>NC_137613.1:18256386-18303886 GCF_963280865.1 Gymnoscopelus braueri
CTTCTCCCTCACCAGTCCACCTCTAGCCCTGAAGATTTAGATGAAACTATAATCCATATACAGTAGTTTAACCCATTCAATCCGGGAAAGCATCCGTGTCATTTTAGATGTCTTTGGCTATTAAAAAAATCGCTCATACGAGCTTGTAGATCTGCTATTCTTTTTTATGTATCTTTTTGAACGCGAAAAGTGTTACTCAAATCTTTGCTCCTGGGGATTCTACAAATGTCTTCTAAATCCTAACAGTTTTTTGAAGAAACGTATGTTGCTATATAATCAGTGGTTCTCAAACTTTTTTTCATGTGAAGGACCACGCAAAATTATATGTATTTAGCTGCGGACCCCCCCCCCACCTCCCATCTCAAAATATGTTGTTTCAGGGACCCCCAGAAGCAAAGATTTGAGTTAAAAAGGTCTATTCAAAGATTTGCACACGTTTTCACGATTTTGTTTTAAAAAAATAGCAGATGTACAAGCTCATAACGCGACACTTGGTGCCGCGTTATGAGCTTGTATATCTGCTATTTTTGAATAGCAACATACATTTTAAGTGACACAGATGCGTTCCCGGATTCAATGGGTTAACTAATTTATTCTCAACCTTTAGACTTTCAAGGACTCACAGTTTGATATGCATTAGGCCAGTGGTTCTCAAAAATGTTTCAAGTGAAAGACCTTCAATTTATATTTATTTGGCCGTGGACCACCATCTGAAAATATTTTGTGCCAGGGAGCCCCCGAAGAGGAGACAAACAAATTCAAAATGATTCAAAATATACTTTCAAGATAAAAAAAGAAAAGTTCAAAAATAGCAGATGTACAATCTCGCAGCGCGGTGAGTTGCGAGTTGACAACCAATGCATTAGGCCGCTTGTCTATCGTAGATTCAAATCTACACTGCCACGCACAAATGTTTCTGCTCAATCTACATTGTAAAATCCTCAGTGTTCATTTAACTCTTTGAGTGTGTACAAATTGAGCCAAATGGATGGACCCTTATGGCATTTGGAACCTTACTGTATGAGTCCACTTCCATTTGTACACTCTCAGAGAGTTACGGACCAGTAAAGGGTTCATTTAGTTCACAATTATCAGTCATTTAGCTGGGGGGTCAGAGTATCCTACCACTAAGTTTTCCATTTGTCTGAGTATCCAAGTGCACTCACACAGTAAAATCATTTGTTCATTTGAGTGTTCATTTAAAGCTTCACTATGCAACTTTTTTTCATGAATAAAATGTAATGCTGTCCGATCTGCATGGTAGAGTATGTTAATACAATATATAACTCATTTCGACTCCCTTCTCTTCTATTGAGACATCTATTGTAGATCGTGTCAAAGGTCATGTCTCACCTAGACACAGGATCAGACACCAACTTTGACCTGATGGTCAAGATAAAATGTATCCCCCGAGCAAGCAGGCAGGCTCCATTAGCTCAATGGTAAAAAATTCAGCACTTGTGCAGGAAACCGGGTTCAAATCCGGGGTAGAAGAGGAATGTTACATAGTGCTGCTTTAAATATGAAAGTGTATAAATGGAACCAAATGGACCGTTTCTTTTAGCTAACCAGGAATAGTAAAAAAAATGAAATAATAATAGTAATAATAATAGTAATATCAACTGCCCCCTCACGCACGCGCGCACTCGCACACACACACACACACACACACACACACACACACGCGCACACACACCCACACACACACACACACACACCAATACAAAGATGTAAAACATATTATTAGTCTGCGGGTCGGACTTTGAAGTCGACCACCTGGGACTCCAATTATTATTTAAGCTGGTTTGAGAGGCTGGATTAAAAGCAAGACGTTGGCAAAACTTTTCCATTTTACAAAGCGAAGATTGTGCTCCACCATCTACGCTGTGTGGAGATTACTACCATCTTTTACCTCCGGTTGCTATAGTGGTGAGTTTTAAATCCGCTCTACTGAATCGTTCTTCATTATCTCTAAAAGCCATGCTGATTATAGGTAATTAAAGTAATTAAATCTCTATTAAGCACTACAGAAGATGTGGAATCTGCTGCAAATATGTCAATAAGTTGTACAACATAAGTAAATGAAACAGTTTTTCCATCATCAGGGTTACCATCTCAGCAAATCCCATTTCTAAATCCCAATTTACTTTTAAATATATATTTATATAATTTTATTGCACATTTAATTAGGAGCACAGTAGCCAAGAGTGTGCAATTCTATAACTCCCACTGAATACAAAGAAATAGATTTCCCACTTTATACGTCAGACTTTATGATTGTTCCAGTGTTTTATTTCGGGTAGTCTATTCACTGTACTATTCAGCACCAAACCCCTTCAATGGAAACCTGACTGAAGCACATTGGACTTCACTTTTAGCACATTCTCTAGTAGGGCTGCAAATATCTATTATTTTCTATAACTTTTTTGATCAATCGAATAAATGAGAAGTGTGGTGTTGAATTGTTTTTGTCGGTTACTGAACAAAAACACTATATAGCAATGATTACTATCAGAAAATAGTGCTTTAATCCTTTAAGAAAAATATAATATAATAAAATATCACTTACAGCACCCTACCTTTAACTGTTGCTTCCCTACTTTCTAGTTTGTATTGGTGTCTTTAGAGAGCTGTAAGTGTCACACCTGACAAGAAAATAGTGTCTCCATCTAACCAGGATCCAGGTTAATAATAAACGAAGTACAGTATAACTAACTGCCTGTAATAGCACTGTTCTCATTGTTAGACGCTTGTAACAGTATTGCTGGGAGTTAGTTACACAGCTATATTTTTCCATGGGTTAAAGGGCAAGATCACTTTGGTAGAGGTTTGGGTTGTGTAGTTTGCCATGATGTAACTCCGAAGATGGACAAGAAATCAAAAATAATTGCTCCATTGATTAGAAAGTGATGATTGGTGAAAAAACAGTACTGGGTTTAGTGATGTTCTATATTGTCTGAATCAGATTTGTTTGTGTTCGTATATATAGAGTGACTATCAGAGCTGTCTAACCTTACAATGTTAGTCAATGAGGAGTATATTTAGAATCATCAATTTCTAATCAATGGAGCAATTATTTTTGATTTCTTGTCCACCTTTGGAGTTACATCATGGCAAGGACACTTGGAAACTTGGAAAGACTGCACAGGATAAGTCATGTAAGAATTCTTCTCCGGTACCTTTCATCTTTCTCCCAAACAGCTAGCAGGGTGGAACACTGCCGTTTCATTGTTATCCGCAGTGGAATCATACCATTGTGGAATTGTTGAAAAAAAGATTTCTGACTGGGGCTCAACTCTGGCTGGGAGAGAAAAGTTGATTCTGGACCCAAGGAGGTTTGGATCAAAGTTTGTCTTTCTCATAGCCAGTGGACTCAACATTCTCCAGCACATCCATTCAGTTTAGATAAGGAATAGAAGTCAAGCAAAAGGAATAAGGAATCTGCCTTGGTTTCGCTGTTTACTGTACACAGACACGTTGTTCACGCTTAGTGCTTTCTTTCAGTGTAAACGGGACGGTTTAAGAAATCCTTGTCGTCGGGCAAAAACCCTCTTTATCTCCATATTGTAACATTTTGTGTTTTTTCGTAAATTAATGCCCTACTTGATCATACAACAGCGTCACACAGAAGTATCAAAAGTAGCAGATCCACACGAAAACATGGCGCGAACGAAGCGACACGTTTCGAGCTGAAAAGTAACAGTTTTGGACATATGATGTCTCCACCCGACAGAGACAAAATGCTACTGACAGTACTGTACACAAGTGCACAAACAAATTGTACAGGAATAGATGTTACATTTGGTGACATAATGGGTACAGATATATTGAAACCTTACAGTACATAACGCATGGTAGACTAGAAGCACAACCTCAGCATTCTGTGAAGGGGACAGTATATACACACAACAAGGAACAAAAGAGGAATTAGATATAACACGCACGCACACACACACACGCACACAGAGTTATGGACAGAAACGCAGTCTTTGAGCATCCTCAACCATCGAGACAGAGGGAGCGAACACAGACACAAAAACTCCCAGACTCAAGCTCAGACATTAGCATGCACGCACACACACACAAACACGCGCACACACGCGCACACACACACACACACACACACACACACACCTTAGGGCCACAGCGGGCTTCGGCTTTCGCAACATTTATTTAGGATCTATGGATTTAAAAGAAATCAATATGGATGGAAACGCAGAAGCAAGACTAAATAAATCTTACATATGGATCAGTAAGTCCCACTTATCTCCTCTCACTCTCTCCCTCTCTCTTTCCCTCTCTCTTTCTTTCTCTCTCTCTTTCTCTCTCCCCCTGTTTAATTCTATTCACCAACTCCCACTCGACTTGTTTTCATCCTGTCCTTAGGCAAGAGACGGCACAAAGAAGAGAAGCTCCGTTCAATACTGCAGACAGTGGGCTTTGTTTGCATGCATCCCGATCAGCTATTAACAGGAACTAATTTCATCTCATTCAAAATGAAATAACCTCGTTACCCGAGCCCCTCCGCCAGATCGGGGGTGATTGTGGTGCTTTTTTTTCATTTTCTTTTCTTATTGATGTCGTGCGCATTAACAGTTAAGCTAATAAAACACTTTTTGCGATACCCAAGGCATACGTTAAAAAAAACTAAAAACCCAGACGAAAACAAACAAAAAGAAAACAACAACACTGGGGCTTCTGCGTGGATCTTTCTCATTTCCATTTGCTATTGATTTGAGGCTTGGCTAGCATTTAGCTCACAGGTAAAACATTTTTTAACCCCTCACGAGCTGGTGATCCTCCCTCTGAGACCTCTGGGCCAGGTATAAGTTTGAATACATTCTCAGACCATAAAAGAAATAAGAACCAAAAAAAAAGGTAGAGTAGAAATCCAGAGATAATGAGGTATTATGGAGAATAAATAAACCATAGGGCATATTAAATATGATGGGTGGCTATACACTATGTATTAACTTAACTTAAACACTATGTATCACTTAATATGATCAGACAGAACACAGATAACACAAATCTCCATATTTCATATGTCAACATACAGTGCACTTCCTCTAAACCTGTGGTTCTCAAAGAGGGGAGGACCCCCAGGGGTCCTTTGGGGGGGGGGGGGGGGTTTCAGGGGGTCCCCAGCATAAGTAGTTCATATAGCATCACAGTCATCTTAACCACTTTATCGATTTATATGTTGGCTATTCAAAAAAAATCTACAAGCTCACAGCGCGTGTACAGCGCAAGCTTCTAGATCTGCTATTTTTGAAAAGTATTGAAAATGTTTGGAACATTTTTGAATAATTTGGATATATATATATTTTTTACATAAATCTTCTCTTCTGGGGAGAAGACCCTGACACAAAGCCTTTTCAGATGGGGGTCCGCGGCCAAATACATATTACTTTGGGGGTCCTTGACGTGAAAAGGGTTTGAGAACCACTGCTCTAAACCTGCACCAATCAGGATGTGGAAAGGCAAAGGGCCTGAGGTGTTTCATGGGCCCCACACGAAGAGAGACTCAGACAGAGTGCTTTCCCGGAGGCTATCAGAGCCCCGAACCAAGACAAGAAAAACACACAACAAAATAAAAGAGAAACAAAACTGCCTTAAAATCTGTAAACATCCCTTGTTGCTCACAACAGAGCACACAGTACTGTATAACCCCCTGCAAAATTGTACTTTACACATATAATATTGCATATTTTATACAGCATGTACGTACACTCTCCATTGCTGCTAAAAGGTTATGTATTTTTTACCTGTACTATTTATTTTTTTATATCCAGTATTAGTATCTTGATATACTATAATTGTTATTGTTAGCACAGCCTTGCCACACCAACATCTTGCTGCTAGTGCCTGCTGTATGAGTGAGTGACAAATAACCCTGTTGAATCTTGAATTAATTCAACAACACACAGTATGTTTCCAACAATCGCCAGCAGTCTAACAGAGAAAAAAGCAAAGAACCAGAGAGATGGTAATTGCATTCTGAAATACACTGGCTGGCAGGAGTCAAGGTTAAAAGACGGAGGCGACAAGGAACCGGAGAGAGAGAGGAACAGGTGATTTTTGGCAACAATGTCCCGTTTCCTGCTGTTGAGAGATGACAGTGGAAACATGTCATGTCTATCCATTCTCCCGTCATTAGGTTGGGTCTGGGATCATCGCCTTATGGGAGGGTACGTGTTAAGCATTATATATACTTCGTTGTGCGCCGGGTGTCCCAGCGGTGTCCCGCGGCGGTGAGCCGCACCAAAAAATAACCAAATCTACAAGCTGACAGCACGTTGCGAAGCGACACGTGGTGAGCTTGTAGATCGGCTATTTTCGGCATGGGACACCATCATCATACCATCATCATACGAAAAATATAAATCGGGCTTTAGTACTGTATAAGTCAGTGAATGTGTTTACATCAACTCCAACATCCTGGTTACTGTTTGAGGTCTTCACAGATTCGGCCTATGATTGGTTGCCGATGGTATTGCCTTATTCTCAACAACCTGGATAAGCGCTAATCTTTATGAGAGACCTGACACACAGAGAGAGAGAGAGAGAGAGAAAGAGAGAGAGACGGACTCCAGATTAGGCATGCGATTGTAGCCAGGAAGGTACTGCAGAGGCACACCTTATCTTGTTTACTGTTTGGCTTTTTTGGAGTCTGCCTGATGCTCAGTTTCCATGGTAATAATGGGAGCGTTCTGCGGTGAAATATTCACAATATCCCCCTGTGCTCGTGTACAAATCAATTGGAAACTGTCAATGCTCTGATTAAGTTGGTTCTTGGAACGAGCATGCGCCGTTGTTTCTCCTCCTGTCTCCCCTCTCTCTCTCTCCTTCCTCTCTCTCTCTCACCCTTCGCTCCCACTCAATTTTTCCTGATAGGGTCTATTAACCCATTAAGACCGGGAACGCATCTGTGTGTCATTTTTAGATTTCTTTGGCTATTCAAAAATAGCAGATATACAAGCTCAGTGCCGCGCTATGAGCTTGTAGATTTCTCTTTGAATATACATGTTTTTTAAAGCAAACATTTGTAACTCAAATATTTGCTTCTGGGGGTCCCTGGAACAAAATATATATTCAAAGATTTGCACAACATTTTCACATTAAAAAATTGCAGATCTACAAGCTCATAGCTTGTAGATCTGCTATTTTTGAATGGCCAAAGAAATCTTAAAAAGACGCACAGATGCGTTCCCGGTCTAAAAGGGTTAATATGAAATGTGTTTATTATTGTTGCTATGAATGACTGTGTGAGAAGGTGGGCGTTCGGTGTCTTGCTCAAGGGTTAAGTCAACACACATGAGATTAAAAAAAAGAAATACCATTTAGAGCTGCCAATTATTCCCCCCCTGCCTTTTTTCCCCCACCCAATTTAGTCATTATGCCCGTTCACAAATTCCCCCACACACACATTTCTGTGTAGTCTTGCCACCGCTCACCTCCACCGGGTTCACCTCAAAGTGCGGAGCCTCACCTGGAGGACGCAGCGTCGCTCGGAGGAACGCTCGTCTCATCACAGTTCAATCCCCCACTGACAGGCGCCCTGCCAGCCCCGTATAGGAGTCACTGGTGCAGCGACAAAAGATCGCCCTCCTCCGCGCACGTACGGCTTCCCTCCCGGTGAACACGGCCAATTAACCCATTAAGACCTGAGGCGATTCTTTAAAAAAAATCTAAATCCTAACAGTTTTTTGAAAAAAATATTAAAAATATTTTTTCTCGATTTTTCTAAAATAGCAGATCTGCAAGCTCGTAGCGCGGCACTCGGTGCCGCACTATGAGCTTGTAGATCTGCTATTTTTGAATAGCCAAAGAAATCTAAAGTGACACAGATGCGTTCCAGGTATTAATGGGTTAATGTGCTCGTATGAATGCGTGTGCAAGCACTGCTGTGTGTGTGGATTCAAACCGTGGATGAGGGCAGGAACCAGTGTTAATTTTGACGGCAAATTCAGTTTTTGTCTTAGTCTTTTGAATAACACACCATTTAGTTTAAGTCCTATTGTAGTCATCTGAAATGGTCTTGGTCTAGTCTTAGTCGACTAAATGTGACTGTTTTTGTCTGGGAGACAGTCATCTTGCTGGTGCCCATTCTTCAGGAAAGCAGAACAACTTTTTTCTTTGCAAAAAAAAAAAGAAAACTTCAAAAATTAGTTAATAGCCCAGTTAGACTCTTCACATACTAGAGTATGTCTGAAATAAATGTCAGAGCTTAAATCGACATGTAAATATGAAATAAATGCTTAAACATGTAGCTAACATATAAGGTTATGGCTTGCAACCTCTAATTCAAGTGGTGTTTTCTCTACTTAAGAGTTTTAACTTGACTTCAGTTCTACAAGCTATAGTTTCAAAACTATTCACTCAATCTTATTAACCAATAAATCATTATTTTGCTATGATTCCCGGCTTTCATATGACATGAAAAAATGCTAGATGTCTCCCAGTCAAATTTGGTCACAAATATAAAAATATTTGTAGTCTTAATTTCTAATCTTTTAGTCTTAGTCAACAAAATGAACACTGGCCTGAACACCATATGCGTGTAGAAATAACACAGTGAGAGAGGAGAGGAGAGGAGAGGAGAGGAGAGGAGAGGAGAGGAGAGGAGAGGAGAGGAGAGGAGAGGAGAGGAGAGGAGCAGTGGAGAGAGCAGAGGAGAGAATGTTCCAGAATAGAGCCCAAATTTGTAGAATAGGCCAACATGACGGAGTGGTTATGAGTGTTGTCACCATGACTCAAGCCCATTACAAAATACAGTAGAAAGAGACGACGTGTATTTCATTTCCAAAACAATGACCTGTCCCATGAAAACAAAGCAACTCTTTTCCGTTGTGATCGTTTTGCTCAGAATACAGCGGCTCACGTCATGGTCGACATTAGCTAAATTAATTCCAATAATTAGCGTAGCTGCAGGCATAAATATTTATTCTCTGCTCTTCGGATGTTTAAATATCGTAATTTTAACGTTTTCATTCTTGTCACGCGTTGTCTTTTTTTTAACCCATTAAAACCGGGAAAGCATTATTCTGTGTGATTTTATATTTTCAAGGCCAGTAAAATCCTGAATGTTAATTTAACTCTCAGCGTGTGCACATGTAACCAAATTGACCCTAACCTTTTGTAACTCAAAGAGAGTACAAATGTAACCAAATTGACCCTAACCCTGTTGTACTCTCTTCCGAGTACAAATACAACCAAATGGACCATAACCTATTTGTAACTCAGAGAGACTACAAATGTAATCGAATGGACTCTAACCCATTTGTACTGTAACCCCCGAGAGAGTACAACTGTAATCGAATGGACCCTAACCCATTTGTAACTCCGAGAGAGTACAAATATAATTGAATGGACCCTAACCTATTTGTTACTCAGAGAGACTACAAATGTAATCGAATGGACTCTAGCCCATTTGTACTGTAACTACGAGAGAGTACAACTGTAATGGAATGGACCCTAACCCATTTGTAACTCAGAGAGTGTACAACTGTAACCAAAATGGACCCTGACCCATTTCTAACTCTGAGAGTGTGCAAAATGTAACCTGGTTATAGTTTATACAGTATGTACTCTCTTGAAGTTAAATGAATGGTGTTTTTGCAGTACGATCGGAGGCCATGCAGTGCAAGACAATAAGGTACCAGTGTAACGGGATAGGAGCCAGTTCAGGACAACAGTGTTGTACGGTGGGGACCAGTGCGGTAGAATTGAGATGAATAGTGCTGCAGTGCTCTGCCACTTTACTGCTCCGCTCCCATGAATCACTGGACACAATCAATGTCATAAATACCCCAAGCACACACACATCCATACACACACACAGAGAAGGGCATTAAGGCACACATGTAAACACGTAAATACATACGTACTGTATGCTGTATACACACACGGGTATGGATGCTAATGCACGCACACACACACACACACACACACACACACACACACACACACACACACACACACACACACACACACACACACACACACACACACACACACACACACACACACACACACACACACACACACACACACACACACACACACACACTAGTAAGCTAGTGCAAGAGAGGAGAGGATGAGCGTTCCAGAGAAGAGGAGGAGTGCAGAGCGATAGAGAGAGAGAGGGGAAGCCAGACAGTGGAGACAAATTGAGAAACACCAGGTCGTTGACACTACACCAGTTTGCTCTTTTTCCACTCAATTTTACCTCCATTAAACTTTAATACAGCAGGCTGGATGATCTGCCCTACATTTACTAAACATGATGCAATATCATTATGAGCGCTGTGTGGACCGAAGGGGGGGGACACTGCAGCAGTCACACAACACAACACCACCACCACACCATGTACAGTACCACCGTCACCCATCACAATGTATAAACCCACAGCGTCTCTGATACTAACTGTGTCAGCCAGGGGGCCAGCAGCGCTTCCACTGCACGCAGTGGTGGAAAAAGTACTCAAATTCTTTACTTAAGTAAAAGTACCAATACTGTAATATAAAAATACTCTTTTACAAGTAAAAGTCCAGAATTAAAAAATTACTTGAGTAAAAGTACAAAAGTATTGGCATCAAAATGTACTTAAAGTACCAAAAGTAAAAGTACTAAATATTTGAAAATTGCCGATCTACAAGCTCACAACACGTCGCAAAGCGACGCGTTGTGAGCTTGTAGATCTGCTATTTTCAAATAGCCTATGTATAAAATAGGGTGGTTAATGTATGTTTCATTATATCATAGTTTATATCTGAAAAGTAACTAGTAACTAAAGTTTTCAAATAATTGTAGTGGAGTAAAAGTAAAATATTTGCCTCTGAGATGTAGTGGAGTATAAGTAAAAGTATTGGAAATTGGAAATACTCAAGTAAAGTACAAATACCTCAAAATTGTACTTAAGTACAGTACTTAAGTAAATGTACTTAGTTACTTTCCACCACTGACTGCACGCCATGCATCCTCGTGACGTGGCACTCTCACGCATTTCAGGGGCTTTCTCCACACAGAACACATGTACCTGCAAGCCCACCGTCTCCACCCCGTGTTCACCCCTCCTAGGCTCCTACGCAATTCATTCCTCACTACAGCTGGATGAGTGCTCCACCTACACGTCCTGGTCTGCTCGACAACATCTAAAAAGAAGGCCCTCAAAATAATTGGAGTTGACCAGGAGGACACTGCCAGTACAAAACATCCCTAGCCTTATTCATAGAAGACAGGTTGCTGCTGCAATCACTCCTGTACAAAAGGCACACCCCACCACTGCCCTACGCACCTCCAGGATTAACGTTCCCTCTACCATACACCAGACGGTGAACCACTCGCCTATGCACAGCCACACCAGAACATGCTCTGAGCCTCCCCAAGCGCCAAAACACACACCTTGGACAGAGGCTTTCTCCACACTTCTGTCCGTGTGGGGAACAGCCTTCCAGAGCATGTAGTCAGACCATTCACAGACAACGATCTTTAGGCCTTTAACCCATTAAAACCGGGGAAGAATCATGTGTCATTTTAGATTTTATCTATATAATAACATAAGTTTTTCAGAAAACTCGCCAGGGTTAATGTGATTATAAGGAACCAAACCACAGAGTGGAAAACCTGCAACCTTGGACAGTTCACGTGAGGCACGCCAGCAGCAGTAACTGTATTATTGAGTCGACTCTCGCCACACTGATGGAAATCCCAGGAGCACTATATGGACTTATAGCATTTCTTTTGCATGAGGAGTTCCTCTTTGTCAAATGCCATTTTCTCATTGTCTTTGTGAATAAATAAGCCCATGTGTACAGTAAGTGCTGAACAAACTATAACCTGGCATTCGTCGCTGCCTCAGCTTAAGGGCGAGTGATTTTTATTGTGCACCAGTTACGTGCCAATTTATAGTTGCGTGCGAGCACCAAAAATAGCCGATCTACAAGCTCACAATACGACATATCAACCCCAAGCCTTGGCGGGGGCTGAAAGCCGTGCCCGAGATTGGATAAGATTACCCAAAAGTGATGATCTATATTATATCATTACAACCTGTTTCACTTGCTTTGGTTCTGTGAATTCTTATTTGATTGATAACCCCATACATAAATCCACTATCTCTGCCTGAGTAGAGGGGAGTTCATAAAGAGCCTTGATGGGATGGAAATTGTCCTTTTTTATCCCCTTTTCTGAGTGCATTAAGTTATTTGGCAGCTACCTGTTGCCAAGGATGGGACTGGGTGGTGACTGCTTTGCGCGACACCCACATGCGGTCGCACACACGCATGCACACCACACCACACCACACACACACACACACACACACACACACACACACACACACACACACACACACACACACACACACACACACACACACACACACACACACACACACACACACACACACACACACACACACACACACACACACACACACACACACACACACACACACACACACACACACACACACACACACACACACACACGCTCGCGCAAAGTAGCTGTTTCTAATCACAGGCTAAGCTTTGCACCATTTGTTAATGTTTTGTTAGAGAACAACTAGACCGCTGTGAACGAGGGATGGGCCAAAAAAGATGGAGGGATGGAAGGAGACGGATGAAGAGAGTGACGGAGGAAGAGAACAGAGAAATGGAGCGAGAGAGGGACAGAGGGGACTGGCAGGGAGGGGCGGGGAGAGAGAGGGAGTGGTACAAAGAAAAAGAGAAGAGGGGTAAAGAGAGAAAAAAAAGAAATACGGGGAAGGAGAGTGATAGGGATTGATGGATGGAGGGAGAGAGGAGAGGAAATGGGTGAAATTAAAGAAGAGGAAGATGGAGAGAGAGAGGGGTGGAGGGAGAGATGGAGAGAGAAGAGAGGAATGGTGTTTCGGGCTCGGAATCCCAATAACGGAGCGTCTCATCTCACGGTGAATTGGAATGGGAGGCTGAATTAATTTAAAGCTCATCGTGGACTGCCCTCTAATTCCTTATCAGTTCTGCACGGAGACAACAGACGTAATCGCATTAGACCCGCTCTGCCTGCCTCACTCACACACACACACACACACACACACACACACACACACACACACACACTGAACACACAACTAGAGACACGTCACAGTCAGAGAGACAGACTTAGGAAACACACGCTGGTAAACACACACACACACACGCGCGCGCGCTTCTCGTGCACAAACATATTACACCGTTACACATGCTTAAAAACACAAAACAAAACACATGCTTAAAACTCATAACACGTTAATAAAACAGAGAGAGAGTTAAGGCTAAATACACACACATACATACTGTACCAGGTGCACGCATTCACGCGGGTGTGTGCCAACACAAGCGCACGCACGTACACACACACTTGCAGATCAGTGTGCTTTCTTGTCTGCTGTGTTTTTAGTCTAGGGTGCGTTTGTACCTGAAAAACACACGCACGCGCGCACACACACACACGCACACAGACGAGCAGATACAACTGTAAAACAAGCCGAGGCAATAAAACAGGAGTCTTAATTATTATGTTTCTAATTTAGAGTAGCCAATTATTTTTTACCCCTCCCCAATTTAGTCGTTACGCCAATTAATTCCTCTCCCCACACACACACATGCCTGTGTGTTGTCACTGCTGTCGTACCCTCCTCGGCTCACCTGCCAGTGAGGAGCCCCCACCAGGAGGACGCGGCGCGTCCTAAGACCCACTCCTCCCGTCCAAAACACTCCCTGCCGAGGCCGGAGGGGGGTAGGTGGCATGCGGTGACAAATATCCCCGCCCCCCCGCCCCGGCTTCCCTCCCCTGAACACAGGCCTGTTGTGTTTGTATAGACGCTTGACGACCTGGGAGTCTTAATTTAACGCTGAGGGTGAAATGGAACCGCAAGTGTCCACTGTATTATGTGCATACAGATTATACAGAATCCTAACAGTTTTCTGAAAAACCTCATGTTGCTGTAATCAGTGGTTCTCAATCTTTTTCATGTCAAGGACGCCCCAAAATTATATGTATTTGTCCGCCGACCCTCATCTCAAAATATTTTGTTCCAGGGACCCCCCACCAGAAGCAATGATTTAAGTTACAAATGTTGGCTTTAAAAAATACATATTTAAAGATTTGCACATTTTCATGATTTCTTAAAAAAAAATAGCAGATCTACAAGCTCATAGCGCGGCACTCGGTACCGTGCTATGAGCTTGTATATCTGCTATTTAGTGTGTGTGTGTGTGTGTGTGCGTGTGCCTGTGTGCATATGTGTGCGCATGTGTGTGTGTGTGTGTGTGTGTGTGTGTGTGTAAATGCTAGGATGCTAAACATGGAGCAGGGGAATGCACACACATCAGCAGATGCTCATGTACAGTATGTGTGTGTGTGTGTGTGTGTGTGTGGGCAAAAACATACAGTAGAGAGACATACACACGCTCTCTCTCTCTCTCAGAGCTTGAGGAGCTTTGGGTGTAGTTACCTTGTAAGGAAAAAGGGCTCATGGGAAGATATGTGTCTAGCTGTTGACGTTGGCTGGGCCATGGAGAGAGGCTTTAAGACTCTGGCCCTCTCATTCACACACACACACACACACACACACACACACACATACGTGCACACACACACACACACGCACACACACACAAGCCCAGTAAAAATAAAAGAAGGATTGTGCTGAACATTTACTTCTATACTTTTTCTCATACTTCGAATGTTTGAATGTTGTCCACAAAAGGGCTAGACAGTATAGCACAGTGAATAATGTAAAGTGTTCAGTATGCAGGCTTCAACATATAATGTATACTGTATGTAGATGGTATTTGTGTTTTAATGCTAATCAGTTGTCACTTCGTTGCTGTCGGGCAGAAACCTCCTATCTCCATGGTTTATCTTTTTTATGTTTTTTCATAAAATAATGGCCTGTTTCATCATACAAGACTGTCACACAATAGTAGTGAAAATAGCCGATGTAAAAGCTCTTTTTTTTATATAATAATAAAGAAGTAACGGTTTTGGATATACAAGGTTTCCACCCGACAATGACGATTTCTAATATGCTACCATGGGGTTTTGATTACTTACAACACTCTGTAAGTACTGTATAATGTATGTATTAGAAACTGAACATTCCAATACAAATCAACACAACTGATAATAGTGCATGTGTGTACACATACAGTGCACACAGTACACAGACAGAGGCCCTGAAATGTCATACTTTGTGGAATAATTCACATTCCTTATTACTAATGGGGCGGGGGTGCACTTATGTTGCAGTTGCTGAATAGGTCAAATCCATTCTTCAATCCAATTAAGTTTGATGTGAGTTTGCATGCAAGCTGTTTTTATGTTTTAATCAATTTGTGAACTGAAATACATTTCAGCTCTGGTATTGTTTAGTTTTTTAACTTGTATGCCTGATTGATTCCCATCCCATCTTTGCATTTGAATTATTTGTAATTAAGTTTTTCCACTTTGTTTTTGAGCACGTAAGCAAGATAAATACATTTGATTTTAAGATTTAGTTGTTTTAAAAGGGTTCAAAGTGAAAACAGCGAGAGGTATACTGTAAGGCGACACACAACTTAACCATATTAGATTGTCATTAAAGTCCCTCTAATCCAATTAAATCATGGTTTGGTTTGTTTTTTACAATTTCCCTTCAATTCTGACGTACAGGTAACAAGATGGAAACACATCTAGCGTACTGAGTGACAACGCATGAAATCATCCCATTTTTCTATGAGCAAGCAAAACAGCGAGGGAATGCATTACAATTAACCAAAAGTTTTTCCTTTCTGTTCTTGATTTGCCAGTGTGCATTTCAATGCCCTTTGGAGGTTGTTCTCCTAACTCTCATCAGCACACACTGTATTTTCCTCCGCTACCTTGTCTCCCGTTGAAGGTTTCCGTACAAATCCTTCTGCACAATTTACATAATGCTTTTCATTAAAGTGAAGTTAGGTAAAATCGCCAGTGTCCCAAACCACATTTCTTTTCAAAGCCAGCAGGATTTTAAGTCAGGTAAAACGCATGCTCTGCGTAGAAACTAAAGACTGGTATTGTAGTCATCGGTGGGGGGGAGTGTATAAGAACGACGAATAAATAACGTGGGTCGACCAATAAGGAAAAAGACACACACAAACATTATGCAAGGAACACTGTATATATATTTTAAAAAAAGGATACAGTACACTAATCAAATGTGCATGCTCACATGCTCATGCACGTGCCGACACAGACCTGCATCGTATTCATGAGCAACACGTGCGTCACACGCGCACAAAAATTGCACTACACTGCTTATGAAAACCTTTGTCATTCTTCAAGGGGAGGACGGGGAAATATCGAGTTGATCTCGTGAACTCCGCTCCCCAATAACGACTGTTCGGTACAGGGCCAATTAAAAACACTCTGTGGCCCTGCGCTGTGGTTTGTGCGCGGTCCAGAAAACACTCCTTTGGCAGACGCCGCGTTTTAACCATGAGATGAATGACTAAGTTTCTTCTAGGAACCTCGGCTTCTAGGAACCGGCAGCTGCCAAGGTTGGAAGGGGAAGGGGAAGCATAAGAGAGGAGCGCCACTGAATCACGTTTATAGCCCACTTACACCGCCGCCGCACGACTCCCCCAGCGGGAGCACGGTGACCTCTCTCACAGCTCCGCGACCTCAAGATGATAACCTCGAGTTGTTGAAAATTAATTTTGTTTTTCCTTTTCCCCGCATTTAATTAGATTTATTTCTACACAACCATATTTGCCAAAGGAATGCTGAGGCTGACGTTCAGTTGGTGCATGTGCATTTATGGAAGGCCCATGTGTAAGTGTAATGGATCTTGATTAAGACTTTTATAGCACTTTGTGGGTTGTTGTTTCAACAGTGACGCAATACTGCAGCATAAAGTCTCTTCTCGGTCTTCTGATTTATTTATTAATTGATTCTTTGCTGCACGACGCCGGTGTTGCTCGCCAACAATAACTGCTTTTCAGGCGAAACCGTCTATTATTCGAAGGAATCTACGCTACGCAGCAAAATGAACGGTGTACACGTACAGTACTGCATTATCTGAGAAAATTGAGCGACTTTGAAAACAAAACACTTACAGTACATGCTGAGCACAAAGGCTAGGTGGGACATCTGACCTCTCACTCTGTCTCTCTGTCTCTCTGTCTCTCTCTCTCTCTCTCTCTTCAGGTCGAACCCTGTCTGTCCAATTATATCCTTCGAGCTCCCTTCTCATCTCTCTGCCTCCCCCAGCCTCTCCTAACAGAGTGTCAGACAGTTAATAAAAGATCAGATTTGGCTGCTGTGGTCTGCTCCATGCTCTCCGCTGTGTTTAGGTTTAAGCGCAATTCTCACTCGGAGACTGAGATAACGTGTGGACCATGAGCTGAGCAGGACGAGGAAAGGAAACCGTGTTTGTTGTGCAGGTAAAGGACGGACGGAGAAACATCCTGCCAACTCCCAACGCGCTTGTTTCTGTGCATAAATACGAGCAGAAAGGCGGGAGGACAGACTGACGCGCGTGCACGCACGCACGCACACACACAATTCACACACATTATACAGTAACACACAGAGGAATTCTCACATACACTACACAAACACCATTATGCATAATGACACAGACACCGTGAGGCATATTGTATGCATATTGTGTGCATGCATACATGTATGTATGTGTGTTTGTGTATGCATGCATGTATGTATGTATGTGTGTTTGTGTATGCATGCATGTATGTATGTATGTATGTATGTACTGTATGTGTGTATGTGCATGCATACATGTATGTACAGTATGTGTGTTTGTGTATGCATACATGTATGTATGTGTGTATGCGCATGCATACATGTATGTGCAACTCAGGCCTGAGACACTAATGCATGCATATATACCGTTGCTGTAGGGCAGAAACCTCTCATCTCCATATTTTAACTTTTTGTTTTTTTCATAAATTAACGCCCTACTTGATCATGATCACACTACAGCGTCACACAAAAGTATCAAAAATAGCAGATCTACAAGCTCAAAACATGTTTTGAGCTTGTAGATCTGCTGCTTTTGAATTTGAATCCTGAAAAGTAACAGTTTTGGACATATGAGATATGAAACGATATGCTTACCAGCAAGCACACATGTATACAAACACACACACACACACACACACACACACACACACACACACACACACACAGTGAACGAGAGGCACACAGACACGCAACTCACACAGTGAGGATAAAAAACCCAGACACACACACACAGTGAAAGAGAGGTACAACCCAGACAGACAGACAGACAGACAGACAGACAGACAGACAGACAGACACACACACACACAGTGAAAGAGAGGTACAACCCAGACAGACAGACAGACAGACAGACAGACAGACACACACACACACACACACACACACACACACGGCATACAGACACCACATGTAGGCACACACAGAAAAATCAGATGAGACAGATAAACACACACATGCGCGCACACACACACACACACACACACAGTACAGACAGACAGACAGACAGACAGACAGACAGACAGACAGACAGACAGACAGACAGACAGACAGACAGACAGACACACACAGTACAGAAGCAGACAGACAGAGGAGGAGAGGAGAGAATAGAGGAATCGTCGTCCCCATCAAGAGGACCTTCTACTTGGTGGAGAATTTAATCACTTTCTCCCTCCCTCCCTCTCTCCACCTCCCTTCTCTCTCACTTTTATATTCTCTCTCTCTCTCGCCCGCCCCACCAGCATGGTTTGGGCTGTTTCCATGACGACAACGTGGCGGGTCCCATGGTCGCTGGGGGGTGGGGGTGTCTGTGTGGCGTGTGTGTGTGGGTGTGTGTGTTTGTAAAGAAAGCATGTTTGAAAGAGAGTTTGAGAAAGGGAGAGAAGGTGTGTGTGTGTGTGTGTGTGTGTGTGTGTGTGTGTGTGTGTGTGTGTGTGTGTGTGTGTGTGTGTGTGTGTGTGTGTGTGTGTGTGTGTGTGTGTGTGTGTGTGTGTGTGTGTGTGTGTGTGTGAGTGTGTGTGTGTGTGTGGCTACTGTATGTGTGTGTGGCTACTGTGCGTGTGTGCCTAAAGAGGGACAGAGATAGGGCTATTGCCAGGATTGTGTGTGCGTGTCTTATTTTGTTTTCAAGTACAAAAAGCTACCCTACCAATATCTGCCCCCCTTCCAAAGAAAAGAAAAAAGAAACAGACACTAGAAGCAGACATTGACGGAGAGGAGAAGTGAGAATGACAGAGAGAGAGAGAGAGAGAGAGAGAGAGAGAGAGAGAGAGAGAGAGAGAGAGAGAGAGAGAGAGAGAGAGAGAGCGCAAGAGAAGGGGGAAAGAAAGAAAAGAGACGAGAGAAAAATAGATGGACAAAAAGGTGGGAAAGAGGCAGACAGATGGTAAAGAACGACAGCGAGAGAGAGAGAGAGAGAGAGAGAGAGAGAGAGAGAGCGCAGCGCAAGAAACGCAATGAGATACGGTTACACGGAGCGAGAGAGATACAGTTACACAGAGAAAGGACAAAAAGAATGACGGAGAGAGAGAGAGAGAGAGAGAAAGAGAGAGGGGCAGTGAGGGCCGAGTTCCGGCTGCTCTCCCTCTTGAGTTCTCCAACAAAAGTTCTTCATCCTCCTCAGTGCGTTCTCATTCACACACACAGCACACACACAGCACACACAGCACACACACACACACACACACACACACACACAGCACACACACACATTCACTGTGTATCGTCACTGTCGGGCAGAAACCTCCTATCTCAATATTTTAACCCATTCAATCCGGGAACGCATCTACAAATGTCTTCTAAATCCAGTTTTCTGAAAAACGTATGTTGCTGTAATATCAGTGGTTCTCAAACTTTTTCATGTCAAGGACCCCCAACATTATATGTATTTGGCCACGGACCTTACGAAAAAAAACACAAAAAGGTAAAATATGGAAAATTCGGAGGTTTCTGCCCGACAGCGACGATATTAATGTTTTATTATCAATAGAATCTTAGTGTTTAGCCAATTATTTGGGGGCCCACATTTGGGGAATCACTGCTGTACACGCACAGCAAAGTCCAGTGTTCACATAACTCTGAGACCTGTACGTACAGGTCCACACACCAGAATCTAAAACGTTGCTGTCCGGCAGAAACCTCTTATCTCCATATTCTAACTTTTTGTGTTTTTTGTCTGCGTAAATTAACGGCCTACTTCATCATACTACAGCGTCACACAAAAGCATCAAAAGCAGCAGATCTACAAGCTCGTCGATCTGCTACTTTCGCTAATTTTTTTTTTGAATGCTGAAAAGTAACAGTAACATGAGCCGAGGTTTCAACCTGACAGAGACGACATACTGTAAAGCCTCGTTCAGACAAAAGATTCCCCACGAGACGAAACCGCTTACCGCTTTTAAGCCCGATTTATACTTTGTCGTACGACGGTGCCGCACGCCGGAAATAGCAATCTACAAGCTTACCAACGCGTCACGGATGCAACGCTGTCGTGAGCTTATAGATCTGCTATTTCCCTGCACGACACACCCATCGTACGACATAAAGTTACGCATTACAAAGTTGCGGACAAAAATTGTGGTCTGAATTGCCCTCTAAAAAAGCTATATTCAGCGATGCTGGAATTGGGATATTAATTAAGTAACGGAACACCAAAACAACTCAGAATTTGGGGCGACTATAATTATTGCTCATAAAATAAATGTGGTAGGAGTCGCAAAACAAATTCCCAATGATGTAAAAAAAAAAACAAAGAAGACAAAAAAAGACAGATTGCAGGACATTAAAAAGAGGAACCAAAAGAAGGGGGTTGCTCATTATAAAATACAATCCACCAAAAAAAAAGTCACTGCAGGGAACTACGCTAGAAAATCCTCAGTGTTCATTGAACTCTGAGAGAGTACAGAAGTGCCCAAATGGACCCTGTACCGTACCCCAACTCTCTTAAGAGTTACACACGGATAAACTAACACTGAGGAGTTTTACAGTGTGGAGAGTTTATGCCATTATATCGATGCTGAAGTCTCATTAGAATGTGGGATATTTTGTTACACGTTTGTGATCTGGTGCCTTTTGCATTAAGAGTGAGCATTCATTACTGCAGAAACCTTGTACCTCTGCATTTCAACTTTGTATGTTTTTTTTCCCGCGGTAAATGAATGCCCTACTTCGTCGTACTACTTTGTGTCATGCAAAAGCAGCTCAGCTTTGTATTTTTTGCTATTTCTTAAGAAGTTTAGAACATTTTAATGAAAGTAGTTAATTCTGTCTGTGGATTTTTTATAAACCTTGGACCAATGAAAGGGTTGTTTTCTGTTTCTGTGAAATGTGTTCATTTTGTCGGACGAGGGATCCGATAACATTGGTGAATGTGAAAGGTGAAACTAACAAAAAAACTTGTTCCAAAGATTCTTGTGGTGCAACTTTGGGGGCATGCACCTCCTTCTTGTTGCATTCACTGCTGCCCCCCCCCCTTCCTTTAATATACCAGCGCTACTCTGCACCTGCTCTGTAGAGGAGAGAGAGAGAGCAGGGTTCTGGAAGGGACAGAGAAGAAGGAAAACGAGAGAGAGAGAGAGAGAGAGAGGGAGGAGGGAAAGTGCAGAGGGGGCACAGGATAAAGAGGAGGAATGGCAGGGAGGGGAGGAGAGAGAGAGAGAGGAACGATGGGGAGGTTTGATGCGCAGCAGTAGCTGAAAACAGGGAGGGAGGGAGGGAGAGAGGGCAGGACAGGGGCGAGAAAGGGGGCGAGAGACAGAAGGAGAGAGAGAGCGGTAGAGGGAGAATAAACGAGGGAGAGTTATCTAGAGACGCGGGGAAGTCTGAGATGGAAGAAAGGTTGAAGAGTGAATCTCTCTTACGCACACGCACACGCACGCACACACACACCTCTCGCCGGGGCAGGTTGTGTTTGATACTACATCCAAAAGCGGCCTGATGTTCCCCGTACGCCTGTCACCCGCATGTGTTTGTACATCAATAACTAATGGTGACAAAATGCTCACCTTCTGATCGCCACGACTAACCCCCCCCCCCCCCGCCCTCAAATAGGGAAGCAGACCTGACACCTTTTAGCTCTGCTTCCTCCTCCTCTCTGTGTCTATCTCTTCCACACGGTGTCGACGGGACTAAGACCACCGATTGAAGTTTTGTTTATTTATTTATCGACATCTCTGAGAAAGACACGGAAAATAAACAAATAAGTACACTCCCTCCTCAGACAGCACGTAGAGAACTACAATGAGTTAAATGAATAATTTAGAATAAAAACCCACATACGCAGAAACAACACAAACGGACTGAACCTGCGCATTTGAAACGAGACTGCGATCACAGTGGGATGCAGACCAAATGCAGACAAAGGGATGTAGATTACAAGTCTGTGTGTGTGTGTGTGTGTGTGTGTGTGTGTGTGTGTGTGTGTGTGTGTGTGTGCTTACGCACACGTGTGTGCGGCGGGTGCGTGCGAGTGTGTTTTGTGCGCGTGTACATCCCTCCCGTGCATATATGCGCAGCACCCTGCTGGGAACCTACAGTGCGTTTCTCACATGCAGACTCCATCTCGACTCTGTGAAAACACACACATACACTCACACTCACACTCACACAAACACACACATGCACGCACGAACGCACACACACTCATGGTCGCTTGCTTGCTCTGTGAGCACACATTCAAATAGGCCGAGTTGAAAGTCGGCAGCCAAGCAGAGAAAATAGTTTGGCTGCACATTCTGTACTGCTTGTTTAAGCCCCAAACTGCCAAATTCTCTCCCTCTCTCTCTCTTTCTCTCTCTCTGCGTTGAACTCTGTTTCTGCTTCTCAAACAGTTTTGTCTCTTGTTCTCTAGCTATATCGTTGGCCCATGTCTCGTTTCTCTCGGTGTAGCTCATCTCTCCCCTCTCTCTCTTTAGGCATCCATTCTCCGATTATTTCTCTCTCAAGTTTATCTTCCTCACCGGGTCTTTTTCCTCTCTTGTACTGTTTACACTCCTGGGTCTCCCTCTCTCTCCCCTCCCTTGTTCTCATCACATACACAAGTTCTTCCTTTCCCTTTGATTCTTGCACACTCCCTCCATAACCCCCCCCCCACACACACACACACACACACACGCACGCACACACACACACACACCCCCCTTCTCTCTCTCCCTCTCTTTCTCTTCCACCCCATGTGGACAAAGCATCCATTGAGCTGGCGTTCTGGTCAAGTGGCAGAGCTCGGAGGTTGAACTCTAAACAATGAGACTCAAGCGGTTTTTATGTTTGGCTGAGCTGCGTTTTACAATAGAATAGGAGCTTCATTGTCGACACATGGAAATGTGTCTTTGTAATGCAATGTAAAATTAGGAACAGACAAGATACAGTATACTGTACACTCAAACACTGCAAGAAACCGAGACACAACACAAGCAGAACTTCCAATACATTCCAGACTTAGGTGATGCTAATCGCTAAGTTGCTAGCTTTGTGTCATGTGATTTTAGCCCAAGTGAACCATTTCTCTCCTTTAGCTAACTGGTGTATAAGGCTTAGTTAAAAGTTTTTGTATTTGTCAACATTCCTAAGCCAATAATTTGATGACCGGCCTTGACCGGCGGAGTCTGTCCGGTAGCCGGACTCAAAGAGTCTCCTACTGAGCAGCAACCTGGTCATCGAATTATTGGCTTAGGAATGCGACAAAAACTAAAATAAATTAATTCAAGGCTTCATGCCGTGTGTAATTGATAGAAAATAAGTTTTTTTTTTGTGAACTACTACAAATTAATTAGAATTATTTATTTAGCTATTGGGTTATTTTGTATGGTCCATATGTGTGTGTGTGTGTGTGTGTGTTAGTGTGTGTGTGTGTGTTATAGCGCCTTCCTTACGTTTTCAGCTTCTGATTTCTGACACAAATATTTATTGTGGGATAACCTTGTAATATAATCAATATGCTGTATGTGCAAAACAAAGACACCTCTTGAAGATTTGGATAACTGTCATTCATTGTGTATTTTCCAAGGATTAGGACCCATTCTCAGCAGCCTTTGTCCAAATAAACCCCTTGAACCCTAATTGGCTGTTACAAACGCGTTTAGGACTTGTACTGTCAGACAGTGATGCAATGTGTGTGTGTGTGTGTGTGTGTGTGTGTGTGTGTGTGTGTGTGTGTGTGTGTGTGTGTGTGTGTGTGTGTGTGTGTGTGTGTGTGTGTGTGTGTGTGTGTGACTAGATAATGGGGGTGCCTGCCCGGTGGTTCAGCCAGTTAGTGCACTGACCACATGTTCCTTGTGAGTCGTGAGGACCTTGAGGATGAATCCAACTCCTGGCCTGTGTGAGTCTCCTTTCTCTCTGCCCTATAGGTGTCCTGTCTTTGTACACTCTACTACAGGGGTCTACAGCGTTTTTTCAGACCAAGGACCCTTTAGCAGAGAGAAATATGAAGCAGGGACCCCCCCACTACATATTGTATAAAATTGTGTTGCAGATTAAACTTTTTCATTTGACAGCATTATCATTGGGTAGCGTTGTGTTGGGTTCGTGTTAATATGTATTTTCAGATCAATTCAGACAATTAACCACTTAAACCACTTCTGCCTTCAATTGGCACTTATAGTGCTGTATATTGTTGACAATATGGTGTTTTTATTGCTTGGCTGTAAAGCACTTTGTAATATTGTTTAGAAAAGTGCTATACAAATAAATTAATTGTCATTATCATTAAACCCTCAATACTTAGAAAACGTGTACGTTTTTTTTTCTCTTTTTTCCCCGTACACCAAACCTGCAAGGCTTGTAGATCGGCTATTTTTTGGCAAATGTTACCCTCAAAATAGGAGTGCTAGGGTTGAAGTGATAAAAAAATAAAAAAAGTTCCTATCCCCACAAAGATTTGGCGGACCCCCTGCAGTAACTCTGAGGACCCCCTAGGGGTCCCGGACCTCCTGTTGGAGACCCCTCCTCTAAAATTAAGCGTACACAAATGTAAGGTCAATCAGCATAATTTTGCATGTGTACAATGTGTGCGAAACACAGCAGTGTATAATAAACTGGTAATAATAAAACCTAATATTTATATAAAGCTTATAAGTACGAAAAAACGACGTGAAAACAAACTTCATCAAGTAAAATAATTTTAGAGATTTTATTTTAATAAAAAAGTAAAAAACAAATGAGGGTTTTAAAGGATGGGAGGGTGGGGCATCTTTGATGTGGCTAAGGTAAGTATGTGTGTGTGTGTGTGTGTGTGTGTGTGTGTGTGTGTGTGTGTGTGTGTGTGTGTGTGTGTGTGTGTGTGTGTGTGTGTGTGTGTGTGTGTGTGTGTGTGTGTGTGTGTGTGTGTGTGTGTGTGTGAGTGAGTGAGTGTGTGCACGCGAGCAGAGTGCACATGCTCCGTTTGCAGAAATAGTGCATGGTGTGGTGCATCGAGTAAAAAACAGCAATGTAGTCCAGTTAAGGGAAAGAAGAGTTCTGTAAACTGCAGCGTCAGGTTCACTACGGTATTGCTGTGTGTGAGTTTGTGCTTGTGCGCACGTGCATGGGTGAATGTGTTTGTGTGTGTGAGTGTGTGTGAGAGAAAGAGAGAGAGAGAGATGTGACTTACTACTACTACTCCAAAGACAAAATGGTGAGAATGTGTGTGTGTTTGCGTGCGCGCGCGCGCGTGCGTGTGCGTGTGCGTGTGCGTGTGTGTGTGTGTGTGCACATCCGTCCGTGCGTGCGTGCATGCGCATAAAGGGAAAACAATCTTGGCAGGGGCTATGTGCATTTGAATAGCAGAGGGGAGTTGTATGTGATTGTGAATGACACTGTGTGTGTGTGTGTGTGTGTGTGTGTGTGTGTGTGTGTGTGTGTGTGTGTGTGTGTGTGTGTGTGTGTGTGTGTGTGTGTGTGTGTGTGTGTGTGTGTGTGTGTGTGTGGGCGTATTGACCTTGAGCTGGTCTTCCACATGTGGGCCTGTGGCCACCAGAGCGACCCCCTGGATCACTGCCCAGAGAGAGAGAGAGAGACAGAAAGAGAGTGACTGAGTGAACGAGAGAGGCAGTGAGAGAGAGAGGGAGGGAGTTAGTGAGAGAGTGTGTGTGTGTGTGTGTGTGTGTGTGTGTGTGTGTGTGTGTGTGTGTGTGTGTGTGTGTGTGTGTGTGTGTGTGTGTGTGTGTGTGTGTGTGTGTGTGTGTGTGTGTGTGTGTGTGTGTGTAAAAACGAGAAAGAGAAAGAGGGAGAACATGTGTCTGTCTGTCTGACTGACGTACATTGGGAATATGGCACTGGCTCAGATGTGTGTGTGTGTGTGTGTGTGTCAGAGTAAATGAATGAGCGATGTAGGAAAAACTTGTGTAAGACTGAGGTGTGAGTGCGAGTGTTTGTGTGCATGTGTGTGCGAGACATAAAACAGTGTTTCTTTCGGTGTGCGTGAGTAGTAAGGTGTCGGCACATCTGTGTCTCTAAGTTGCTTAACGGTTTGTGTGCGTGTGTGTGTGTGTGTGTGTGTGTGTGTGTGTGTGTGTGTGTGTGTGTCTGTGTGCGTTGACATGTGTAAATTATGCATTTTAGGTGTTTCAGGGGTTTATCAGCCGGTCAGATTCACTTGTCATGAGTGTTGGCGTGTCTATGCGTGTTTATGCGTGTTTATGTGTGTTTATGCGTGTTTATGCAATCTTTATTTATTTATGACATGTCAATTGTAATTCTATTTAATCATGCGTGCCAACTTTGTTGGCTAATTGTTGTTTTGCAAAATTGTGTTATACATAGGTAGAGGCCTCATATAAACCCTCTGGGCTTCTTGCCTCCTCCTGGCACTCTTCCCTCCAGTTGTGGAAAGTAACCAAGTACATGTACTCAAGTACTGTAACTTAAGTAAAGTAAATGTGCCTCAAAATTGTACTTGAGTATTTCCAGTTTTGATTGCAAGAGTTTGTCTGCGTGCACAATTGTGTGTTTATGGGTGCGTGTGTGTGTGTCTGTCTGTGAGTGTGTGCGTATGCATGTGTGTTTGTGTCTGTGCGTGCGTGCGTGCGTGCGTGCGTGCGTGCGTGCGTGCGTGCGTGCGTGCGTGCGTGCGTGCGTGCGTGTGTGTGTGTGTCTCTGTGTGTGTGTGTGTGTGTGTGTGTGTGTGTGGTAAAGACTTGGAAGTACGTAGCAGTGGGCCATTCTACCAAAGTGCGGGCCATTGTTGCTTTGTGAAGGCTGCCAAACACATGGTGTGGGGGATTCGCTGCTTAGACACATCCAAGATGGACCACAATCAAATACGCCGACAAAAAGGCAAATACACACAGAGAGAGAAAATAAATCAGAGGGAAAAAAAGGAGGGAAAACAGTGCTGGTTCTTTAGGGTTCCAAGATGAGTCTAAACTAATATATGATCACGTCCAGATGATATCCAGTGGCAACGCAGAAACCAAGAGGTAATACTGACCCTCAGCAAGCACGCATGCACACAACACGCACACACACAGGCCTCTCAGACACACACCAGACACCAGATGGGTCCTAATTTTCTTCTGAAATCAACAAACAGAAAGCGTTTCAAACATTCAGCCCTAATTAAAATATAGACCATGGCAAACTAGAGTTGTCATATTTGAGCCACGTGGCGTCATCCACCGACCTTGACCTTTGACTTAACAAATTGCACCGTGACGTCAGATATCGAGATGGGTCGGCTGGGTAATATATCGATATTGTGATATGAGAGTATTTATCATCTGGGATTTGGGGTATCATATTCATAATATTGTGATATACAGCAATAGCAGATCTACAAGCTCACAAAGCATCGTAATGCAACGCGTTGTGAGCAGCTATTTTGAAGGAAATGAATGCATTGAAGTCAATGCAAGCTGGATGGACAAGCGTATGAATAAACTTTCGTCAAATAATCGGTTCAGGAAAATTAAATGTAAAAAGTGTTTTCTGAATTCTTGTTTTTTTATGTGCACAAGCAACATATCATTTTATCAAGGCATCTAAAGAGCACAGAGTATGTTGTGACAGTTGTGTTGTGACAGTACTGGGCATAATGGGTGAAAAGTCCACAGTCAACTGTGCTCTTTAGATGCTGTAATATAATTTTTGTGTGCACATAAAAAAACAAGAGATCAGGAACATGTGATTTTTTATTTTTATTTTCCTCAACAGATTGTTTGACAAAGGACGCAATCAATCAAAGATTATGCGTTTATCCCATTAAGAGAGGGAAAGCCAATACGTTGTTATATCTTCAAAACCGGGAAACCATCTGTGTCATTTTAGATGTTGCTATGTATATAGCTACAGGATGTTTTGAATTTTAAAAAAAAACTACGTTTTTCAGAAAGCTTAGGTTAGGGACCAGTCGAAATTTACATAAGGGGGGGCATGGAGGAAATGTATGTGCCCTGATCTAAAATGCCATGACCCTCCCTTTGACAAAAAAAAAAAATCAATGACCCTCCCCAAGTGATTACAAAAAAAAGAGTAACCCTCCCCGCCTAGAAGTGTCACGATATATTGTGTCACGATATAGCCTATCGTGGTATTAAAATTTGATGATAGGTATTGTCATGATGTCATACTGTATCGTAATATTTTTTTAATTGTTTTTTTAATACAAAAAAAACACTTTCTTTTTTTTTTGCCGGTGAAAGTTAGGAGTTTTTACTGTATGATATGAAATGCAAAGCTTATCATAATCATAGTAATTATTAATCATGTCCTCCATCATATTCAAGGTATTTTGGAGAGAAATGAAACAGACTCCAGTCAGTCACTTTCAGTTTAAAGCACTGCAGAGGGGAGGTGTTGTGTGTCAGCTGATGCTCGTTGACGCTCGTTAATGTGACATGCATCTGCACTCTCAAATAGGCCTACATCTAATCTAAGATTGTATTATACTGTATCTGGTATTATAGATGTTTTTTAGCTGTTGTAAATAACTAGGCTGCACTTGGTTGGTAAAGTCCAGATGACAAAAATATGAGGTTTGTGGAATTTATAGTTATGCAGTCTTATATTATATTATATTTGTTATATTAGTGTCTATCTGTCCTCTGAAACAATGGGTTTATAGTTAGTGAGAACTTCACTTCTCCATTAAGCTTGCACAAATGTATTTATTTGTGTACAAAGCACTTTGTAATTGTTTCTAACTTGCTTTATAACGTTATTTATAAGATGATGGCCAATGTTGATGATACATGAGAAAAGAACATTAATAATATATCATATCGATATCATGCCCAACATCATGTATCGTATTGTGAAATTCTTGACACCCCTAACCCTCCCCATCAAATACAACATGACATGTAAAACTGATATGTCCAATGTTTTGCTTTCCACATTGATTAGAACATTGCTGTAGTGTAGTCAGTCTTGCTAAATGCACAGTGTATCTGTAGTAGTGGTAGCAGAATGGATAGTGTTCTCATCTTACATGTGGGAAACCCATTGAATCCTGGTCAGATTGAAGAAAGTTGAATATTTGGTAACCAGTAGTTTAAAACTTTTGTCACTCTGCCCTTTTAATTATCAACTACAGTGACTACAACTACACTGTTGCCTACATAAAACAAATTAGGCTATCAATTATGGCCTGATGCTTCTGGTTTTACTTGTGGAGCTATAGGCATCTATACACAACTGTCCATATAGATCCACATTAATCACATGCACAGAATTACTTCAAATGATTATGAATATCCAGTTATAGTAGGCCTATTTATAATGCATCTCTCCAATAACGCCTGTTGAAGTTTTGCTTAATTGTTCAACCACCATCGTTAAGACGCTGAATAGATTTGACTGGGTCGTTCACACTCGCTGTGCGTTGATGGCTTGTTAACGACCGTCATTGATTCTAAATAGACAAGGTGTTACTTGATTTGAATTCTTTGTATCCTTTGAAATGGAGAGGGGTCATTGACCACTGTTCTGCTGTACTAAAAAGGTATATAAAAAACGGACTATTTTATCAATTCAAAATTGCATGACCCTCCCTTGGATTCAAAGTAAAATTAGCTGACCCTCCCTTGGACCAAAATTAGAAAGGCATGACCCTCCCCTATTTTCCTCCATGCCCCCCCTTATGTAAATTTCGACTGGTCCCTTAGGATTTAGAAGGCGTTTTTAAAATGGGCCTGAGGTCTACATGGGCTATTCATACACTTGTCCACCCGGCTCTCTCATTGACTTGAATGCATTCCTTCAAACTTCCAGCTCCAGTTTGGCTGCCCAGTGCCTACTGTAGAACGTGTGCTGTGTGACCTCTCCCTCTTTGATATACTCCTTGGTCATGGCTGGAGGACGGAGGAGGGAGGAAGAAAACGAGGAGGCGTAAAATTGACTATTGAGAAGAACCCACCAGGCCACCACAGTGTGTTGAGTCACTGCACGCACACACACACACACACACACACACTACAAACGCTTGGCGGCTCGACTAATACATTGACGTGTGAGTGAATAGTAGTAGAAACTGGTCCCCGGTATAACTTGTAGCTGTTGTTGTTGCTTAACATGCCATTCATTTCTGCTAAAGCCTTCACAGTCAGCCACTCCTCTGGGCCTTAGAAACCTCTCACTCTCACTCTTTACTCACACAAACCCACACAAGCAGACGAAATCCACAGAGGAATCCCTCACAACATCTTGTCATACTAGCCCGAGAGAGAGAGAGAGAGAGAGAGAGAGAGAGAGAGAGAGAGAGAGAGAGAGAGAGAGAGAGAGGGGGGTTATGGCCCCGAGAACTACTTAGAAGTAGAACACATAGCCTTTATGTGAGAGCTTTGAGATAGGTACACACACACACACACACACACACATACACATACACATACACACACACACACACACACACACACACACACACACACACACACACACACACACACACACACACACACACACACACACACACACACACACACACACACACACACGAGAACATGTACTGTACACTTGGGTCCACACCTACACGAAAACACTGAGTAGGGGATGGGACAATGTGAAAATTACGGTCACGAGCAAATTGTGGCAAAAATGATTGCGATTGACGATAGTATCGCGATAATCCAATTGAACCCCCAGCATCCCTATTCTGAGGGGGAACGTTCGCCAAAAATAGCCGATCTACAAGCTCTTGTAGATCTGCTATTTTTGGGTGAATCGATTTGTGTAGAGTGAAATAAGAGGGTACCAAATGTGCTCTTTACAGGTCCGTTTTATCTAGTACAGAGGGTTTGAGTCGTACTGAATTTGCAGCTCAACAAAAGTGAATTCATCCTGATGTATGACAATTTCACGATAAATTAAAATCTCCGCGATACGATTATTGTGAGCGTTTTTTAATCACGATAAATGATAATAACGATACTGTGCGTTAACTCTGAGAGAGTAATGAAAAAGAATAAAAAACCTGCGCAGTCACATCATGCTCCAATACATTTGAATGACAACGTGTTTTGGTACAAGCTGACAGGGTTTGACCTGACAAAGAGCCTACAGACTCAAAACGGGACTCAAAGCTTGCTTTTTAACTCATAGAGAGTATAAATGGAACCAAATGGACTGAATGAATGGTGTGTTTACTCTCTGAGTTCTCTCTCTCGGAGGACTAATGGATAAATGAACACAGAGGATTTCACCGTGTGTACCTCTGGTGTCTAGTTAGAGGTAAATTGATTTGTGCCTCAGCGTTCTATTGTATTTACTTGTTGTATACAGGTATGTTTTTAATCCATTATGGTTGTTAATTGTTAGGGACTTCAGTTGGAGTGGTTACTGTAGTCAGCCTGTTTTTTGGTGTTTTGTCCTGTCCTTTCCATGGAACTCAGATTTTGTCGACTAAAACTATGACGAAAAATATTCGTCGACTACCTTTCGACAACTAAATAAAAACTAAGCTATGATGACTACAACTAAGACTAAATATATTAACAATTTTGTCTTACAAATAAAAACTAGCCAAAAGTGTCAGGGAGGGACTAGTGGAGAAGAGATCCAGTAGAACGAAGTCATTTTATGTTTGGTTGCACTCAGGTGTTGCGCTCTGAAAACAGCAGATCTACAAGCTCACAACGCGTCTCGCTGCGACACGTTGTGAGCTTGTAGATCGGCTATTTTTACCAAGTGTAAAATCAGCCATTACGATGCCATCAAGGCCCGCCATAATACATTTTAGTCGACTAAATCAACTGTAGATATAGTCGACTATAATATTATGATATTTAGTCGACTAAAACTAGAAAGAAACTAAAACATTTCAGATGACTAAAATATGACAAAAGACAGTGACTAAGACTAAATCAAAACGTTGTCAAAATCAACACTGATGGAACTTGTGAAATATCCTGCATCTTGGGAAGTGCATACTTTGTAAAAGAGACTCCTTTCAATGTATTTTTTTACTGGTGAAATAAAAGGTTCTAACTAAAGCTATCAGCATATCTACCAAACCAAGCCCACTCCACCACCACGCCTCCACACACGAGCCTCCACATGGAAGCGCTTTAGCAGTCCTTGTGGTTATTAACGCGGGAGGGATACGCAGGAAGCAGCATCTGCCTCACACACACACACAAGAGGAAATGTTTACGTCGAAACAAACCAAACAGGGACGTTCCGCTCTAATAACACCACGTGTCCCATGTAGAGACATTTCCTCTGCAGCATTTCACTGCAATGATTACAGTAACATGCGGCCTCATTTATCCCAAGTTTGCTTCCACTGATGACGGCTGGTGCACACAGGCGCCATCACACAGGCAGGTATGCAAGTACACACACACGCGCAAGCTGGACATGTGTGCGCGCATTAAAATAGGCTAAATAGTGCCAAGTCACACTGCTTGAAAGTATCTGGCAGAAGCGAGCGGTGCTAATAGTTAAAGCAGTTGTACTTTTCACATGCTGCCTTTATATGCACGCACGCGCGCACGCACACACATGCTTTGCATACATACAATATACACAAAGACATGCTTAGATCTTGCAGTACTACTAATACTACAGGATGAATAGATACTTACTAGGCTTGCTGAAACAAATTGAACATGGCTTAATATTATACAGATGTAGTGTTCGACATCCTGTTATGTGTTATTGCCACTGCTGGAATTAAAACACACACACACGCACGCACGCACACGCACACACACACACACACACACACACACAGTCTCTCTCTCACAGTACAGACATAATATTGCACAGATGTACCTATGATACTGTACATGTGCTACTATTCACATACTGTGATTGTCAATGCTACTAGTGGGCCATACACACACACACACACACGCACGCACGCAAGCAAGTACAAAAACATACACACATACAGTACAAGCGCATATAAGCACACACACACACACACACACACCACATTAATACGAATCACCACACACACATCACATTAATACGAATCACCACATACATGCACATAGGCGCGCGCACGCACACACACACACACACACACACACACACACACACACACACACACACACACACACACACACACACACACACACACACACACACACACACACACACACACACACACACACACACACACACACACACAAACAACATTAATACGAATTGCCACATACAGTACATGCATGCATGCAAGCACAAACACACACACTACATTAATACGAATCACCACATGCACACAAGTACAAACACCCACATTACACACACACACACACACACACACACACACACACACACACACACACGCACATGCACACATCACAAGGTGCCGCAGAGAAGATCATGCGGAATTAATGTAGAATAGATGCCTGCTAAGTCTCATTTGCCCTACAGAAGAATCAGCAAATCTAACACAGCGCAGATGTGGCTATTGAGGCAGTTCTATTTATTTTTGCATGTTTTGCTCCGCTTGCTGTCAGTGTGGATTTGCCCTCCCGCCCAACAAAACCCCATGCTCTGTACACGTACGTCTCAGGGACAGATGCAGAGGGGGGGAGAGAGAGAGAGAGAAACCAACATCTGTACAGGAAAGAGCAGAGCTGCCTGCCGCAAATACATTTTCATGAGGTCTTTCCATTATTTACACTGACTAGTACACCCCCTCACAAAAAGAAGCAGATTGGATGTAAATAAAAAAAATGATTTTCTTCTTATGAAGCCCTCAAAGTTCACCTGTGCTAATTAGTAACTTGTTAGCATGCGTTTTTTTCTCCATTAACCCATTAAGACCTAAAGCCGATTCTACATGTCTCCTAAATTCCAACAGTTTTCTGAAAAACATATGTTTCTATATCAGTGGTTCTCAAACTTTTCATGTCAATGACCCCCAAAATTATATGTATTTGGTCGCGGATCCCCATTTAAAAATATGTTGTTCCAGGGACCCCCAGAAGCAAAGATTTTAGTTAAAAATGTTTGCTTTGGACACATTTTCACAATTTTTCAAAAATAGCAGATCTACAAGCTCATAGCGCGGCACTCGGTGCCGCGCTATGAGCTTGTAGATCTGCTATTTTTGAATAGCCCAAAGTGTAAAATAATGCTTTTTAGCTCAAATCTAAAAATGACACAGTTCCAGGTCTTAATGGGTTAAATCAAATTATTCGTTCAACCACTTAAACCTTAGATAGGACCACTATGCAAACAAGTCCCCAGGACTTTTTTGTGTTATCCTTTCATCTCGTGCCGTTTACATTTCTGACTAATAAAGTATTCAATCAATCAAACAGAATATACTTCATTGCCCCCCTTAGAGCTCTATGACCCCCCCCCCACTCCTTTTTTTCCTCTCTAAATCTGATTCTGTGTGATAAATTTGATTCTGTGTGAGCTTTGTCTACTATGATGACATGCCAGAAAAGGGACGCTAGGGTTCAAGTGGTTATAACCACTTTAAACACCAGCATCCGTATCCGTGGGGAAAGCTTTTGCGGGAAAATAGCAGATCGACAAGCTTTTAAATCAAAGTATACACACTACAGAAATAACACTATTGCAGGATGCGCACAGATTGCCACAGAGACGAGAATTGCCTCACAGAAGCATCACATCGCTCATTTACGCGTTACCAGGCGCAAGTTAACCCATTAAGACCTGGAACTTTGTCATTTTTAGATTTGAGCTAAAAAAGCATTATTTTACACTTTGGGCTATTCAAAAATAGCAGATATACAAGCTCGTAGCGCGGCACCGAGTGCCGCGCTACGAGCTTGTAGATCTGCTATTTTTGAAAAATCGTGAAAATGTGTGCAAATCTTTGAATATATATATTTTTTAAACGAACATTTTTAACTCAAAACTTTGCTTCTGGGGGGTCCCTGGAACAACATATTTTGATGGGGGTCCGCGGCCAAATACATATAATTGTGGGGGTCCTTGACATGAAAAAGATTGAGCACCACTTATATAGAAACATAAGTTTTTCAGAAAACTGTTGGGATTTAGGAGACATGTACAATCGGCTTCAGGTCTCAATGGGTTAATCAGCAAGTATAATTTGCACGTCCCATGTTTGACACGCCACAGTGCCTTCTCCTTGTCTTCTGTTCTGTTACAAGTAAAAGTCTGGAATTCAAAATTAACTTGAGTAAAAGTACAAAAGTATTTGTATCAAAATGTACTTAAAGTACCAAAAGTAGAAAGTACTCATTATGCAGAATGTACCATTTCACGTTTTCAAATGTATAAATCTACAAGCTCACGATGCATCACATCGTGACACATTGTGAGCTTGTAGATCTGCTATTTTCAAATGGCCGAAATGTATACTAGGGCTGAAGTGGTTAATGTATGTTTTGTAATAATAATCAAAATCTAAAAAGTAACTAGTAACTAACATTTTCAAAGAATTGTAATGGAGTAAAAGTATAATTTTTGCCTCTGAGATGTAGTGGAGAAGTAGCAAAAGTATTGAAAATGGGAAATACTCCACTAAGTAAAAAAATACCTCAAAATGTTTTATTTAAGTACAGTACTTTGAGTACATGTACTTAGTTACTTTACACCACTGCAGACAAACAAACACCAGTAAGTCTGTAAACCACTGAGCAGTGTTGTGAGCACATCGTGTATCCCTGGTAGAATCTACCCCCGCCGTTCGTTCGCTCGCTGTGCTCCTACAGTACCGTCCCGTGAGGAATCGCTTGGAAACTCCTGCGATGCTAATGCGTGGTATAATGTAGTACGCAGCACAGACGCAGGTGGCATGGTTGACATTAGCCCTTTCATCATCCATGCGCCGCCCGGGCCCCTACTACGCTGTGGTGGATGGCAACTAAGTACATTTACTACAAGTACTGTACTTCAGTACAATTTTGAGGTATAGGTTTACTTTACTGGAGTATTTCCAATTGTCAATACTTTTACTCCACTACAATTATTTGAAAACGTTAGTTACTTTGTAGATTTTGTATATTATTACAAAAAACTCTAACCACTTCAGCCGTATATAGGCCTATCTTTCGGCCATTTGAAAATAGCAGATCTAGATCGGCTATTTAACCCATTGATACCTGGAACGCATCTGTGTCACTTTAGATTTCTTTAGGCTATTCAAAAATAGCAGATATACAAGCTCATAGCGCGGCACCGAGTGCCGCGCTATGAACTTGTAGATCTGCTATTTTTGAAAAATCGAGGAAAAAAAAAATTGGGTTTTTTTTTCAAAAAAAAATTAGGATTTAGAAGACATTTCTAGAATCTTCTCAGATCTTAAAGGGTTAAAAAAGAAATTAGACATTTTGAACTTGTGAAATGGGACATTCTGCACAATGAGTACTTTTACTTGTGGTACTTTGACATACATGTGTGTACTTCTTCTGCCACCACATGCCCCTAGTACTACTCTGCTGCAGTGTTGCGATTCTGATGCAGTCGTTGTGGAACATCACACACTTTTTTTGCTGATACACTGCTGCTGCCCTGTGGCTCCATACACACGAGGAACTGTGTGTGTGTGTGTGTGTGTGTGTGGGGGGGGGGGGAGGGGCGATGGGGTAACTGTCCTTGGGTCTGTGTGTCAAATAACCCTTTAAAACCTGAGGCCAATTCCAAAATGTCCTCTAAATTCTAACAGTTGTTAGAATGTAACATATGTTGCTATATCAGTGGTTCTCAAACGTTTTCATGTCAAGGACCCCCAAAATGATATGTATTTGGCCGCCGACCCCCATCTCAAAATATTTTGTTCCAGGGACCACCAGAAGCAGTTTAAAAATGTTTGCTTTAAAAAATGTATATATTCAAAGATTTGCACACATTTTCACGATTTTTCAAAAATAGCAGATCTACAAGCTCGCAGCGCGGCACGAAGTGACACGCTGTGAGCTTGTAGGTCTGCTATTTTTTAATAGCCAACGCTAAAATCTAAAATGACACAGATGCTTTCCCGGTTTTAATGGGATAAAAGTAAAAGGACACAAGAATACAATGAAAAGAGAGAAAGTGGCGACTATTGGCTGCCCTTTCACAAAATGTGAGGTGGTGTTCTTGTAAAAAAAGCCCGTTGTTTTCATTTATTAAATAATTATTTTAATCTCACTGGCACAAATGAACAAATGTGTGGCTTATCAGCGTCTCTCATTATCCACAAGCCCATATTTCTGCACTGGCGGCAGGCTGTGTTTTCATATCAAACTGACGGAGTGGCTGACTTTACTGTTGGTTGGAACAGATTGCCTCTCAGCGGGGGACTAAATCAACCAGTTTAACGCACCGCGCTTCTCACTAAACTGTCTCACTCACAATGGCAACCGTCCACCCTGGGAATCAGCCGTGCGGAGTCGAGAATTATTCTTTTTTACCTCGGCCTACTGCGATTGATTGGTACTCCAGCACAGCGCAGCGTAGGACGGCGCAGTGAGATTTATAAGAGCAGTTCGCAGCTCACCACCATCCACACTAGTTAGGTGTACTTCCTAAGACGTAACCACTTGCAATCTGGCGTCCATACTTTTTGGGCATGTGGCGTCGCAACGTGTTGTTGTTGTGCCCTATGTAGGGCTTAACCACTTGAGCGCTATATACTTGGTTGAGCGGTGTCCCCCAGGGCTCTATACAAGTGGTTCTCAACCTTTTAAGGCCGTGACCCCCCAAAATAATTATATTTGAACTGGGGACGCCCCAAAATAACCCCAAATAAATCATATTTGAACTGGGGACCCTCCAAAATAACCCATAATAATCATATTTGAACTGGGGACCCTCCAAAATAACCCAAAATAATCATATTTGAACTGGGGACCCTCCAAAATAATCATATTTGAACTGGGGACCCCCCACCCTGACAAGCACTTGGAAGTAGGAGTTGAGGCATTACATTTAGTTTGACTCGGTTCCACAGATAAATATTGTGAAAACAGACGATCTACAAGCTCACAACGCCTCGCATTGCGAGGCGTTGTGAGCTTGTAGATCATCTATTTTCAAAATGTTTTCCTCTTTCTTATATTATTTGACAAATTGGCCAATGTTTGACCAGTTTGTATAGCATAGTTTGTTGATTACTTTAGATTTTTTTTTTTTTACAGTCTTAAGTCCTTAAATTGTCACTTCATTGTCATGTGGGGACCCCCCCAAAATCATGTGGGGACCCCCCCTGGTCATACAAGCAACCCGTTGTGAGCTGGTAGATTTGCTATATTTTAATAGTTCGCCCCCAGAATAGGGATGATAGGGTTCATGTGGTTAAATAAAGGGACCTAATCCCTCTCTATAGCCTTCTCACTTCCTGAGGCTTTCCATCAAATCTGTCTCAGTAAATAACAGGAACAAAAGAAAACACAGGCAGATGTAGGATTGAATCCCAACGATGCTCTAGGGATGTACGTTTCCCACACCACACTGTTAAGTTTTCTAAAAATATCTGACTCTGTAACAGAAAAATATAGGCATTTCTATCTGCAGAATACAGTAACTCTAAAAGTAGTGTTTAATATCAATAGTGAAGCCCAGAAATATATCTTACCCCTTGTAAGACGTGCTTTTTATCAAACAGCTAGCCCAAGGGGTGGGCAACCATGTCTGTACGATCGACCAGTCGATCCAGAAGGGCTTTTTTGGTCGAACGCGAAACTATTTGAAAAAACAGACGAAAACATGCTTTCGTATTGTCTAGGGCACTACTACTATTCAACCACAGCAATGAGACCAGAAAACAGTATCGAGGAAGAGTTTGTGGGGGAAAAAAGCCAAGAGACAAAAGTCATACCATTCCCATGCAGAGAATAATGTTTTAGTCATGTGGAATGGAAAACGTATTTGTCTCAAACCGCAACACCTGTACAGCGATGACAAATAAAGGGAACTTGGAGCGACACTTTCTGACAAAACCACAAATCCAAGAATTTTCCAGCTGACAGCGAACTGAGGAAAAAAGAAAGGCGAAGGAATTGAAATCTAAACCAGCCAGACTAGTCTTTTCACAAAAGTTAAGATGGCCACTTGAGCCTCCTGTCGTGTTTGCAGGAGAGGAGTTGCTCACAATTTTGCCATTAAAGAGGACACAAGAGGTGAGGACATTTTCTGTGGGGTTCATGGGCTGTCGCCAAAAACTCCTCTGTTCCATAATGACCACCGAGCCATGATGGGCCATTCCCACACAAAGCTCAGATTTCTCCCCGTTTTTTCCACTATCATTAGGCTACATCAGGGGCTCCAAAACGTATCCATGCCAAGGACCCCTAAATAGTCATAGCCTCTGGCTGCAGCTCCCCTATTACGAAAAACAAAAAAAGTCAATCTACAAACTCACAACAAGTCACATTATTATCTTTTTCCCCTTCATTCCCTCTCCAATTCCCGCCCCCCCCTCTCCCCGGTGCCCACTGGCAGCACCCCCCCCCCCCCCACTAAAAAGCACTGCATTAGGCTGCATCGTTCACCAGCAAGAGCTGTGTGGGAACACACTGAATACGAAAGATGTGACATTGACAGTAGCCATGAAGGTAGCGTGTTCCATTCGCACACGCGAGTCCGTTATTCTGCTGAAGGCATTCAAGTCAAAGTACCAATCAACAGTGACAGAAGACCACCATGTTCCCTCTGAGAATTGCCACCAGCAGCCACCAACCTGACTTTAATGGACTGGCAGCTAGTTCCCAGTGTCAACTCTCACAGTGAGGGTGAGACGCCACAGCACAGATGACAGTTTTGTGAACAGTTTTGTGTTGCTGCAATAGACAGCAACAGACGTGAAATTGGATTCTGGAATCTGCAGAAGTGATTTTCATTTCATGTTGAAGACCAGTAATACCTGCTTGGATTATAACAAGTGCAATTTATTTATTCTGTGTTGTTCTGTCAAAAACATATCTTTCTTCCATCTTGAATTTAAAACCAAGTGGCCAAAATTTGATTTGTATACTGTATGAAAGAGAATCAAATGCTATCATCGGTATTTTAAGAGAAGCGATAGATTTGGTGTAGAGGTAAAGGGAGATTTTATTGGCTTAGGAATGCGACAGAAACAAGGCTTCATGGGGTGTGTAATTGATATAAAATAAGTAATTTTTTGGGTGAACTACTCCTTCAGGGCGCGCTCCCACCGCACTTTTATTTTACTTCTGGGGCAGAATCTGCCAATGCTTTGTCAATGTAAATGCGTGGATTCACGCAAGAGCGGATCTTTCCGCCTGTCGCGCAGACCTTGCGTTTATCCGTTCTACACGACTTGTCCATTTGAAGCATAAAACTGCTGTAGGCAGGAGCTGATTTTCCCCCTCTGTCCAATCTGGTGAGTGGAAGGCGGACCGCCCAAGACTCAGGAAGCAACATGGTGCTCAAGGCAGAAGGCGGTGCGGGCTACGGGGAGGGTCCTGAAAGTGAGTGACAGGCGCGTCACTCCCGTTTTTTAGAATCCGCTGGCTGCAAAAAACTGTGGCTGCACAACCTGCGTTTAACGCTAGCCGACCATGTTTTGGTGGGAGCATGCCCTTAATCCCTATGTAGGGACCTTGAATTCATGGAGATTTTTTGTTTCTGTCGCATTCCTAAGCCAATAATTTGATGACCTGCGGAAAGATGCTAATGTCTCCTAGCGGAGACCACGCCGGTCATCAAATTATTGGCTTAGGAATGCGACAGAAACAAAAAAATCTCCATGAATTCATGGCTTCATGGGGTGTGAATTGATAGAAAATAAGTCATTTTCTGAGTGAACTACAACTTTAAGTGGTTAAAATAATTAATGGAGTGTGTTACATCCTGAAAAGGCTGGATTGATGTGAAATTTGCTGTTCCACCGAGAGGAAGAACCCTACTACCGGTAATTTTAGTAAGGGTTCCCAAACTTTTCAGCCTGCAAACCCCCAAAAATAATCATATTTGAACTGGGGACCCCCCACCCTGACAAGCACTTGGAATTGTAGGGATTACATTTAGTTTGACTCGGTACCACAGATAATATTGTGAAAATAGCCCAACCACAAGCCCACAACTGCGAGGCGTTGTGAGCTTGTAGATCGTCTATTTTCAAATTATTTGCCTCTTTCTTACGTAATATTTGACAATTTGGAAATTAGAAATGTGCAGATAGATACCCTGTATACACTTATACTGCATGTTGGATTGTTTACTGTTGAGTGAGAAAACAATGTTGCACATTATGCTAATCATCTGGGGACAGCCCCAAAATCATGTGGGGACCCCCCTGGGGAAACCGTTTGGGAACCACTGCCATACAACATTGATGGGTGTATTGCCATATACGCCCATGGGCGTATTGCCATATACGCCCAAGGGCGTATTGCCATAGAACTTGCCGAGCACGTTCACGCAGTCTCTGGATGAACCCTACTGATTGTGTTGACCCCGTGAACTTTTTTTCACCCCGTGAAAGATTTGAGAACCACTGATATAGCAACACGTTTTTCAGAAAACTCTCAGGATTTAGAAGACATTAGTAGAATCAGCCTCAGGTCTTGATGGGTTAAACGTACTGATTTTGGTGACCCCATGCCCTTTCATTCATTGAATATATAAGTGTGTGTGTGTGTGTGTGTGTGTGTGTGTGTGTGTGTGTGTGTGTGTGTGTGTGTGTGTGTGTGTTTCATCATACCACTTTGTTCTGGTTGGGTGTAAGGAGCAGCAGCCTCTAGAGGCCGCTAGCAGGGCTTTGTTTTACACTCCTAATGAATTCTTGTCTTTCTATGTGTAGCTTGTATTTTGTCTGTGTTTGTGGACGCTTGCCAAAGATGATTTTTGCTTCATGTTGTGAATGTGAATGCATAATAAAGTCATCTTAATCTGAATTTTATGCCGGCAAAGAGCCTTGATCGTTGATTTCCACTCAGACCTTCCGATGAGAAGTGTGAAAAAAAGGTTCACATCTTCACAAAGCACGTTTCAAACGAACACCCAAATGTAATGATGAATTCATTTTAGTCGTCCATCTACTACAGTAGAAGACTTTTTTTTTACAACTGCACCAAAATGTTTGTTTTTGTTCCAAATTCTAAAATGAAAAGTAGTTTTTGACTGCTGGGTTCAGATCTATTTATCATTTTATACTTTATATTGCAGCATTTCGCCATCTTTTTTATGGTCTGAATTAATCACTTAGATCACATGATCAAAAAGCTAAACAACAGATTATAAAAAATAATAATACATTTCCAGCCCTAATAAAGTCTTTCATGATCAAACATCATCATCAGAATGAGTGGAAACAAAGAAAAATAAAACTTTTTTTTTCTCCTTTTATCTAGAACCCTAAAAACATATAATAAAGAAAAGAAAATCGCAGAATTAGTTACAGTATGATCAAGGAAGGTTCAAGGATTTTTTTTTTTGGGGGGGGGATCAAGAGCCAAAAGATCCACAAACATTTAAAAAATGTATTCCTATTCCTAAATATGTGTGGGTTAGAACAAAAAAAAACACAACACACAACACACCCACGCTTAAAAATATATTGTCAAGAGAGAAGGCAAAACAAAAAAAGAAGGAATTGAAACCAGCGCAACCAAAACAGATGAATCACTTGATGTTTTATGGCATGTGTCTGCGCTGCACTGCATGCTGGGGGCCGCTGTGGCAAACCGCCACTAACCGCGGCATCTTCCATGCAGGTGTGGTGGATAAAAATGAAGAGTGAAAAAGAGAAGAAAGAATTTCATGAACTGTAGTGATGGTTCACGGTGAGGCGATGTCGGTAAAGGGTTTACAGTTAACTAACACTGAAGCTTTGTATCCTGGCCTTGCCTTCTGACTAAACCACACACACGGCCCACGCACGCCTCCTCCACAGGTGTGTGTGTGTGTGTGTGTGTGTGTGTGTGTGTGTGTGTGTGTGTGTGTGTGTGTGTGTGTGTGTGTGTGTGTGTGTGTGTGTGTGTGTGTGTGTGTGTGTGTGTGTGTGTGTGTGTGTGCACATGTTAACCACATGAACCCTAGCGTCCCTATTCTGGGAATGTAGGTGAACATTTGGCAAAAATAGCAGATTCATAAGCTCACAACACACGACATGTTTTCGCTATTTGTTGTACTGTATCTCCCGTCTGTCTACCTTTGTATCCATCTGTCTGTGACGACAGTCCGTCTGTATGCATGTGAGTTAAGTGTGCGTGTGCGTACCCATATCCATACACCGCCTGTGTGTTTGTAAGTTATTATTAGTGTGATCGAGAAAGTGTGTGTTTGCGTCAGTCAGTCAATCAATCAGTCAGTCAGTCTTTTTGTTATGTTTGAGCGCGTATGTGTGTGGTTGTTTGTGTGGCTGGATAATGTGGATATCTATTTCTCTGTGTGAAGGTCTTTGTCGTATCGTTGCTGTCGGGCAGAAACCTCTTATCTCCTTATTCTAACTTTTTGTGTTTTTCGTAAATTAGTGCCATACTTGATCATACTACAGCGTCACACAAAAGTATCAAGTTGCAGATCTGCAAGCTCGAAACGTGGCACATTTGCCATTTTCAATCCTGAAAAGTGACCGTTTTGGACATATCAGGTTTCCACCCCGACAGAGACGTTATGTTTTATCTCTTTAGGATGACTCATGCTCCCACGTAGCTCATACCTCCACCAGTGGTTCCAGTGAATTCAGACGTGATTCAGTGTAACTACGCCACTCACATTTCACCAAACAAACGTAACACTGAATCACAGCTCACTCACTACTGCGGTTCTCTTTCTCTCTCGTGCTCTCTCTCTCTCTCTCTCTCTCTCTCTCTCTCTCTCTCAGGCTCTCTCTATCTCCCCATCCAGGCCCCTTTATAACAAATCGTCAGTGTCAGGTGGAAACCTTGTACGTCAAAAACGGTTACTTTTTAGGGTAAATGAATGGGAAAAATAACCTGTGTTCCAATTCATCCGATGTTAGTTATTATTTAGTCCTTGTTAATACTTTTTATAGGTTCAATATTTATAAAAACCCACAGACACACTTAAGCACTTTCACTGTCCAATGTATTTTCCAAAATAGCAACAATAGCAGATCCACAAGCTCACAGCGCGTCGCATCACATCGTGTTGTGAACTTGTAGATCGGCTAATTTAGCTTTTGAGCGACACTGTTGTACAGCAAGATATGAAATATGGAGATAGAAGGTTTCTGCCCAAAAGCAACGATACGTCTTAAAAGAGAGGAAAGTTTATAAGTGGGTAAACACTAAGGCTGAGGTTCACTTTACATCAAAGGAACCATTTAATCTTTTACCAAAAAAAATGGAGAGGCGAGAATTGCCTATTTTTCTAACTTGAATCGCTGTAACAGTAAAAAAGCCCAGAGCTTTGTTAGGCACAATTGAAAGATTGGTGAACCCTGCTCCTCCCCCTGTTCTGGTTGTTTGTTTCTATCATTCTTTGTGAATAAGTTCACTGACATAAGGTCTGAAATATCGCCTTCCTGTATCCCTAGGGTTGACTGTCTGGCCCCCGTTTCTCTATTGAGCCAGTATAGCCCAAATTTCTTTGGATGAAACTCACAGCCATTGTCTCCTCCACAGGTGTGTGTGTGTGTGTGTGTGTGTGTGTGTGTGTGTGTGTGTGTGTGTGTGTGTGTGTGTGTGTGTGTGTGTGTGTGTGTGTGTGTGTGTGTGTGTGTGTGTGTGTGTGTGTGTGTGTGTGTGTGTGTGTGCACATGTTAACCACATGAACCCTAGCGTCCCTATTCTGGGAATGTAGGTGAACATTTGGCAAAAATAGCAGATTCATAAGCTCACAACACACGACATGTTTTCGCTATTTGTTGTACTGTATCTCCCGTCTGTCTACCTTTGTATCCATCTGTCTGTGACGACAGTCCGTCTGTATGCATGTGAGTTAAGTGTGCGTGTGCGTACCCATATCCATACACCGCCTGTGTGTTTGTAAGTTATTATTAGTGTGATCGAGAAAGTGTGTGTTTGCGTCAGTCAGTCAATCAATCAGTCAGTCAGTCTTTTTGTTATGTTTGAGCGCGTATGTGTGTGGTTGTTTGTGTGGCTGGATAATGTGGATATCTATTTCTCTGTGTGAAGGTCTTTGTCGTATCGTTGCTGTCGGGCAGAAACCTCTTATCTCCTTATTCTAACTTTTTGTGTTTTTCGTAAATTAGTGCCATACTTGATCATACTACAGCGTCACACAAAAGTATCAAGTTGCAGATCTGCAAGCTCGAAACGTGGCACATTTGCCATTTTCAATCCTGAAAAGTGACCGTTTTGGACATATCAGGTTTCCACCCCGACAGAGACGTTATGTTTTATCTCTTTAGGATGACTCATGCTCCCACGTAGCTCATACCTCCACCAGTGGTTCCAGTGAATTCAGACGTGATTCAGTGTAACTACGCCACTCACATTTCACCAAACAAACGTAACACTGAATCACAGCTCACTCACTACTGCGGTTCTCTTTCTCTCTCGTGCTCTCTCTCTCTCTCTCTCTCTCTCTCTCTCTCTCTCTCAGGCTCTCTCTATCTCCCCATCCAGGCCCCTTTATAACAAATCGTCAGTGTCAGGTGGAAACCTTGTACGTCAAAAACGGTTACTTTTTAGGGTAAATGAATGGGAAAAATAACCTGTGTTCCAATTCATCCGATGTTAGTTATTATTTAGTCCTTGTTAATACTTTTTATAGGTTCAATATTTATAAAAACCCACAGACACACTTAAGCACTTTCACTGTCCAATGTATTTTCCAAAATAGCAACAATAGCAGATCCACAAGCTCACAGCGCGTCGCATCACATCGTGTTGTGAACTTGTAGATCGGCTAATTTAGCTTTTGAGCGACACTGTTGTACAGCAAGATATGAAATATGGAGATAGAAGGTTTCTGCCCAAAAGCAACGATACGTCTTAAAAGAGAGGAAAGTTTATAAGTGGGTAAACACTAAGGCTGAGGTTCACTTTACATCAAAGGAACCATTTAATCTTTTACCAAAAAAAATGGAGAGGCGAGAATTGCCTATTTTTCTAACTTGAATCGCTGTAACAGTAAAAAAGCCCAGAGCTTTGTTAGGCACAATTGAAAGATTGGTGAACCCTGCTCCTCCCCCTGTTCTGGTTGTTTGTTTCTATCATTCTTTGTGAATAAGTTCACTGACATAAGGTCTGAAATATCGCCTTCCTGTATCCCTAGGGTTGACTGTCTGGCCCCCGTTTCTCTATTGAGCCAGTATAGCCCAAATTTCTTTGGATGAAACTCACAGCCATTGTCTCCAAAATGCATCCCTCCTCTAGTCCTCTTGACATGATTCCAACCTCTCTTGTTAAAGAGGTTTTTGGCTGCGTAGGTCCAGAGATACTCTCCATTGTGAGTGTGTGTTAGCTCTGGCCGCACGCCTGATTACATTAAACATAACACTCTTTAAAAACCAAGCTCTGACCCATTACTTTCCAGTAACTATAGACTTACATCCAAAGAAACTGCCTTTCATCTCCGAGGTTTTGGAGGAAGTCGTTTTGTAAGCAACTCCTACACGCCTGCCGTGGACAACAATGATATCATTGATAGGTTCCAGTCGGGTTTTTCTTTTTTTTGTCCGAGGCACAGTACTGAAACTGCTCTTCTCAGGGTTTCAAATAACATCCTAATGCCTGCTGATGCTGTGCGAGTGTTCCGTTCTATTGCTGCTTGACCTAAGTGCAGCTTTTGACACAACTGACCACTTTATTCTCCCTGCGTGTAGGCTTCAGTAATGGCTGGGTTTAAGTGGGACTGCCCTCGATTGGTTTGCCTCCTACAGTATTTGTCAGATAAGTGTTTCTGTGGATATTGATGATTAGCTATGTATCTCCTCAAAAAAAAAGAAACTAGCAGCGTGTTGCATTGTGGGCTTATACATTTGCTGTTTTCAGAGAGAAGATTTTGTGTTGTGGGAGAACAGGAGGGGACCAAGTACTGTATATACCCCATGGGGGAGCCCAGTGAGGTACATACGTAGGGTTTAAGCACTACAGTAACCCAGTGGTTCTCAACCTTTTCAGGCGGTGACCCCCCCCCAAATAATCAATTTGAACTGGGGACCCGCCACCCTGATAAGCACTTGGAATGTAGGAGTTGAGGCATTCAATTTAGTTTGACTAGGTTCCACTGCTA
>NC_137613.1:18308886-18496386 GCF_963280865.1 Gymnoscopelus braueri
TCATCAGGGTGGGTGTCCCCAGTTCAAATAATCAATCAATCTTAAAACCTGAAAAGCTTGAGAACCGCTGTCCTAGACCTCAGATTACCGATGTTTTGACCGTCATTTTGTCAAAACGTATTATTATCATCTAATTAATTTGAAAATAAGTTTCTAATTGAGAACATTTAACTTTCTAAAATGTTGGTATCATTTTAACGTCTACTCTGGCTTTTGTGTGCACCCTATTAAAAACACCCGTCCTTGGTTCTGTTGACTGATATTGCCTTTCTCTAATGCATGAGGGGGCCGTGTTTATTTCAATTAATGTTTTCATTTAATACAATTTATTTGTATTTTTATGATTAAATAAATAAATAAACAAAACAAGTAATTGAAAAAACATGGCCCCCTCACGCATTAGAAGGACAATATATCAATGTCACCAGAGCCAGGCACATGTGTTTTCAGTTAATCTAATATGGTTAAAATGACGTTTGAAGTTACATGGGTTTGTATAGGAAGGGGGTGTGTCTGATAAAATGAATATCAAATGTCTAAATATTGAATCAAGCAACTAAAAAACGGACACAAAAAAGCCAGAGTAGACATAGACAGAGTGAAATACCACTTTAAGCCCTATTGAAAATATTTCTAAAAAATAGTCAATTTACAAGCTCACGTTGCAATGCATTCGGAGCTTGTCGATCGGCTATTTTTGGAAAATAAATAAATAAATACACTTTAAAAAATATGTGTGGTTAAAAATCAGAACACATTGGCCGCATAATTTTGGTCGTCAAATAACGACCAGACCAACATACTGCTCAAATCCCATATGAGCTGGCCAATCAGCAGGGAGACTCGGATGGGCTTTGCACTGAGACTTGCCGAGTAGTATTGAGTGAGTCACTGTGTAACCTTCATTCATTCAAAATGTCATTCAACCACCACCACGGAGTCTAGGGGTTTGAATCCATGACATATTGCCAGTAGCCAGTTTGAATATGAAAACTACAACCCTTAATTTCCTGCTCCCTCTCTCGGCTTCCACCGCAAGATAAAACAGTAGTAGCCTAATAATTACAAACTACAATGATCCGAGGTGAAGATTACTTCCAGATTTATTTCGGCACTAAATGTGCATTATGCATTAACACTATTCTTCTAGGACTTCTGTTGGAGCAAATGGAGAACATCACAGATTGCCTGGCCACTGTGAATGAAGACGATACTGCTATAGAATTGAACTGAACGAGGGGTATTTATTTGAGCCAGAATAGCGCTGAGGAACTATACAGCGGAGACAACAGCAAGCAAACACAGCAACTGCCCGTCTGCGAGTCTGAGGCGCAATGCATACAGTACAGTACACCCCTTTTGTGTGGTTCAGTACAATAGTCTTTATAGTGCACATTGAGGACTTGAGTTTTATTCATCCATTTGGACCCATCGGGATGATACAAGCTGTAATATCACTTTAACCCATTAAAACCAGCAGATAGTACATCTACTATTTTTGTTTTTTTTTGTTTTTATCATGAAAGTGTGAGAACTACTAATTTAGAAAGCATTTGTAGAGGTCTTAATGGGTTAAAAGCTTCTCAAGAAAAAACAAAGGTTGTTCATATTCTTTCCTACGTTTGTTAATGACTTGTGGGTTCGGCGCTGACTGGTCCAGTTGGTTTGTGAGATTAGCCGCAAACAGACAATTCCACGTTATGTACTGTGGCATACCCCAACAACAACAACACCTTCTTCAAGACGGTTCGCCCCCCAGAAGCAATGGTGTAAAAATAAAACAGCCCAGCACATCAAAGACAACACATTCTTTACCTCCTTGAGGGAGTCCTTGAGGGGGGTTCCAAGGAGTCCCCAGCAAAATGTGTTATTATATAGCATCAAAATCAGTTCAACCACTTTAAAACCTATATACAAATCTTGTATAGGGGTCCCCTGGCACAAAATATTTTCCGATTGGGGTCCGCGACCAAATACAGACCAAATCAATGTGGTTGTCCTTGACTGCTCTAATTCACAATGCTGTTATTATTAGCCTGGTCTTGCCCACTCAGTAAACCACACACTTAACATATAGTAGCATTTTGTCCTTGAAGTAAGTGTCTCCGGCGTCGAGCTTGAATGGCTCGCTCTCGACTTCTCTCACCCGTCCTCCACCATAAACCTCACCTTTTTTCTTTCGGATTCTGAATTTGAACAGGCCGAGTTATCGGTCCTTCTTGTGGTGCTCTGCTGTGCATCTCTACCATGTCTTGTGTTGCTTAGATTTTTTTTTTACTCTACCACAGTGAAGCCGAGGACAGTACTGTAGTTATCATGTGCACACAATGGGGAGCCCACTGCCTATCCCACACTGCAGGTGGTTTAGCTTTCTGCTGGCAGGAGCCACTGGCGATGAAGAGTCTCACAAGGAAAAAACTGAATGAAAAAGAAAAGTTGTCCTTAAAAATAAGTTAAGATACTCACTGCACTTCCGCAAACAGGGAGTGGGGCGGGAAGTATCAACGCGATCCACTTCCTCCTTCTCCTCCAATCTCGCTCTCTCTCCCGCTCGTTTTTGTTCCGGTGTCTCTACTCTCTCTCTCTCTCGCTCTCTCTCTCTCTCTCTTCTGGAGGGTCGTTGGGCCAGCGGCGCTCTGGGAAATCTCCCGGCGGCGGACCTGGAATGGGAGCGAAGGAGGACGTCAGTGACGATGTGGGCTTGTGCGTGCGTGCGTGTCAGTGACAGTGTGCGTGTGCGAGAGAGATGGAGAGAGAGAGAGACAGAAAGAGATTCAAGGTGAGCACGTGCGCGGTGCGCTAGACTGTAGTGTTTGACAGATGTAAGGAGGAGAGTGAAGGCATGTACAGTACAGTAGGATGGAGAGAGTGTGTGTGTGTGTGTGTGTGTGTGTGTGTGTGTGTGTGTGTGTGTGTGTGTGTGTGTGTGTGTGTGTGTGTGTGTGTGTGTGTGTGTGTGTGTGTGTGTGTGTGTGTGTGTGTGCTTTACAGAGAGATGCAGGTAGGTGAGTGAGTGTGTCTGTCTGTCTGTCTGACGGATGGATGCGAGAGACAGAAAGAGAGAGAACAGAGAGATGAGACAGAAAGTGAGAGCATAAAGAAAAGGTGAGTGTGCTTGGCAGCTTCTGAAAAACAGACAGACGGGGGGAGACAGAGAGAGAGAGAGACAGAGCGAGAGAGGGAGAGAGATAGAGAGAGAGAGAGAGAGAGAGAGAGAGAGAGACCGAGAGAGAGAGAGAGCGAGAGAGAGAGAGAAGCTCTAGGACTGTGGTTGTGAGAGGCGAGCAGGTGTATTTGTTGACAGCCTGTGACAACGTACTTCTGAGCGGCTGAGTATTAACCCATTAAGACCGGGAACGCATCTGTTTTGTTGTTTTTTTATCGTGAAAATTTGTGCGAATCTTTGAATATAAATATATATTTAAAGCAAACATTTGTAACTCAAATCTTTGCTTCTGGGGAGTCTACAAATATCTAAATCTTAACACTTTTCTGAAAAACGCAGCTGCTATAATATCAGTGGTTCTCAAACCTTTTTCATGTCACAGGCTTTTTCAATGTATTTGGCTGCGGACCCCCATCTCAAAATATTTTGTTCCAGGGACCCCCAGAAGCAAAGATATATAAAAAATATATATATATATTCAAAGATTTGCAAACATTCTCACGATTTCTTTTTCAAAAATAGCAGATCTACAAGCTCATAGCGCGGCACTCGGTGCCGTGCTATGAGCTTGTATATATCTGCTATTTTTGAATAGCCAAATAAATCGTAAAATGACACAGATGAGTTGCCGGTCTTAATGGGTTAGACAGAGTCAAAGAGGGGCGTGTGTTGTTGTGTATAAAGATGTGCTGGAGAGAGTGCGTGCGCTGTGTGTGGGGTGTCACTCCGTGTGTCACTGCAGTAGCCTCTATTTCCTCTCCGAAATTTCTACACAAGTACTGTAAATGGGTAAATGGTGCATTTATATAGCGCTTTTATCCAAAGCGCTTTACATAGATTGTGCATTACATTCACCCATTCACACACCGATGGCGGAGGAAACCATGCAAGGCACCAACCTGCTCATCGGGAGCAATTAGGGGTTCAGCTAACCTCACTCCGTCAAATGGAAGAAGCTTGCGACACACATTTTGTTTCACAGCGTACTTGCATCTGAGACTTCGGGCGCAGAATCGATGACAGACGGAGTTTCATTTTTTCAAGCTACTAGGCAGGTGATTGGATGATCCCGCCCCTAGCAGCCGCTGATTGGTTCGTATGCGCAGCGGTTCGGGCAGCTTTACTCTGTGAGCAATCCCAGACCCTCCTTCCTGAAACCAAATGCAATGCAATGCATGAGATTTCCGGAGGGAGGGGGTGTTTACCAGGCTAGGGTTCAGCGTCTTGCTCAAGGACACTTCGACACTTAACTCTTCTGGGGGAGCCCGGGATCGAACTGGAAACCTCACGACCTCACTACCCCTGAGCCACTGCCGTCCCGTACATACTGTAGTACCATGTTCCATGTTCATTTAACCACCGTCATTAAAAGGCAAAAACCTTTCTAAAATAGGAGATCTACAAGCTCACACAACTCATCCCCTCGTCAAGTATAAAATGGGTTTTACTGGTCAACCGTATGAGAGCATGAGACAACTGACCCGTAAGAGTCTCATAAGTACTGTAACACTTTTACTGTGTTTGTGTGTTTATGTGTGTGTGTGTTTCTGACTATGTCTGTACCTACTGTGTGTGTGTGTGTGTGTGTGTGTGTGTGTGTGTGTGTGTGTGTGTGTGTGTGTGTGTGTGTGTGTGTGTGTGTGTGTGTGTGTGTGTGTGTGTGTGTGTGTGTGTGTCAACAGGAGTGCCCAGTGAAGACCCTGAAATCGGCACCAATAAGCCTCTCGCCCCCCCCCCCCCCAAAAAAAAAAGAGGTGTCGGTTACCTTGGCAACATGTGCCAAAAGAGAGAGAGAGAGGGGGGGAGAGAGATGGAGCAAAATGAAAGAGGAAAAGAGGAGGAAATGAGAAATACATAGTAAATTGGGGGGTGTGTTGGGGGGGAAGGAGGGAGGGTGAGAGAAGAATTTGGGAAGGGTGTTTGAATCCCAAACAACACCTCTGTCTGCATACACGCACAGACAGACAGACAGACAGACAGACAGACAGACAGGGATCCCCAGAAGAGAAGATTTTCGTAATTTCACAACACTTTCAAGATTTTTCTAAAATGTTCTCAAATAGCAGATCTACAATGCCGCGCTGCGAGCTTGTACAGTATATCTGGTATCTTTTAGAACCACTGTTCTAAATCCTTGGGGTTTACTGAAAAACTGGAAAAAAATATTGATATATATATATATATAAAATGACAAAGATGCTTTCCCGGTTTCAATGGGTTAATACCAATGTGTGTGTGTGTGTGTGTGTGTGTGTGTGTGTGTGTGTGTGTGTGTGTGTGTGTGTGTGTGTGTGTGTGTGTGTGTGTGTGTGTGTGTGTGTGTGTGTGTGTGTGTGTGTGTGTGTTTGATCTAATCATGGATACTTGGTCTAGTGTGGGGAAAAGTGTTTTGGACAAAGTGTATACGCTTTCACAGTATTCCAGCATGCTTGGCATGTGTAAGTGCATTTCTGATTTACTGAATGAGTTGTGTGTGTGTATGTGTGTGTGAATATCTCCGCATGTTTGTGCATTACTCAAGTGTGTGTGTGTGTGTGTGTGTGGTGAATGAAGCATATGTCGAAAATGGATACAGGGAGATAGCCGTACACGCACACGCACACGCACACCCACACCCACACACACACACACAGCAGGAATACTTGATGTATCCTAGTCCATGATTTAGCTCTTCTATCACACATTCCCTGTGGCCTGCACACATTCTCCTATTAATAAAGGACACTACTTGCATGCCTCATACAGCTATTGAGGTGAGGACTTGCATTCATTTTCCAGCCCTAACCCTTCAGAGGTTTGTCACGGTCACTTTATTCAGCCATTCAACATGGTTTGTATCTTTTTACAAGATACGAACAAATGAATTTGAACAACAACAGGAATGGAATCACGTGGATCTCAAAAGTCGGGATATAGTCTCCGATGTGGATCTCAAACTTTTTCATGTCAAGGACCCCCAAAATGATATGCATTTGGCCGCGGACCCCCGATCTCAAAATATTTTGTTCCAGGGACCCCCAAAAGCAAAGACTTGAGTTACAAATGTTCGCTTTGAAAAATATATGTTCAAAGATTTCAAGATTTTTTTTAAAATAGCAGATCTACAAGCTCGTATATCTGCTATGTACTTGTATATAGCTTGTATATCTGCTATTTTTGAATAGCCAAAGTATAAAATATGGATAAAGGGGTTAAAACGATTGTGACGCTTTATTAACAACATTTGCTGGGGACCCCCTGGTTACTGTAAATCGCTCTGGATTAAGAGCGTTTAAAATGTGTTTGAACTAATTCAACTACCCCACAATTTGAAAACGCCTACACCATCACTCATAATGCTAATTTAAGTCATTAGAAAGGAATGACATCAATTCAATTAAACTATACTATTTTGAATGTTTCTATTATTAAAAACATATTATTGTGCAGTTACCTCGAGTACCATAAAGAACTGGACATCGCATGACAGCTCATCCTTCTTATTACAATTATTTAGCCTGTAATACAGCAGCGGATTATCGTCTTATGATCAGCTTATACACAACTTACACAGTGAAAAGGAGGTTTAGCAAAAAAACATGTTATAACAAACAAAATGGGAGTGTTATAACATTGGCAAGCTCAATGGACGTTATGGAACTAATAGTGCAGAATAAACACAAGTCTATCAACTTCAGGATGAAGTGCTGAAATAATATTGTCTCTCTCCACCAAGTCAATGGATCGTTATCTGCAATTACTGTCTGTCCACTCCTATTTTGAACACACCGTTACAGTTTGAATATTTAATACTTCACCAGGTTTGGACAACAATGAAACATAAAAATTTCAAATGAAAAGTAACAGCCCTGCCTGGCCTTGAATTTCATTATTTTAGGGGCAAGAAGACTACCTTGCTATGATGTTATTAAAAATGTTTTGTTTTTTTGTTGTTTGCCGTTTTTGAATGTATGAAAAAGAAAATGTGTATTGACCAGTACTAGATGTGTCAAACTATCTTCATAATAAATAGCCCGGTTTTTCTGTGGTTCATACCAGGCTTGAAATCGATCCCACCATCGATAATGTGCGCAGTCGTTTCACTTGATAGGAAATGAGAATGAGAACAAAAGTAACAGTGTCTAAAAACTGTATTATTAGGGAAGAGGCAGAACACTATAGTGGAAGCAGGTGTGTAAGTGGGGCATCAGGGCCACTGTGGCCTCAGGGCATATACTTTTTTTTGAGGGGCAGAGGGCCAAACTGAGGGGACACAGTGGTCATGGCCTTCATGGCCTCCACGAGATTCATGCCCTGGTAGGTGGTCAGAACTATCTCGATGGTGGCTATAAGTAGAAGTTCAACCACTAGGGCTGCGAGATGTAGAGTTTCTTGCAGCTCTATCTTACGTTCTTATGGACTGTTGCGTAATTGAAGAACAGTCTCTGCTGGGCTTTCCTGTAATGTTCTAGTTCCACTCGTTCCAATGTGAAGGACAACTTGGCATTTACACATCGTTGCAACTATGTCTGCTTTAAAAAGGGGATCAAAGTGTAGGGTGGAGATCATGCAACCATCACCTCTCAAGTCTTTATATAACAACCTGACCTAAACAACTAACTTCATAATGGAGGACCCTTGTGAAAAAGTTCTCATAATAGGTCATAAGGAGGATTTTGTAAAGTAAATGTTACAATACTAATGCATGAGATGTTTAGTTAACTGCACAAAGACACAAACACCCACAGGCTTGCACACAAGTTGCAGTTCAATAAAGCAATAATATTTATCTTCAAAGCAAAACTTTTTGTTTGTTTTTTCGATGGGCCATAGTATTTATTTAACCCATTAAAACCGGGAAAGCATCTGTGTAATCACTTTAACAATTATTTTATTCTTTGGCTACTCAAAAATAGCAGATATACAAGCTCATAGCGCGTCACTTCGTGCCGCGCTATGAGCTTGTAGAAATATCTTGAAAATGTTTGCAGATTGAATATAGTATGTATTTCTTGAAGCAAACATTTGTAACTCAAATCTTTGCTTCTGGGGGTGTTCCCTGGAACAAAATATTTTGAGATGCGGGCCCACGGCCAAATACATTTTGGGGGTCCTTGACATGAAATGGTTTGAGCCCCACCACTGGTATAGCAACATGTACCATACATTTCAGAAAACTGTTAGGATTTAGAAGACATTTGTAGAATCGGCCTCAAGTTAATACAGTGAACTACTGTGTATTTTGTGGTATTCTGGTAGATACCGTATTGTGAGATTTCATACCGTTAGTTACATGCCTAATCATCTCCACAACAGCCGTGGCCCAAGTGACCTCAAGTGACACGCTGAACTGCCGCTGGCTGCATAGCTCGAGTGCTTGAATGTAAACGTGAAGTGGAAATATTTTCCCAACAGCTCCGAGTGCTGAGGACGTGGCGAGCTCTCAGCAAATGAAGGAAACGTGCGACAGCGCATTGTTTCCATCCAAACAACGTCAAATCGTGAGAATAATGGAGGGGAAAAGCAGCCAGTGTATAGACAGAGGTTCCTCTGTAGAAACACGGCCTTGCTCCTTTTTTACTTGTCAAGGATAAGATTATATCGCCATTGTCGGGCAGAAACCAGCTCCATTTTTCAACCTTTTATAAATCAGTGCTATTGAACACCCTGTTTACGTCCGTGTGTGGGTCTCCACATTAATGGTCAAAAACCTCTTAACTCCACTTGAGCTGTACTTGGGTAAAGTGATGATAATATAGGGACACATTCAAGTATCTCATATTTGATTCATTTATGCGCTTATTCTATTAGTTTGTGCAGAAAACAACCTTATTTTTTTATATGACACCATTACACTAAGGGGCTCTATTATTATTTTCTGAGTAATGGTTTCAGATCTCATTGAGCTGCACCAGTTATGCTAATGCATGCCAACAGGATGCTAGTGATATTTCCCGAAAACATAAAACCTCCCCTTTAAGAAGTTATTATGGGCAGTGCGCAGTAGTACTGTAATTGTTTGTGTGCATGTGTGCGTGTGTGCGTGTGTGTGTGTGTGTGTGTGTGTTCAGGAGGTTACCAAGAGTAACAGCAGTGAGAGGCTCCCTTGGTGGATGAGGTCATTACTGTAGGGAGGAAGAGAGAGCGGGAGAGAGAGAGAGGCGGAAAGAGAGAAACGTGAGAGAGAGAGAGAAAACAGAGTGAGCAAGTGCATAGAGAGGTGAAGCGAGAGAGAGAGAGAGAAAGAGAGAGAGAGAGAGAGAGTAAACAGCAGGTCTTTTCCAGGGAGCCTGAGGCCCTCTCAGGAGTGACATCACCATCATTATCATCAACCTGATATTAACCAGTACTGCTGGCTGTGTGCGTGCGTGCGTGCGTGCGTGCGTGCGTGCGTGCGTGCGTGCGTGCGTGCGTGCGTAGTAGTGAGAGTGCATGTGTACAGCAGGTCGTGTCAGTTATGGCTGGGTGAGTTGTAGTGCACATGACTGTGCGTGTGTGTGCGTGTATACGTACAGTACAGTATGCGCACACGTGCGCATGTGTGTGCCTGTGTGTGTGCCTGTGTGCACTCATGGCTGTTGGCTAAATGTTTTTTATTTATTTCCCAGACGGCACACACAATGTGAAAATGAAACTTTATACAAAATTAAATAATAAATACATTTCTCATTCAGATCAAGCTGCAAAAAAACATAAAAGTTCAAGGCAAGTCCTGCTCTCAACCCTAGCCTCAACGTCATTTAAAAACCAACCCTATCACTTACATTTAATCTAATCCTAACCTCAACTATTACAAAACAACCCTATCACTAAAACATTTAATCTAATCCTAACCTCAACTATTATAAACCAACCCTATCACTAACATTTAATCTAATCCTAACCTCAACTACAGTATTACAAAACAACCCTATCACTAACATTTAACCTACGGTAATCCTCACCTCAATGGAGAGATCATATATTTAACCCAGGCGTCGTAGAAAGACATTTGTATAAAAGGATTTCGACTTTATCGACTTTCAAACGTACCGTATTTTCCGCACTATAAGGCGCACCGTCAGTGCGCCTTATAGTGCGGATGCGCCTTATAAGCCGATGCGCCTTATATATATGTATCAATATTGGTTCCCTTGGTTTCCGCACTATAAGCCGCACCGTCAGTGCGCCTTATAGTGCGGATGCGCCTTATAATGCGGTGCGCCCTATATATGAAAATAATAAATTTATTGAAGGTGCGCCTTATACTCAGATGCGCCTTATAGTGCGGAAAATATGGTACTCACAAGTTTTGACTTTGCAGCTTGGTCAGAAAGTGAACAGTCTACAAACTATGACGACAAACTCAGAAAGAATCTATAACAATTTATTTTGTTTTTAGTTTTTTCCTCCATGTTTTTGTCCAGAGAACCGAATGACAAATCTAATCTCTTGTGCTGCAGCCCGGGTTGATGAAAACGTTATTACTCCAATTGTCATGTGTGTCCTTAACAACAGCAAGGCTAGCCAAGTCAAAATTAAAGGTTAGCCCTCTTGGGAGCATGCCAATGTCAATTGCTAAGCAAGCCGGGGGCTAAGAACTCACTTAGCCTAGGGTCAAAAAGATTTGAGAGGGAAGTTAGCCCAGGGCTATGAAAACACTGAAAAAGCAACATCGACCGGTGGTTCTCTGCTCCTGACCCAAGAGTAGGCCACTGCTGCAATTAAATATGGTAGAATACAAAACTAGACGCACTCTAGGTCCTCAGGACTGGAGTTGAGAACTACTGACAGACAATACTTAAAGGAGCAGATGGGCAGAGACAAATAAGAGACAAATCCGGGACTTATTTTAATGAATAAAACGTTATTTTAACCAATCTGTCTGATAGACGTTACAAGTGGCAAATCTGCAGTGGTTGGGGGGACTCTAACATTGAGAAAGTCCAAACCTGGTTTCAGATAGGATATCTAATGGTTGACAAACTAGTTGACATGTGGAGAAGATTTATTCCTTATCCTATATTGTTATCATGGTTGCTTATATATATCTAACCTTTATATTTTACCATATATTAAATCACTTATTGTACTTATATAAAACATTATGATATTTGGTAGCTTGTGATAGCCAAAATGTCTCCAATAGGCCTGATTGTTATGTTTATGTTACAGCCTATCTTGTTATGGTTCAGCCTGTCCTTGAAGCAGCGACAGTATAACTATGATCTAAACCTGTGCCTCTTGGCAGAACTACCTTACCACCGATCTGTACAGACTGTGTCTAACGTACTTCTCCCCATCATATCACGTACATATAGCATAACCATCACCACCTAGAATATTGTCTCGACGTCTATTGCCTCATCAATTGCTGATAGATCCAGAATTCCACGACACATGTGAAATTAGTCACAATGACAATGTTTTGGCCCTTTGGGGAGCAGGTGCACAGCTCAGCCCAATATCTGGCACTGCAAGAGATCACTATTCACTAGTACCCAAATAAGGTATTAGATATTCTACAGTGCAATACATAGAAGGGATATAAAATAATAGATTTGGACGGGTAGCAATGCATTTGATACATATTATCAAAAAGATTTGAGAAAAAAAACATAGGCTTGGACTATGCGCAATGCAATGTGAAAGAGGGAGAATTGGTCTGTGTGCGTGTGTGTGTGTGTGTGTGTGTGTGTGTGTGTGTGTGTGTGTGTGTGCGTGTGCGAGTGTGACTACTTGCGTGTGAGTGTGCATCTCAAGAGGGTTATATTACCCGACAGATATACACGCTGGAGGCAACAAAGCAACGTGACACAGCTATTTTATGTTACATTTTACGATTATTTTTATCTGACTGCACTTAAACAATGCAACAAGTTTCCACTTTAGTTTCTACACAAGTTGAAGTTCCATCGGTATTCGTGTGACGTGACATTGTGCCGCTTAACCACATGAACCCTTAGCCGTTCACCTATTCCAGCCATGTCATAATAATAGGCGAACAATTCGGCGTCTTCTTTACTATTTACAATGTAGGCATTTTGGCAGGCAGTCGCTTATCCAGAGCGACTGTGTGCGAGATCAAAGTAAAGCAGAGTAAGCGTTGAACCCTAGTCAACAGACAACAAGGTAAATAGCGATAGTCATATGGTGTTTAAGAGAACAATGTAGTGTCTCAAAAGAAACTGAGCGCACCAGGTAAACATCAAACCTAGCATCTGTCTATCTTTCCAGTGTCTCCCCCTCCTATGCCAACTCCGTGCTGTCTGTCTACCCAAATAACGGAAGAAAAAAAAGAAACGCCAAAAAGTAAGGTGAGGAGAATAACTGCTTGTCCTCCTTTTAGGAGGAGGAAAATAAATTTGTTCTATCAGATGCAATCCCTTGGAGAGAGAGACGTGTACACATGTCACCTGAGCTAGCAGAGTGCAGGGGCAGCCAGCAGCAGCGGTGGTTCTAAAAGCAGGTGGTGAGGGTGTACGGTGTTCTGTTTAACCCATTCAAACCGGGAACGCGTCTGTGTAACCACTTCATCCATATTTTATACTTTTTGGCGATCTGCTATTTTTGAAAAATCGTGAAAATGTGTGCAAATCTTAGTTTGAACGTAATATGTTCAAACTAGGATTTGCACACATTTTCACGATAAAAAATAAATAAATACATAATAATAATTATATATTATATACTATTTTTTAAACCGTTTTTTTTTTACTCAAATCTTTGACACATTTGGTGCCTGGAACAAAATATTTTTAGATGGGGGTCCGCGGCCAAATACATATAATTTTGGGGGTCCTGCACATGAAAAGGTTTTTTCAAAAAAATGATTTAGAAGACATTTGTAGAATCCCCAGAAGCAAAGATTTGAGTTACAATGTTCGCTTTAAAAATATATATATTCAAAGATTTGCACACATTTTCACGATAAAAAAAATAAATAGCAGATCTACAAGCTCATAGTGCGGCTATGAGCTTGTATATCTGCTATTTTTGAATAGCCAAAGAAATCTTAAAATGACACACATGCGTTCCCGGTCTTATTGGGTTAAGGACATGACAACAGGACTGGAAAACACTGTACGAGTATGTCATAGACTGTATAATAACCCCGGGAGAGAAACTGTCACTGTGCACTGTCACTTTACCAACAATAGAACGGACCGCAGAAAGAAATGAACTGGAACGGAACGGATGGAACTGTCCTACACTTTTACTATATAAAATTAATCATGGGCTGTTAATGATCGATGAATGGACCGTCTTAAAAAACGCTGCGGCATGGCCTGCACTGAACCTTTCTGTGTGTGTAAGGGTGTGTGTATGTGAGAGCTGTTTCGAAAAAAATAAAAATGTTTTTTTTTGTACTGTACTGCCTTGATGACACTGCTAATTTAATTGACAATTAACTGAACAGAACTGAATTGAATGTACTGTACAAATCAAAACCTCTGACCCCTACGGTTACAGACTAGTCTCTCTGACCAGTACATCAACCAGCAGGCTGAAAATATGGCAAACGATATAAAGTCCGCACTGACCTAAGCCAGGATTAGGATAACCACCAGAATTTATTCCCTATAAATACATGTTCAAAATATTTGCCATTACTGCTGACCGGTATGATTTTAAAAAAGCGATATCTCGTGTCCGGAGAGGGCGCAGTTGCAAGTCTTCGGATGTGCTCCGAAAACTTGCAAATTCATATTTATCGAAAAAAAAATTGCTATCATATTGAGTTTTACCATGTCACATTAAGTAGCTCAATTCATTGGCCAGCAAAAAAAAATCTTCAGGTGGCAACAAAATAACTGTCTGGTGAATGATGCAGTTCCAATTTTTCGGGGGGGGGGGGGGCTCTGCTCCCACCCAGTATTAGTGCGACAACAAAGTGAGAGAGAGGGTGGGAGAATGAATTCCAAATTCCTCCCGGCAACAAGATTGTCCAATGAGATTACAGCAATAATGCCGAGTCATCTCCTTGGGCTCTGCGGCCAATCGGAGCCTCTCCGTGTACGACTGCCTTTAGGCTGGGATGCCTGCCTTTTCAAATCGGTACGTACGCCTACTGACCGGGGCTTACTTTTACTACAGTAAAATCCTCAGTGTTTTGTACACAGGTGACATTTGTAACTCAGAGAGGGCACAAAATGTAACCAAATGGATACGGTTACATTTGCACCCTCTTAGAGTTAAATTGATACTCAGGATTTGTGTGTTTCTGTTTCTCCTTCGCTTCCCTCTCAGCTTCCCCAGTCCCACTATCTCAATGCAGAACAAAAGACACGACAAAGGGAGTCGACTGACCACTCTCTCTCACAGTAAACACACAGTAAAATCTAGAGTGGTCATTCTAACCGCTGTAATCGGTGCAGTACGACCTAGCCTTGAAACCCATTAAATTCAGTTACAACACAATCGCCTTTTAATGACATTGATTTTCTCATTCATTCTGCAATCAATTTCGTTAGAGCGAATGCTGAATGTGTGTGTGTACATCTGTCGTGTGTCTCGTCCATAGTCCGCTCCGTTTCACACTATCCCTTCCGTGAAGTGCTGCATGTCCTTGTGCCATGTGCGTCAGCATGTACTGTACAGTACAGTGGAGCTCTACTTAAAGACTTTAGTGTCCCAGAAGGGGAATCTGGCTTGCAGCATGGCACGAATCACATCACAGCTTCCCAATAACAACTGGCAGTACGCCTCTGCACCAACGTAACCAAGAATTAAACCAATTAAACCCTACATACTTCAGTTGACCACCACGGTGGTCTATACCTCTTCTTTTTCTGTGTGCTTTTTTTGGTTTTCTCTCGTTCTCCCCAATTTAGTAAATTTAGTCGTACCAATTGATTTCTCCTCACACACATTTCTGTGTGTTGTCACTGCTGTTGTATCCTCCTGCGGCCCACCTGGCCAGTGAGGAGCCCCCACCGGGAGGACGTAGAGAGCCTTCGCGTCCTTCTCCTCCCGCCCAACACTCCCTGCTGACAGATCCCACCCCCAGTACGTGCAGTGACAAATATCACCCTCTCTCTGCCCGGCTTCCCTCCCCCGAACAAGGGCCACTTGTGTTTGTACATCTCGACAAAGCCGGATGTACCGCGGTGGATTCAAACCCCCAATTCACCCTCCTACCCTCTACACTGAAGCTTTTTCTCGAACGTACAAGCTCATCGCAAGAGCTTGTAAATTGGCTATAATTCGCTAAATGTTAACCTCTATTATGACATGCCCATAATAGGGGTTCATGGGGTTAAAATAAGATGGCTAAATATGACGCATTGCGCTACACATTGTGCTCCTATGGTACCGAGGTAAAGTCAAAATTCCTGATTCAAGGAAATAAATGCATCCGTAGACAAATATGCCTAAAGACTTTCTCAGGTAGTTCCAAGCTCTAGCCCCATGATAATTGGAGGACTTAGTGCTTACTAGCAAAACAGATGCAGTAGGTGCCCAAATTGCTCATCGGGTGCATCAAGATGCACACCGAGTATACGCTCTGCAATGTGGGCTCAAATCCTGTTCATGACCTTGGTTGTGTGTTATCAGGTATCTCTTTCTATCTCTCCCGTCTTTCCTTGTGATCAGAGTGGGAATTTGCACATAAACCGTAGCGTCCCGTCCCTAGTCTAGGGCGATCATTAGGCAAAAATAACCGATCTACGGTATGTGTTGTGCTTGTAGATCGGCTATTGTCGGCGAAAAAGATTTGGTGTAGAGCTGGGGTCTTCAACGTTTTTCAGGCCAAGGACCCCTTAGCTGAGAGAGAGATGAGGCAGGGACCCCCACTACATATTGTATAACTGTATAATTTAGCAGATTTAACTTTGTCATAGATTCTAAAGATTTTCAGACAGTTATCCCCTCAATACTTAGAAACCCTACACACCAAACCTCTTTGCCGAAAATATGTTTGGCTAATGTTCCCCTCAGAAAAGGATTTTTATGGTTCAAGTGGTTAATGTGAAGAAAAAAAACAAGTTCCTATCACACAAACATTTGGTAAAAAAAAAGGAGGGTATAGACTCCTTGGGAGACTCCGGTCAGTCAACTAAGTAGGGTTTTAAGTGGCTAACCACAACCATTGGCCAAATACTGTGATACAGGCCGTTTTCTGTTTACCAGATAAGTAAGTGATCATCAAGATTCTATTTCAGTCATTTATTTATCTTGGGAAATCTGATTGTGCACGGATGCAGTTTTATAGCAAATCCCTGCTTCATTCTCATCCAGTTTTAAAACAAACAGCAGGGAGTTGCCCAATACAACCAGAGTCCTCTAATGATGACTCCAGTGAGCATTTTGAGCTGCTCACTGGAGCTTAAATACTTCCCTGGCTAGGGAAATCATCTTTGCCACCTTAAAAGGTTATAGTTATCAGATATACTTATTATCATAGTCATGCATTCACTGGTCTCCAAATTAAGCATTATTCTTGTGATTTACGTGATTGTGATGAAGCCAAAGTGATACTATTGCAAAGGAGGACATGGCCCCAATATATTTCCCATAGACTCCACTCCTGCATTGATGACTCACTCTAAAACATATATTTAGGCTACAGCACAAATCTGGATATTTTATTTGCATATCTTAATTGGTGCTTACACAACATGCAAATGAGCTGGTAGCCCCTTATTAATTAGCTTTGTGACTTTTTGTTTACCAAAGAGGCAGAGTGGAACTGAATGAGGTAAAGATGGCTGACGGCCTTTCCTTCTGTGTCTCAGCACAGTATAGAACAATCTGTACCGTCAGTGCCTACCTGTGCTTACCTATTCAGGTCCATTTGTCTGTGTACCAGCAACTGTCTACTGTCTATCTGCCTGTCAATTTATCTATGTGCGCACCCCCCTCCCCCTGTAGGTCAGAATGGCAGGAAATGGGAAGAAAATAAATACATTGGAATCCTAATGGCACTAAAGGCTTAGCAACAGAGTGCATTTAAAACAGAAAACAAGTACATATTAGATTATGAGACATCTTGTGTGCAAACATAGTTGACATTTGGGCCTGAAGGTGGAGCTAGAGGAGAGGTCATGGCTACTCAAGTGGTTAGGGTTCATCCTTCAGGGAACAATAATGCGGTCGTTTGATTTAGAGATAATTATCTTGGACATTTTTTCCCTAAGGGTGGCGCTACAGGAAAGGCCATGAAGACACTCTCCTGGGAGCATAAAGGTGCACAGCAAATTCCATGGCAATCCGGCCAGTGGTTTTTGAGATATTGTGTTTGGTGGACAGACATACAGACAAACAATGCCATCCTCGGAGCCATGCTGCCAGCAGGGCTAACACCACACACACAAAAAGTTGACATGCCGTTGCCATGATAGTACTTCACTGCCTGGTGACAAATAGAAGTCAAAAGGACCAACCCAGGACGATTGCCAGCAACCCCTAGACTCAACGGGGCCCTTGAAGATGCACAGTTTTGACGCATTTATTGTTTACATAAGCATTGGGGAGAGGTACAGCATCATGTTGTCATGGGTCTCCCGGCGGTGCAGTGTTTTGAGACTCTGGGCACAACCACATGTATCCCTGCAGACCTGGGATCAAATCACAACCATCTCCCCTGTGTCTTCTTCACTTCAGACCTGGGATCAAATCACAACCATCTCCCCTGTGTCTTCTCTACTCCTCTGTGTTCCTCTCAGCTTTCATGCCGTCTCAATATAGAAAAAATACTATTGGGAATCGGGTATCCAAACTCTCGTGGGCGGCTATTGTATACGTCTTTGCTCAGTATATGATATCCTCCCGTCCCTCCACAGTGTGTCACTTACGTACTGCGTTGCTATTTTAAATCAGAGCCATCACTCTGCACTGAGATAAATTCCTTGTACAGCCCTAGTCATTTTACCCGGGGGAGAAAAGAGATTCAAGATTTGAATAATTAAAAGGAAAAAAGGTTTGCAGTCAAAATTGCTCACTCTCTACATGACAGATATTCAAGATCAACGGCGAGAGATGCAGATGAATAATAATAATAATACCATAAAGAAGATAGCCTATTACTTTGCCAGTTTGTATGGGTGGCCCTGGTGGCACAACCAGTTCGTACACAGCAGAACCCAGAGCATTAATTTGACGACTTAAGCCCTGCTTTCAAACATTTCTGAAATATTTTTGAAAATAGCAGATCTACAAGAGCTTTTGTTCACAACGTGTTGCAATCGCAACACGTTGTGAGCTTGTAGATCGAAAATTATATATGCGTACATGCCCAAAATATGGACGTCAGGGTTAAAGTAATTAACTCTGGAAAACGCAACGGCCCATTTTGTTTTGTATTGTGTAAATGCATAAGATGACGATTGCATTGTCCGGAGTTCCGATCCGTCTTTTAAATCCTCCTGAGGCACGTACATGTCAATCGGCTCAGACTCCAGGCTCCATCTTGCATGTATTTTATTGGTGGTTGTGTTCATATGAAGTACACTACAAATGCACAATTCATTTAGCATAACATGAATAGTTAGTGTGTCAAGTGACACGGTAAGCTTTTGTTCCAATTCCTGTCTCTACTCCATCAAACTAGTCTAATAAAGCAACAAATACCTAGAATAAAAACAGTACACCCTGCCTTCTTGAGCGGAAGGGACGGCTAGAACTAGACAAACTAATAGATGGAGGGTGGGTAGAAAGAGACAATCAAATGGATTTGAAGGCGCATGGTAGGAAAAAGCAATAATAGATAACAACAAGACAAAGGCTCCGTGGGCATCGACTGATCTGGAAAACTACTTTCACAGGAGCACACGCTCAAAAAGAAATGTATTAAGATATGACTGTGTGCGAGTGTATGGTACAACAGACACAAATAACCTTACAAGCATACCCAAAAAGAAGAAAAAGACGATAATTGCACAGTCTTTTTGTGTGTGTGTGTGTACCTTAGTTTATAAAGCACAATTCAGAGTGCTGCTTTTAACTCTGAGAATGTAAAAATGTACCTGTAAACAAACGACACATATTTTACGGTGCAGGCTATAAGTGTCGTCCTGTCTTTTTTTTACATTGCATAAAGTCTTATGAGTACCAGTGCGTACCAGAAGCTTAAAACCTCTTAATTAAGTCCCGGCACCACTGCCACCAAGAACGAGTTCCTGCACAATTACCGCACTTTGCCAATAAAGTGATTCCGACTCCGATTACGCCGACGCTAACAATCCAGCTTTAGTTTTTCTAATTAGCCGACACAAAGCCTTAATAGGCCTATGAATGCCTAAACACCCTAAATGCCTCGGTCGAGACTGCCTGTTGCGAAATGGTACAGCCCAAGCCTGTTACCAACCAATTAGGAGAAGACTGGCAGAATTCACCACAGAGAGAGAGAGAGTGAGTGTGTGCGCACGTGCATGCGTGTGTGTGCATGCGTGCGCGCATGCAAGTGTGTGTGAGAGCGAGAAAGAGGTGGGTGGGGGAGAAAACACTGCAAGGGAGAGAACAAGGGAGAGAACAAAAAAGAAAGTCGAGAGAGAGAGAGAGAGTAAAAATAATTATCACCATCACCGCACATGCTCATTTTGGCTTTGGTGAAAGGCGGGGTGTTTACATTTGTGGTGTGTACGAGCCTATGCCTGTATGCATTCATTTCTGCCACATGTCTACACATACAGAGCAAACGGAGAAGAGGGATCCCCCCCCCCCCCCCAACCCATTTACTAGACCCCCTCTCCCCCGCCCCCCACACACACCCCCTATCCTTGGGAGACCTCGCATTGTTTATACTGTTTGTTTTGTTTTTACACACCACATGACTTGCACTTTTTTTCCCTCTCACTCTCTCACTCTCCTTCTCTTGGCAGCATCGCATGGCTCTGCGATTGCCAGGCAGGAAAGGCAAAGCAGCTGCGGCCGCGCTGAGCAGTTCCCCATTAACCAGGAATTATGCAAGCAGGAAATTCAAATCAGATGCAGATGAATGGATTAGCCTGGCTCTGATAGAAAAGAAAGAAAGAAAGAGAGAAAGAAAGAGAGAAAGAAAGAAAATAGAAAAGAAAGAGAGAAAGAGAGAAAGAGAGAAAGAAAGAAAGAAAGAAAGAAAGAAAGAAAGAAAGAAAATAGAAAAGAAAGAGAGAAAGAGAGAAAGAAGGGTGCATGAATTGCTGTGCAGAACTTGTATTGGCATTATGGGGCATGGGTACATGAATTGCTGGGCAGAACTTGGAGAGATGGGACAGTGAATTGAGGCTGTAGGTTGGGCCTCGTTGAGAGGAAGGATGGGCATGAGAAGTTAAAGGAGTAGGTCACCCAAAAAAATACTTATTTTCGATCATTCACACACCCCATGAAGCCTTGAATTCATGGAGATTGTTTTGCTTCTGTCGCATTCCTAAGCCAATAATTGAATGACCGGCGGAGTCTCCGATGGCCCGGTCATCAAATTATTGGCCTAGGAATGCGACAAAAACTAAAACATCTCCATGAATTCAAAGCTTCACGGGGTGTGTAATTGATAGAAAATAAGTAATTTTGGGGGTAAACTACTCCTTTAAGAGAGACATCTCATAGGAGTCTCTCACAACAAGGTACAAGGTACATGTGTCATTGTCATTGAGAGACATCTCATAGGGGTTAACAGTGTTGTCTATACATGTGTCATTGTGTCATTGTCATTAAGAGACATCTCATAGGAGTTAACAGTGTTGTCCATCCATACATGTGTCATTGAACCCTTTGTACCCATCTCATCACTCAAGAGACAAGGCATGAAAGAGCCACGCCCACGACCTTGACCACCTAACCCAACCACAGGTCATATCCAAATGGGGTTGACGCCCCCTGCCTGTATCCCTTACCCTAAAAGGTCTGTACACAGCGTTTATTTTGTGTGATTAAATTGCATTAATATAAACTGCCGTTTGCCTTATGCGTACATGCATACAGAGCTCAAATATAACGAGTTGATTAAGCGATAGCCTAATAATTTTGCTTAATTAGGTCGATTTTTCAGCATGAATAAAGTCATCAACCTGTATGAATGAGGCATCATCAAAATAAAATATGAAATAATCATGATGCATTTTCATAGCATTTATTTGCGTTGCTCCTGCTGTGTAACGACCTCAAGACAACCCGCCTATTTCTTTAATCATGGGGATTCGCCAAATCGTCCTTGTTTTTTTTAAATATCCTGGTATTAATATCTGACGAAGTTTTGGAGGACAAATAAAGTTAGACTTTACCCATGTTTTGGTTTGCTTGCCCTCACTGTGCTGTAATAAGAGAAACAGAAGTGGTTTCAGTTTCAAAATTCACCAGCCACCATTTTTGCTTAAGTCATGCCTGCTAAAAGTAGCCATTTGGTCAACTTGTCAACAATGTTACCCACCAAAACTGACCAAGGCGTGGTTTTGACGGCTGGTGTTAATTCCCCTCCCTGTGCAGCACTCGTTTCCGTGTGACATTATTTTAATTACATGTAAACCACACTGGTCTGTAAGCTCTGAGAGCATGTCTGCCACATACCTAAGGAACACGCCTCGTTTATCTAGCGTTGCACTTCACAAAAAAACAGCACAACACACCGACAGCTGCCGTTCTGACCTCACGTTCAGTCTGTGACTTGACTTGAAAATGTTTTGTCATTCGTTTTGTTTTATACCGAGCATTTGTCAGCTTTCACTGAGATGTGATTGTGCGTATGTGTATTCTGATACCATGCGCTGCTTTTGTTGACTATCAATATATCTGTATCTGGCGGCTACAGTATACTGCACCAAGTGATCCTCACCTCTAGGATGATTCATGTTTCATCTGAACAGATACAGTGTACCAACCATACATTTATTTTGGCCGGTAAAATGAGGCGGTGTCTATTTATAGTACTATGTAAAAAGCTTGGCTCTATTTTGATACTGCACACAGCGCCACTGATGGCACTATAATAACCATATTTGCTGGGTCATTGCTTTTTATAAGCAGCATTGTTTTTTTATGACTGAAACAGTACTGGAATTTAGATTTTCAGTCTTGATGATGTTTTTTTTATGTTCTTTTACGGCCAGTGAAGCACGTTGTAAACGCTGATTTAAAGAGTGCCAATACAACAAATACTAATCAATACAGCTGTGTGGCAGCTTCAACCACATGTACCCTAGCGTCCCTGACTGAGCATGTCATAAATAGGCGCGAACACACGCGGCTAAAATAGGCGAACATTTGACAAAAGTAGGCGAACATTCAGTGAAAATAGCACATGATCAGCAATTTTAGCTATTTAACGTACAATGAAGTATACAGGGTTTGGTTAAACATGCCTAGGTATTAGGAATAATGTTGTTTTATGATATATGATGTTATTTTACACAACAAGACTCAGATAGCCCTGCCACTTTGCATCAGCATGAGTGTGCACGCACACGCATGCACACGCACACACACACAAAGCACTGTACAGTAACAGCACGATCGCGTTCTGATAGGGTGGCAGCAGAGATTCAAAACCAAAAACGACCAATCGGGGGGAAAGAGGCTGTATTCAGCCTTACGGTGATAGGCCAGCCTATCAGGCGAGGCGGCTGCCTCCCAGGGGCGTGCCTGTGGGGCTCTGCCCTTCTTGTTTTGTGTTTTTGGCCCAACGTTTTTCAGCGGCCACATACCAGCTGTTCCCAGTGTTACATTCCTGTGCTGGTGCCTGGCGAGTTCAATAGGTGAGCAATACTGGAGCTGTGGGAACTTCTTTGGGGGGGAAAAAAGAGGTGAAAAACGGAATGCACGCACTCATTCACACGCACGCATGCAGTACGCACACGCACACACACACACACACACACACACACACACACACACTGTTTTTTCAGATAACTCTTTTAAGATTTAGAACATTGGTTTAAAACGGTGGATCTCAAAAATAGCAGCTATACAAGCTCGTACATCTGCTATTTTTGCATATTTATGAAAAATCTTGAAAGTGTTCCAACAACAAATCTTCTCTTCTGGGGGGTCTGCGGCCAAATACATATCACTTAACACAAAAACGTTGAGAACTACTGATTTAAAAAGGCATTTGTAGAATCGGCCTGGGGTCTTAATGGGTTAAGAAAAGGTGGCCGCCGGGCCAGAATTCAAACACTGTCAGTGTAAACTAAAACCGTGTGGCTGTTTTTTCCAGCATCACTTGTTCCCCTCTCTAGCACGGACAGACTTCTGCAAGAGAGCACTCTCTCAAGAGCATATGAGGCCAAATAACGCTCGCTACACTGAAACAAGTGTAAATTAAATTCCTTTACGTGATGTGGCTGGTTATTCGTGGCATTGCGGCTTGACCCAGTCTAGTCAAACATACGGGAATAAAATAAACTGGCCTGCAGCACACTTAAGAGACAGAGCGCTGCGCACTGCATGCTCGACAGACTCACCGGGGAAATGAGGGGGACAGCAGCACCCTAGTCAGAGAGAGAATCTGCCCACACACACACACACACACACACACACACACACACACACACACACACACACACACACACACACACACACACACACACACACACACACACACACACACACACACACACACACACACACACACACACACACACACACACACACACACACACACACCAGCCTGATCTCCAGAGAATACCGTAACATTGCACGGAACAGTGCACTTCATTCCGTGGATAGTCGCCTCGGAACTCCCAAATTGCGTGCATATGTACGGCGAGTCCCACGGTGGGCGTAACCAGTCGCAACACGGAAAAACCCGGAAGCAGAGCAGTCCCCACAATAAAATTTACGATTCTGTGCCTATCGGTACATAACTCAAACGGCGCTGAGTAGGCACAGGCGAATGTCCCACCGTTCAGGACGGCAACTCGGTCGCCTTAGCTCCCTCGGTGGTCCTTCACGGGGGGACAATTCGCCTGTGACTGCGCGCCTCCGAAATGGTTTTGTCACAAGGCAGCGCCGTACCATATGCACGCAATTCGGGAGTTCCGAGGCGGCTATCCACGGAATGAAGTGCACTCGTTCCGTGCAATGTTACGGTAATCTCTGGAGATCGGGTTGCAGCCACACACACACACACACACACACACACACACACACACACACACACACACACACACACACACACACACACACACACACACACACACACACACACACACACACACACACACACACACACACACACACACACACACACACACACACACACACACACACACACACACACACACACACACACACACACACACACACACAGATAGATCAGTGGTTCTCAAACTTTTTAGATCCAGACCCAAAAGAGAAATTTTATGTCTCCCCGGGACCCAAACTAGTGAAAATAGCAGATCTACAAGCTCACAACACTACTTCTTAATCATATGTTTAACGAATTTATGGAATTTCTTAGATTTATTTAGAAAAAAATCGTGAATTTGTTTTTAATTCATGAAATGTTAGATTTAAAAAAATATATAATTTCAAACAAAATGTAGAAAATGAAAGAAACAAAGGGGATATTTTACTCACGACCCATAAAAATGAACCCAAATGGGTCCCGACCCACTGTTTGGGAACCACCGAGATAAGATTATACTTGCATATCCCTCACTGTAACTTTTGTACGTTTTGTTAAAATCACAGTTACATTAAACATCATTACACGGCCTTGTGAAAATCATTTCACTTTTCAATTCCACTTACAGTCAGCGCAGGGCCAGACATGGATGAAGGGAGGCAGACAGGTTACAGTGGGAACAACTGAGACATGAATAGTGCAAAAGGAGGCGTGCGGCTCTCACCGTCGGGAAGTTTGATGTTGATGATGTTTTGTATGCACGGCATAGGCGCATATGAGCCAGACAAGCAAGCGTCGTCTCTGTGGTCTATTCATTTTTTATTTTGAAAGATTTATCTTGGTTTGGTGAGCCTTCGAATCCAGTGAACACAGCTGGTGGATTTGCAATTTGCATTCCGCCCACCACTGGTGCCAGGTGGGCAAAAACAAAGTCGGTTTCCCGGCCCCGCCAATGAGTCAGGCCAGCATGGCAAAAGAGTCTGTACCACAAAACGCCCAATAAAGTCCCCCGGTTTATGCCTAGTCTACATTTTACCAAAACATGGAATTTTTCGCCCACTTGAAGTACCGAGGTAAAATGCAGACAAGACATGATCACATTCAACTGTTCTTTTCAAAGTTTATAGTTTCCAAACTTTCCTGTCTCTCTCCGCTGTCCAATAAAATAGAGAAGGCTTAAGTAGTAAAGCGGTAAAGGTAATAAAAATGTCACAGTACTACTATCAAGTTTATATCCACCCTCTCTTCCTTCTCTTTCCTCTGCACACTAACTCAACTGTCCAACAAAGCAACATAAGAACATGTTATAGGGCTAAAAGTAGGCTAGTCAAAATGGCTCCGTCCTGTTCCTCTGCACTAACTACATAGAAAGAGACAATGAGGATTACCTTAGACAAAGAAAAAAGTAATTAGTAGCATGGCTGGAATCATTCACTTGGAATTATGTCATGTAGCCCACAATGAAACTGTAATTCATATAACAGTTTAAATCATAAAACACTCAAGTTATTTATGAAATGGGAAGAAAAGGCCTCTTCATATGGTAAAAGGATACGATCTCTTCACTTTTGAAGAGAATCCACTTCCTGCTCTGATTTCCAGCCGAAGTGAAAGGATATCAACATTGGTACGAAAGAACACCGTTGGATTTGAATGTGAATCTGACCATTTTATTCTGAACTCACGTTGACCACAGACTGAACCCAGAAGTACCTGAGGTGAAGGAACTTTATTCAAATATTAATGAGACCAGAGCTCACACGCACGGTTATGCCGCTCGAGCACCGCATGTGCTCGCAACAACAGACGCACGCGCACATTCACACACACCAAAACGAGCTGGCGCACGGGGCCGCATACACACTGACATTCGGGCACTCCCAAGTGCAAAGGCACACATACACTCCTTCTGTGTGTGTGTGTGTGTGTGTGTGTGTGTGTGTGTGTGTGTGTGTGTGTGTGTGTGTGTGTGTGTGTGTGTGTGTGTGTGTGTGTGTGTGTGTGTGTGTGTGTGTGTGTGTGTGTGTGTGTGTGTGTGTGTGTGTGTGTGAGTGTGATGGAGAGGGAGGGAAAGAGGTCACTATGACAAATGTGTGCTGTGCTCTGATGGGTCTGTCATCTCCTACCATTCTCTGTAGAATAACGGAGAGCTAAAAAGGGCCTGTCAACTCCAAACAGGCCTCAACGCAGGACAAACTGTGACCCATATTCTTAGGATGGCCATTACGGCAACGCACAGTATGCACACGGCTATTTAAACCACTTAAAGCCATTTTAGACTTCGTCGTGAGGTTGGAAGTGGCTAATATGTGATCTACCCATCCGTCTGTCTGTCTTATGGGATTGCCTCCCTTTATTGGGCCAAGAATTTTGTTCAATCTACTACGTATTTATCCAGTTAATTCATTCCCGATCCATCCGTGACTGTGAGTGAGGATTCAAACCGGCGACATTCTGGTTACGATGATGTAGCGTGTGTGAAAGCGTGTGGGTTTTCACGGGTATTGGTGCAGAGAGGAGGGACAGTATGAGTAATGTGTGCTGTACTGTGACTGCTCTCTGCACTCCTCTGACCCCTCTGTTTAAACCACATGAGGACTGCAGAGGCAGGGAGGGAGGGAGGGAGGGAGGGAGGGAGATAGATACAGCAGATAGATAGATACAGAGATAGTACTGTAGATAGATATAGATACTGTAGTGTAGATAGAGATAGAGAGATAGAGAGATAGAGAGATAGAGAGATAGAGAGATGGATATGGATAGATGGATAGATGGATAGATAGATAAGTAGAATAGTCCCCACTCCTTGGGGTGTTTTTTGTCACTGTATATGTATATATATTATGTATATATATGCAAATATGTGAAATTTGTCCTCTGCATTTACCCATCCTATAACTACTAGGAGCAGTGAGCAGCCATTCTACGGCGCTCTGGGGGCAATTAGGGGTTAAGAGTCTTGCTCAGGGACACACATCGACACATTGCTGGCCTGGCCTGGAATCTTACCTGGGACAACCAGGGCCTCTTGGCTTCCCAGGCAGCCTCACTGACAACTCAGCTATGGCCACCCCACTCAGCTATGGCCGCCCAGATAGATAGATAGATAGATAGATAGTCAGTCAGACAGACAGATAGATATTCAGACAAATAGACACACACACAGAGAGAGAGAGAGAGAGAGAGACTGGAGCTCATGCTACAAAAAGGTCACACGCTAGGTTAAAATCGCCACAAGTGGATTTAACCCATTAAGACCTGGAACTGTGTCATTTCTAGATTTGAGCTAAAAAGCATTATTTTACACTTTAGGCTATTCAAAAATAGCAGATATACAAGCTCATAGCACGGCACCGAGTGCCGCGCTATGAGCTTGTAGATCTGCTATTTTAGAAAATTCGTGAAAATGTGTGCAAATCTTTGAATATATATTTTAAAGCGAAAAATTTTAACTCAAATCTTTGCTTCTGGGGGGTCCCTGGAACAAAATATTTTGAGATGGGGGTCCGCGGCCAAATACGTATCATTTTGGGGGTCCTTGACATGAAAAAGATTGAGCACCACTGATATAGAAACATAGGTTTTTCAGAAATCTGTTGGGATTTAGGACACATGTAGAATCGGCTTCAGGTCTCAATGGGTTAACGACAGAGGCTGTAGACAGGTACTGTACCTGCTCCACATTATAAAGTCAGATGCTTTGGACAGGTAGGTACTGTACAAACACACTGCTCCAAGTTATAGAGACAGATGCTGCAGACAGCTGGTGAGATGCAGGGCTCTGTGACACTTTGACTAAATACAAACAAGGCTTGTAGTACATTAGGTCACAGTATACAGCGGCACATAGTGCAGGGAGTCACAGCTTTGACTGACACTGAGCCTCCACCGTCCTACACTATACCTCCTCCAGGTTAAAGGAGTAGTTCACCCAAAGAATTACTTACTTTCTATCAATTACACACCCCATGAAACCTTGAATTCATGGAGAGTTTTTTAGTTTTTGTCACATTCCCATGCCAATAAGTTGATGACCGGCGGAGTCTCCGGTAGAGACTCAAAGAGTCTCCTACTGACCGATGACCCGGTCATCAAATTATTGGCTCAGGAATTTAAAAAAAATGTAAAACTAAAAAAGTTTTTGGGTTAACTACTCCTTTAAAGGCAGAACACAGTAGAATTCTCAGCATTAATTTAAATCTTAGGTTGTAGAAAGAAAATGAAACCAAATGGACCCGAGAATCTTTACAGTGTGTAGAGCGTACTGTAGACTGTAGAGAGAACACAGCTTATAGTACACAGGTTCACAGTATGGTACATGGGGTCAGAGGTTCAACTGCAACTAAACAACAAAAGGTGTCATGGTCACGGTGTACTCCTGTCTCTATAGGCTGGAAACACAATGTCACAGGTTCAATTCCTGCTGCAGACAAAAGTATACTTTACTACTGCTGGTGTGAATTATGGAGCACGTGCAGCACCAGTGTCACAAACCCCCAAAAAAACGCAGATCAGATCTACAAGCTCACAATGCGTCGCACTGCGGCGACTGCGTTGTTCGATGACCTTGTAGATCGGCTATTTCTGGTGCGGAACAACCGCATGCAACCAAGTATAACACACAGGCTTATGTGTGTCCTAAAAAAAGGGCCATGTGAAGAAATATAGGCCTAGGGGACATTGTGATGAAACAAGGGGACGTGAAGAAACCGATTCTTCATCACACTGTGTGCAACAAAATACAGCACAAGACTAAATGGTGAGTTGAGTGTTCTTACTGTAATACCTCAGATTCCTAAATTTAGACGCAACTACTGTAGGGCCGAGGTCGAATGTATCAATTTAAAATAGAAATGGTGCTTCTTCTCCTTTCTGCCAGATGACATTCACCGTGCATTCACCCTCAATTATTCCCTAATGGCTCGGATTATATGACAAAAGGTTTAAAAGTTGGCATTATGGAGAAAGGCAACTTTTTGAACTGACCGAGAGGGAAGTGAGGCCCCACGTTGCATCGTACGGCACATACAGTAGCTTTAGAGGAGCAGTGCTTTCCAAACTGTATAGGTGGCGAGCCACAAGTCAGTCACAGCAGGGTGCCAAGTGGGCGAGAATGTAGCGAATTACATGCATACTTTTTCAGAGAGTATTGTTTATGCTTGACACAATTTAAATGAAAGCTGTGATTAATTTCTTAATTGAAATACAAATTGTATTCAAAGATATTGACAGTACCTTACCATTCTGAATGTTATCATTTGCATGTAGAGTTACGATCTCTTTGTATAAACTGAAAGTAACATTTGAATAGTAATTTGTTGTTGCCTTGTCTGTTGCATTTGGTCATTTGTACATTTGAAGAATAAAAAAAGAGGAATGATGTGTTGTTTAAAAATATACATAGAGAAATGTTTGTCATCTCCATTTCTATAAACGGTAAAGAGAATATATTCTTAGTATTTGGTGGGTCCTGGACCAAAAGTACCTCCATCTGTGGGTCACAGCGCGAATACGTTTGGTTTTAGAGGTTAGACAAGGCCGGTTCGGATCCCTGAACCGGCTGGGGTAAAAGTACATGAGAAATGCTGTTGCCTCAACAACCACACCTGTCAACGCGCCCTTGAGCAGTGCTCCTTACTGCCCCATCGCAGCTGCACAGTAACAACCATAGAGGACTCTGGTTATACTGGGCAACTCCCACATGAGTGAGTACAACTGTAGGGAGGAATGTGATGCAAGTGTCTTCGCACTTAACCACTTCAAGAATGAAAATATTTTAGTTTTTTTTTGTCAATGACATGCCCGATATAGGAATGCCACGGTTAATGTGGTTTTAAAGAAAAAAGACATTCAATCTGTCTTCGCCTCCTTCTGTGTGTGTGTGTGTGTGTGTGTGTGTGTGTGTGTGTGTGTGTGTGTGTGTGTGTGTGTGTGTGTGTGTGTGTGTGTGTGTGTGTGTGTGTGTGTGTGTGGATGAGAGGCACTAGAGAAATGCAGAGATTTTATATGTTCTGCCCTTGATGACTGAAGCATATTTTGCCCATCGGAGCTTTATTGTCCTGATCAGCCGATTTCACAGAGAGATGCAGTCCTAATAGGTTCTGTTTTCACTCTGTCATGAAAATAAATAGGGCTACAACTATGCAATTAACAGAAAAGGTAAAATTGCAATGCCATGACTATTATTATGTTACTATAACATAATGACTGTATTATTACATGGTGATAGTGGTGTATTCACTTGTTTGTGAGTAGATTTATGGCCACCGTGTCTTTTACACGCGGGAGGCTACAGAAAGCAATAAGAGGAGGGATAAAAGCCACAATGACACGTGCACTTAACCCTGTCTCTGACAACCAGATGCCCCTCTCCTCACTTCATGTCACTTTGTTTCAGCAGTATGCCAGCATACAGGACAAGCTGTTGGCAAGGGGGGGGGGGGATTAATCTAGAAGACTAAATAAATTTATAGAATAAAAACCCAGAGTGTATTTGCATTTACTCGCCCTTCCCATCCTAAACAAGACTTAAGCCTAATTCATACGCCGCAGTACGACGGTGTTTCTTAAGCGATTTTCAAGCTAACAACAACGTGTCACATCACCACCGTCATGTGATGTTGTATACAAATTAGGCTTTATATATTATCCCATATTTTGCATTTTGAATTGAGCTGCTGTGGCTGTCCAGGTGATTTCAAGAGCAAGTACAACAGCAGAATAAGCTTTGATTTCTTGCACACCGGCATTACAAAACAACTACAGTACTAGTGATAGCTGCAAAGGTCAGAGCCACTGCGCCCATGACAATATTTCCCAGAAGAAACAGAGGCCCGGAGGTTTTTTTTTTTTTATGAATTAAGTGTGTGTGAAACTAGGCAGGCTTGTCTTTGAGTTAGCAGAGGGGACGAGACGTGAGGTTTTGTATACTGATGGCATTTTGGAAAATTCACCTAAGAAACACTAAATTGCCTTGGGAGAGGCCATCTGATTCAGTGGTGAAAGGGATATGAGACCCTGCTTGAGAGAGATCACAAGATGAGAGATACAATCTAATGCAGTGTTCAAAGTGGGCAGTGTCTCAAGTGTATATTAGTGTTTGATTGCCCTTGACACTGGCTTACTCTCTCCCTCTATCTCACACTCACTCTTGCTTTATCACACTCTCTTGGTCCTCTTTCTCACACACACACACACACACACACACACACACACACACACACACACACACACACACACACACACACACACACACACACACACACACACACACACACACACACACACACACACACACACACACACACACACACACACACACACCTAGAGGCACAGCATAGAGTGTGCGCGTGTTTGTGTGATTTAACTGTCATGTATTTTTTATGTATCGGTTCAAATTCATATAGCCTGACATAAATCTCCTGACAGAGTGCCATTGAGCACAGCAAAAGAAAAAAAAACCTAGTGCAGGATCCATTTCCACTGGACATAAATAATACAACGAAGGAAGGTGGCTCCTATTTCAGCAATAAACGCAATAAATGTGAACCGTCTAAGCGGCGTCATAAAAGCCCACTAAGGCTTTAGGGGCAAGTTGACAGGTCAGGTACCGCAACCACCAGATTGTGTGTGAATTGTGTGTACGTGTGTGTGTGTGTGTGTGTGTGTGTGTGTGTGTGTGTGTGTGTGTGTGTGTGTGTGTGTGTGTGTGTAATAAATAGCCAGCATGCCAGTGTTTCAGAGAGACTTGACAGCATGACTGGCTGATCCGGCGCATCCATATCATGGGATTAAGAAGCCCGACACGACGTGGACACAATGGGACAAAATATGACACACAAGTCGGTCAATTGAATGGGAAATGTGATTACCAACCAGAACCAATGATATGAAGGAGATAACGATCACACATTTGACACACTTTCCCCAAAAGCAGCCTGCACTGCCATGCAATTCTGAGAACCCAGCAGGGAGTCTCATCATGATCCCTGCCAAATACCAACTGTCTCAAACGTTTAACGTTAAATGTGTGAATTATATTAACGCAGCGTATGAATATGATAAAATATAAAAGAAATATTGTAAAACTTGTAAAAAAAAAAGTTTGATTATAGCAGGGTCTGCATGCAAAATATTTTAATTCATTTAATAAAATACAGTACTTTTTTTTTTTTACACAATCAAAACCTGAACACATGCCTGAGCCAAAAACGAACACACCAAAACACGCCATGCAGTTTGCCTAGTCTCACCGGTTATGAACCGCATGCATGCATGCCCTGCACACACAACCCATTTCCATACTAAAAAGACCCATTTATATTACATATTTATATATACTTTTTTTTTTTAATGGATACACTCAACTCAAAAGAAAAAGTCACCACTCCAGTCCACTCGTGTCGACACTTTTCTCCGTTTACAGTTTTTTAAAATGTATTTATTTGATCGTTTTGGTCCGGGGCAAAAAAAAAAAAAAAAACTCGAGTATCGTAACGTACGTCCTCCAAAAAAAAAAAAAAAAAACAGATCTACAAGCTATTGCTTAATGCTTGATGATCGCTTGTGTACATCTGTTCTTGCGACACCGCCGTACCGCGGAGCTGCAGCGCAGCCTTTTACCGTTGAAGGCGGCGTCACCTCAGATGACCCAGCAAGCAGCAGCCAGACTGGCTGCTAGCATAGCCCCGCTTGAACCACCACAACACACACACACACACACCAACCATAAACACACACCAAACTGTCTGCTCTGCCTGCTGTTGCTTACGCTGTCTATCAAGCCGTGGGGCTGACATTTATTTATTTTAAAGCTGCCAATAATTATTAATGGTTCTAATAATATAACAACGCCAAGTCCGGGACACAAGCAGGCATTTCCCAGCATAAAAACATCCAGAGAGAGAGAGAGAGAGACGGGCAGCAGCCACGTTTCGTGTGGAGAGAGAGAGAGAAAGGCTAATGTGATGCACTGTCTTTTAGCTTAGCAGCAAAAGGGCTATACTACTACTACTACCCATCATTAGCACGGAGGCTAACCAGGCTAATGTTAGGCTAACCAGGCTAATATACATTTATTATGTGGCAACCACTACTACTTTAACCGGAGGAACGGGGAAAAGTTGGCCCAAAAAAAAAAAGCCGTTTGACATTCACTGTCTTGACAGACAACGATCCGCCGCCAATGGGGAGAAAAATAATAATGGGAAGATCACTTCTTCTGATTCTTCTTCTTGCAGTGGATCAAGTGGATCTCCAATAAGTAAACTGTTATTAGTTTTGTTTTTGTTTTTTTGATTTTTTTTTGATTTTTTTTTTTTTTTTTAGATTTTAGTTGAAGATAACAAGGTGATTCCCACACTGACTGATGGAGGGACGTCGCTACTATAGCAGCAGCAGCAGCACAAAGCTCGCCTGCCTGCCTCAGTGCCTGGGCTCAGGCTGGCTGGCTGGCTTGGCTGGACAGCAGAGAGGCTAGTCTGCACAACAATCGCTATTAACTTCACTTTTCCTGCGGTTAGTTTTGCTCCAAAATTCCCCGCCTGCGAGTCCAAAAAAATAGGGAAGTTCCATACGTTAGTCCTTACCTGTGTTGTTGCTGTGGGATCTCACCCGTACCGGGCAGCCAGGCGTTTAGAAGTTATGGTTATTATTATTCCCAGATCATAAGTAGTGTTGGTGCGGTGGTGGTTGAGGCGCATATAGCTAGCGCTGGGTATACAGTAAAGATTCTAGCAGCATAGCTAACCTAAAGACAACAGTAGAGGAGGAAAAAAAAAAAAAAAACAGCCTCCTCGTTGCTCATAGGGGGGATCTACGACAAAAACCACATGATCTTTTACGTCAGCATATATTTGCATAGGATGCCAATTTTGTTTCCCATATTATCCAGGTGACGCGAGGATGTACAGGAAAGTTTAATGACATGTATGTGGCGAGCACTGGCACCGCGCATGGGAGGGTAGGGAGAAGTACAGGCATGTTGCATGCGTGCATGCATGTCCATGTGCGGCTCAATGTACAGTATTCCAGTGGTGTAATGTAACTAAGTACATGTACTCAAGTACTGTACTTGAGTAATTTTTTGAGGTATTTTTACTTTCTTCCCTATTTACAATTTTCAATACTTTTGCTTCTACTCCACTACATCTCAGAGGAAAATATTGTACTTTTACTCCACTACCATTATTTGACAACTCTAGTTACTTGTTACTTTTGCTTATTATTACAACACATACATTAACCACTTCAGCCCTGGCTATGCATACTTAGGCTATCTACAAACTTGTGATGTGTTGTGAGCTTGTAGATTGATATTTTCAAAGCATTTTTTATACATTTGGAAACTTGTGAAATGGGACATTCTGCAAAATGAGCAGACTACTTTTACTTTCAGTATTTAAGTATATTTTAATGCGAATACTTTAGTACTTTTACTCAAGTATTTTTTTAATATCGGACTTGTACAGACTATATCTACAATAGGGTATTGATACTTTTACTTAAGTAAAACGTGAGCAATTCTTCCATCACTGTGTGCAGTATTTCTATTCTAATCTGCAGTGTATTTATGTTATCATATGTTGCATGGTCATGGTAATCACAGGTAACATGTCCAAATAGATATGGCATAATATTATCTAAATGCTACTACTGCCATGTTTTATTGATCATCATTAAAACATTGAGAAATGTAGACTTTGAATGCTCCACCACCACAAGTGCACGCAGCATTATTGATGGTTACTGTATGTGAAGTTATTTATTCAACTTTGCCTTCCTGGAATTCAGCTCAAAACAGATCTGTTAAATATAGTGAAATTGCCAAAATATTATGAAAATATAAATGATATGATCAAAGAATTGCTTTGATTATAATAGGCATACAATAAACACAAGCCTGTTCATTGTCTTGTAACACCTGTTAACACTCTAAGTCGATTGCAGAACTGCCTTCTTTAGTCCATCACAATGCCAGTAACTCTTCCACAATTAAAACAAATATGTATGTTTATAGTTTAGCTATAGGACGTTTTGAGAGCGTTTTTGCTGCATTTTTGACAGTGGTCTATATGTCATCACGCTGGAGTATTTTTCGGTGAATGAAATATTTGGAACTAATCAAATTGAATCTAATGTAATAATAGTAGAAGAAACCCCCACGATTCACTCCAAAACAAATGTTGACTTATGTTGACCCCTACTGGGTGAAGTCAGAACTGCAATAGAGTTACACCAATGCATTTGGAAATAGTGTAGATTTGTGATTCAATTGAGCGCAATTAAATCACTTTATGTGTTTTAATTATGTACTTGGCCTTTACTCTCTAGTCAATTGCATGTTTGTAAGTAGGACATACCAAAGAAAAATTATCTAATTTGAAGATTTCACTCATTCAGAGAGCTAGTGATATCTAGGGCCAGCAGCTAGATAGAATGGAATTGTATTTTATTTTATTTTTATTTTTATAAATATTTGGATTGGTTTTTGACTCTTATAGTTTTACCTCTCCTGTTTAGTTTTCACTGCTGTTGCTTATCTTATCTTATCTCATCTAATCTTATATTATCTTATCCCTCCTAGGCAGGTGTGAAACCATTTAGACTGACAGACCTTCTGAAATGCATCTACTCAGCTGGCTGTCATCATTTGGTTTGCAGGACTGGCAACGTGTGGCAGTCAGGATTCAGTAATGTGACTGCTCTGCAAGTTATTCTTCGAATTATTCAATAACTGTCCTGTTAGAATACAAGAACGCTCGCCCCAAAACACACTCGCCCCGACTCAAATCCGGCGACCTCGGAATGGTCAGAGCCACGTATGTCTGGCCACCAAAGTCCACTCGCCCCAGTCAAGTCCGGCGACCTTTGAACCCCTTGCTGGGGGCGAGAGTTCTGCTCAAAAAATGGGGGCGAGTGTGTTTTGGTTACCTTCTGTTATATATAGTAATAGTACATTTGAAAACAAATTCACAAGGAATGTTATATTATGGAACTATTAAAGTATCAATTCCCTTTTCTTCCATTTACAAAGGAAGACCTTAGTCACTGACACCAGTTAAGCACTCCCAAAGCCTACTCCCCATGTGCTTCTTCATAGACTGTTCAATTACCTAATGTTGCCAGGCAAAAACAAGAACTCTAACCAATAGGCAGAGATTTGGCTAATATTGCTTAGCAACAGATATTAATTCCAAGGAATGAAAAATGAATCAGGGAGGAACTTAAAGTGGTCATAGATATCATAAATCCAGACTCATCTCGTGTTGTTATCTCTAAAATCAATGAGGTGAAAGAAATCCTTTACAGTGTAACATTTGTTGGGGAGGCATTCATAACCTGAGGATCCAAGCCTTTATCCAGTCCATTACTTGAGTTATCATTCTCATTGTTAGTTCATACAATGTTTTTAATTCGAGTCCACTATCCACTTCCTTTAGTAGCCTATTTTCTTTATTGAGACAAAGCAAGAGAGGGAGAGGGAGACGAAGACGAAGGCGGGACAGGAGAGAGTTCAAGGTCTACGGGTGGTAAAACTCTGTCAACACTCATGTAACATTGAGCAATCAATTAAAGCTAAGAAAGGACAGAATTGCAGTTGTGTGGTCTCATTGTTGCAGCGGTTAAATCCTGTTCTAATTTCTCTCCCTTGTCTAGTGAAATAATGAACGCTTGCAGCCTCTGGGCTAACTCCCATAATTAATGGAATGAAAATAGCCTGAAAAGGAACGAAATAAATCATTACTTCAAGTCACAGTTCACCTCTCTGCATCTGTGCAGCGCCTGCCGCAGGGGGTGCCACAAGTTGGCATGGGTTTTCAAGGACACATCAGGATTGAACCTGTGAGCTTCTGGTCATGGGACCGACAGCAGGGTTGCTGTCCATATTGTTTAAAGTAATGTAATTAGGAGTGAGTTTCCTCACGCACCCCTCGGAGACACATGTGTACACATTTCACCAGGGGAGTCAAAAGTGCAGTGTCGGCCAGCACTACAACCCCTGGAGCACTACAGTACAGTACGTGCTCGAGAAGCGTGTGTGTGTGTGTGTGTGTGTGTGTGTGTGTGTGTGTGTGTGTGAGCAATATATAAACATTCAAGAGTGTTCCCAGAATGGTTTAATTATACTTTTGTTTTTGCTAGCATCCCGAATACACCTGATGTTGTTTTTGTTGACACCAGTCACAAGGAGGTCCTGATTCTAGAAGTAGGGTGTGTTTTTGATTTGTACATGAACCAGGCTTTCCAAGATAAACATTGAAATATACCAACCGTTACTTGGAATCATAACAAACTTTGGGTACAGATGTAGACTCTGCATACTCATCTTTGGAAGCCTGGGCCATGTATATAAACTGACCACGAGTGGCCTGAAAATCGCTGGCACGACAAAGAGCAAAGCCAAACAACTTGCTAAATATTGCTCTGTTTCAGCTGTTATATCCAGTTTGGCTGTGTGGAGGAGAAAGTGTTATATGTATGTACCCTTAGGTGCCCATGAACTGGCTAACCCTGTTACATTTGCTTCCCTGTAAATTAAAATTAATTTGTGGATTCAAATACAGAATTAAAATCGGTCCAGAGCACATGCACTCACCCACGCATGCGTGCATGTATGCGTAATAATAATAGCAATAATAATAAATCTTGGTACTATTCCACATTAGTGCAACATGACTTGTGCTGTAGGCAAGAATGAATGTGCAATGTCATGGGATATGTATTGCGTTGTCTGTATCAGAGTACATGTTTATACCGGTGGCTATTGTGTGTGACAGGTTTGTGTTCATAGCAGTAATGCTGTGTATAGAGATGGTGAATGACTAATGTGTGCATTACTGGGACCGCTCTCTGGAATACATCTGACCCCTCTGTTTCAGGATGACTACAGAGCTCATACTACAGAAGATCATAATGTTCAAATCCTCCAAACAGACAATGTGTCAGAACGCCGACCCCCACCCCACCTGCTCCAGGTTATAGAGACAGAGGCTGTAGACAGGAGATGAGATGCAGGGCGCCGGGACACACTTCACTGGATGGGTCAACTACAAGCACAAGTACAATTAGCTGCTATTGTGCGGTACATAATGTAGGTACAACTCAGAAGTTCAGACTCAAAGCACAGTGAGATTTATATCCATGCAACAATCTATCTATACCTGTTAAAGTGGCCTTGAGCAACGCACTGAACTACTATCTATCAGGGGGTTTAGACCAAGGACAAACAAGACAATGGTTGACTATGAAATACATCAATATGCAAACCTTACTCCACATGCAATTCAGACCTATTTTGTGTCCCAGTTGCAGTAACCAGGTTGGTAGCTCACAGGTTTGGTTCCCCCAACAGTCTATACTGTATATACTTCATTGACCGGGTTTCCCCAAGGGGTCTATATGGCTCACTCCCTTTTTCCCCTCTACACCAAATCTCTTGGCCAAAAAACAATCTACAAGCTCACAACGCACCGCAAATGTTTGCTTATTTTCACCAAAACTTTGTCTATTATGACATGTAAGACTTGCCCAGAGGCACTATGGCTAATGTTGTTAAACCCAATCATACCACACTGCTGTCACATCCACTGCTTTCACGGATTGGCTGAGCTTTGCGTCACGTTTGTGCCACTGCATCGATATAAAGTGGTGGCGTGCACAATAGAACTCTGTGGGTCTGTCTTAGCTGTAGAGACAGCGGACACAGAATTTACGGATTGTAGCTTTAACTCGAACATTATTGTACTGGATGTTTTTTCTAGTAAACCGTTCTTCATCCTGGTGAGTTGTGTGGAAAACACAGACAGCTGTCGCTTATTGTAACCAACATTTTAACACGTGTTCATTCATACAAATGAATACTTCTCGCAGACTAGAAACTGACATCCCTTAGAAGGGCGTCTTAGCTCTCTTACTTGCCTTCTTTTGTATTTAAGTCACCTGCCAAGCTCTTCTTCACCTTTATTTAGTGAGTCACCTACTGTAGCCATCTTTTGCTCGGCAGTCCTCCTTAATGCTTTATTCATGAAGGCCAACAGGACAGGAGCCGCATGCTGTCTGGACACATTTACATACAAATGAACTGTGGATTCATTATTAATACACACAGACAGACGTGCTGCTCAAAAGGAGTAGGCTACCAGGCTGCACACAAACACACACACACACATAGCTGGTGTGTGGACAGAACGAACGCACACACAAACGCAGACATGAGCACATGCAGGCACAGAACACATTCAATTCATCTCCCTCTCTCACACACACTCACACTCACGCACACGCACACACACACACACACACACACACACACACACACACACAGAGATGCCAACACGACCCTGCTCCACACCAACCCGCCCCCGCTTCCACGATCCAATAATTACAAATCTCGCCGAAACGTCCTGCTGTGTGTCAGTGTTAATTAGAGAAGCTTGAGCTGTTAACGTGCACTTTGCTCTGCAAGGGTTCCAGGTGAGAGAACACCCCTTTATCAGATTTTGTAAATCATCTGGCTTGTAAACACGGCCCTTAGCTGCTGCCATGTAAAATGGCAGAGAGAGAGAGACAGAGACAGAGACTGAGAAGAAGCGATAAGCTATATGATCCACACTAGCCTGCAAACCAGATAAATCTGCCACAGTGAAATACTGATTAGCCTGGCGATGCCATGCAGGCTACATCCCCACTGACATGGAACTAAAATGATCCATCCACACAAGTGTGTTTCAGAAATAATCTCTGTCTACTGATACTGCGTGCCTGAAATCACATTTGGCATAATGACAGCCATTTGACATCATCCATGAAACAGTAGCCTATGGAATGCTTGTAGTCCTACATGAAAATAATGTTGATTTGCAAGGGTTAGGTGAACTATTCAGGCAACGCAAGGCGGTGGCTGAGATACCCAATGTTTTCGGCATTCTGTATTCTCTCTCTCTCTGGAATGTGTTGGTTCATTAACACTTGACTGAGGTCCCCCAGGGCTCTATACTTGGTCCGCTCTTTTATTCTCTCTACACCAAATCTATTCGCCACAAATAGCTACTGTAGCACGTAGCGTGACACATTGTGAGCTTGTAGATCTTTTATTTTTGCAAAATGTTCTCCCCAGAATAGGGACGCTATAAGGTTCATGTGGTCAACAAGACCCACTGCCCCTCACAGACAGATCTCATCTCAGTAACTGTCTCACTGACCCTGATCCAACAGATTATTTCTGTTGCTTTCAGTGTAATGTAACAAACTCACTGAGACAAATCCATTGCATGTGCAAACATACCTCAATAAAAGTAATTCTGATACTGAATTCTGTTTCCAAGGCAGGACTGGATGTTCATCATCCATCTATATCATTGTGTGGGAAAACAATAGACTGTAAGGTATGTATGTATGTATGTATAACGCACTGACTTTTATTGCGCTTTTCTTTTTCTTCTCTAAGCACCTTAACGTCCATAAGTATATCATGCACAGTATACTGTACATTGCTGCAATGCTCAGGCACCTTCGTCATATTTTTGATGAAAATATGTAGATAACTTGTTTGGCCTTTTTGTTGTTCTCTTGTTTGATCTCCTTCCCACTTGCCCCCCCCCCCCCCACACACACACACCCCTCTTCTTCCTCCCCCTCTTCTTTCTATGGAAATAACGTTGCGATGGGAACGATGTACGAAAACGAATTTCACCCACTTTTTTCTGATTCTGATTCTAAGGGACTAACTAAAAGTATATGCAACTTCACAATCTATCTCTTCCCTTGCAAAACCATGTCAACTGAATTCCTTTTGTCAAAATGACAGAAGAACCCTTTGGTTTTCTTCAATACATAACCACTTAAGCCCTTTACATTTTGTGACAAAGAGTGAAAATAGTTGTGAGCTACAAGCTCACAACGTGCTGTGAGCTTGTAGATCTGTGATTTTCACTATCTTGAACATTTTGGAAAATCTTGGGAAATTGTTCGCCTATGATATGCCCAAAATAGGGATAACAGAGTGGGTTAATGTGGTTAACCTTGCCGATCGCTACAACCTTCTTCAGGACTTCAGCTGTCAAAGGGGGGTATAGTCAGCTGATATACTGACATCAATCCTGACCTTCACATTTCTGTTTCAAACCTAATTTCAAAACCTCACACGATAACATCTCCATTTGATTTGGTAACATTCGTATATTATAGCTCTATTACAGCCTCATCCAGTAGTCACTATGAGAGAGAGAGAGATGGATGCCTTCTAATCAAAATCACAAGGCTCTGAATGGCTCAGATCAAAATTGTCTGGGTTCAAGTTACTTACTTATTTACCCCTCTTCGCCCCCTATGGGTCATAAACCGTCAATGAGCGCTCTCCATTGCATTCGGTCCCTGGTAGCACGTTGTGCCTCTCCCCATGACAGGTTCATCTGTTCCAGCTCTTGTTTCACAGATCTGCGCCAGGTGGGTTTTCTTTTGCCTGGTGGTGTCCATCTTAAGGTGACCTTTGTGATGCAGTCCTACTTCTGCTCCATCCTCAGCACATGTCCTATAGCCATCTCAGGCACCTGCTGTGTGTAATCTCCTTGGTGATGCTCCAGCTCCCTGTACAGTTCATTGTTGGAGATTTTATTAGGCCAAAAGATCTGGCATCTATAACCGAAACCTGGGATTTAGGTCTAACCTAAACCTAGGTTTATTTTCTGACTGTTTTCTAAATTGTCTGTGGATTTAAGGGGGGAGGGGGGGGGGACTAAATCATATCCCTATCAGACTTTCTTTAATTGTAAAAAACAAAAAACACACCACTCTGGAAAGTTGACCGCCCCCCCCCCCCCCTATGAGTGGGTCTATTATAAACTGTGTCCAAAGAAAACCTTTGCCTACATGAGAACTACATTATGTAGGCCTACATATTAATAAATGCAGCCAAGCAGCAGCAATTAAATATAGGCCACACATGGATGCATTTCTGAGCACTTCCATTAAGGTCCCATTAGACTGAAGAATTTGCTTCTAAGCTAAAAACCCAGTTAGGTTTGCAGTTAGTTGAAAAGAATAGTGGCCATAGGCTAGCTAGATAAAAATGATGTCCAAGACCAAGAGCAAGACCCATTCTGAGCTTGTAAATTTGCTATTTTCGGCGCACCCCTTGTTATAGCCTACGACGATATTCAGCTTGAGCCTAGGCTACACTCCTGATGCCAACTTCACAAATGATTTCATGACAGAGAGAATGTATGTATGTGTAGGCTATGAAATAATGCAATATCAATATCATCAACAGCCAAGTTCACATAGCTGTGCGCGCGTACACAGTACACACACACACACACACACACACACACACACACACACACACACACACACACACACACACAGACACAGTCTCACACACACACACACACACACACACACACACACACACAGGAAATAGACGTAGGCATGACTCACCACCTTGACGACTTGTTCAGTGGGGGTGGCGTCGAGTGAAAAAAAAAAAGGATTATGGCTGCCTACATTAATGTACAGTATAGCCTAATGGGCTACTTAAAGAAAACAAAAGCCCATCTCTTGACGCTGATAATCACTGGTTCTCCTCAATCTCCTGGTCTCAAGTTGCACATGACAGGAGTCAGTCGGAGAAGATACTTTGAAAAGTGGCGTGAATCAGTCGGTCAGGGGTTAGGGTCAGGGGAGTTCTCTGGTCCTGTGTGTAGACCCCTTAACAGACGACGTCACACTGGCTCTAAACGTCATGAGGGAGCCCCAAATGAAACCCATTCTGCCAGGTCTCGCTATAGGACGCGCCTCACTACTAGCCAACACACTAGGGGGTTGGGGGCGCACACCAAAACAACAGGTTGAGAATTGATTGCATGAAACAATCACCTGTGCATCCAGTCTCAATGTTTTAGTAAACTAATAATTGGTCTATTGCTTCACCGTAGAGTCCCTCCGCCCGAGGGAGTAGTACTAGGCCTGTAGCCTACTTCTTGTTTACCACACAGTGTCCATTTCATTTGGAATTTGAATATGTCAATGTTTGTATGTTTTTGAAACTTTATATGATGCCATATTTCAACCATGCAATGGCTTAAAGCAGTGATTGGTTCTAAAAAATGTGAACAATTTGGAATATCCTACTTTTGAAACATATTAACACCACAAATCCCTGGGGTCCCTAGCTGGCACAAAATATTTTCAAGTGGCTTCATAGTATTTCTGGGGTCCATGACATGAGAAAGTTTGAGAAGCATTGGTTTAAAGTCAAGAACAGTTTTTCCCCACAAATGTTATATATTCCACATCCAGTAACATTTCCATTTTGTTGAATGGATTAGCCTCGTTTATTTACTTCAATCCTATTTCACAAAAACAATGTTGGCATTTTATTTAGGTTAGAAAATAATGGGAATCTGCTCAGGGGCTAGCAAAGTGTTTCAATGACTCCATCTAGTGGCCAAAAGAAACACTGGCGCAGGTGGCAAAAAGTTGCAGGAATTTTCAGGCAGTTAAAGGGATATTTCACTTTAAAAAAAAACTTTGGGTCATTTTATCGTCTACTCAGGCTTTTGTGAGCCCCCCAGACCGTTTTTAATTTGCTTGATTCAGTATTTAGATATTTGATATTCATTTTATCAGACACGCCCCCTTCCTATACAAACCCATTATAACTTCAAACTCCATTTTTAACATGTTAGATTCATCAAAAACACCCGTCCTTGGTTCTGGGGACTCACCCTGCCCCCTAATACGTGAGGGGGCCGTGTTTTTTTGATTACCTTTTTCATTGATTTTATATATTTGTCTCCGCCAGAGGTGGAGAGTATGTTTTCGTTCTGTCCCGCTGTGTCCCCCCCCCCCCCCCCCCCTAGCCAAGCTAACATTGGTCAAGCTCCACGTGACATGTGACAATATGTTGACACCAACGCTTTTGATTGAAATAAAATCCTATAAATAGGCGTGTCACTTCAAAAAGCCATTTATGTTTTTGAAGTGAGGTAAGACAGGATCAATCAGTCTTGATTGGAACAGTACCGTTCCAGTACAAATCACCCGTCCGTCCGTCCGTCCGTGCGTGTGTGTGTCCCTCTGAGAACACCTAACATTGGTCAAGTTTCACGTGACATCACAATATGTAATATAAATATATAAATAGCTTAGACAGGAACAGTTCTTTCCAGTACAAACAGAGATCACAGCTGAGATCACACAATGCAACTAACTCCCATTACGCAAACTGAAGAAGCAGCAAATCATCGTCTGAAACCTGATGAAGAAGCAAAGGCGCAGAAGGCCAAAGCTAAGAAACAGAGACAAAGAACACTAAACAGAGACAAATCCCTAAATGACAAAAAACGAAGGTAGGGTAAGTGATTTCATTTGATTAAAATAGCACGGGTCTGCTGGCGGAGACTTGTGCTCCGAGGAGCACATTTTCTATTTTTTAATGTATTTAATTTTTTTCATTTCCAATTTATTTATTTTTTTTTAAATGAAAAACATGATCAAATAAACACGGCCCCCTCGCGTATTAGGAGGGCAGGGTGAGTCCCCAGAACCAAGGACGGGTGTTTTTGATGAATCTAACATGTTAAAAATGGAGTTTGAAGTTATAATGGGTTTGTATAGGAAGGGGGCGTGTCTGATAAAATGAATATCAAATATCTAAATACTGAATCAAGCAACTTAAAAACTGTCTGGGGGGCTCACAAAAGCCTGAGTAGATGATAAAATGACCCAGAGTTTTTTTGAAAGTGAAATATCCCTTTAACTGGAAAACTGGGCACTTCAGAGTAGTGGGCCTGAATTTACCATTTTACATTTTTAAATCAATTTCTAACAGACAGACAGATAAACAGACAGGATTTGCACAATTTCTGAGCTACTGCTTCTGTATCTGCATGCTGTAGTGTGTGTGTGTGTGTGTGTGTGTGTGTGTGTGTGTGTGTGTGTGTGTGTGTGTGTGTGTGTGTGTGTGTGTGTGTGTGTGTGTGTGTGTGTGTGTGTGTGTGTGTGTGTGTGTGTGTCGGCATACCACAGATGTGGTAGTTCTGTGAAATGGAACGCGCACAGTGCACGATGAGGTCTATGGCCGCAACCAGCGGGGTAAGACACAGCATTTCCAACTTTTACTTCCTCATTACCCACATTGCCCACATTTTCAAACATCTCATTCTTGTGAGAAGCCTCAGACCCCTGTATCTTGATAAAGATAATGAAGAAATCAGAGGAATATATGAAATATGGCTAAGATTTGTAGTCAATAGTCACTTTTCAAATGGATATTTATATGCCATGAAAGACTTGATAAAGGAGGTGAGACAGAGGAATGGAGAAAGAGGACAGAGGAGGGACACTGAGGACAGTGGACAGTTGGAGGTGAGGGGGAGAGGAGGAGGAGAGAGTGGTGCACATCTACCTACCAGAATGTGAACCATTATTTTAGGTCTCGTTCCTGAACCACAGCAAGCGGTGAGAGAACCCAACAAGAACATTTGACCTTATGAATCGTTGTGACAAAGGCATTCTTGGTTTCAGTGTGGAAAAAAGTTCATTGTGGAAAAAAAGTTCATTGTGCATAAAAGGCACAGTCATTCCTGCAGCAACAAAAAATGATTTCATTCATATTCCTTTTCCAACACAAATTTAATCAGTGTACACCATGCCCAGTTTTATTCAAAATGCATTTGTGGGAAGCTTGCACAAAATAATTTTACCCACTCTTTTATATCTGCTGTAAACCTTTTTTGATACATTTGCCTTTCTCTCACTCACTTCACACCTCTTAGCTGTTTTTTCCTGTTACAGAGCTGGTTGCGGTCGTAGGCCTCATCGTGCACTGTGAGTATTTTATGTCTCAGAACTACCACATCACTCTCTCAGGGGTTTTGTTGCCTGCAATTTTCTTGCTGTGGTATATCCTACATGAGAGACATTGTAGTGCCTCAAGAAACTAATCCCAGGTAAAAGAAGAACCTAGCATCAGTCTAAACAATATACTATCGAAATAATAAAAAAATCTATTATTTTATTATTACTACTGCTATTATTTTATGTATTACAATTGTTTATCAATGTATTGAAATTAAGGCAAGTATGTCTCTCTCCAGGTTCTATTTTCATGCATGAATCCATAGATGCATGTGATGTGTCATTCAGTATAGTCATAGTTAAAACCAGAATTCATGTTATTATAGAGAATTAATTATGGTTCAATAAAGTGCTTATGAGAGCTGTAGCTTGTTGGCTGTGCTGATCAGTTACTAGCCTGTATCACCCACCTCTTGTCAGGTGCTGACATGGTGAGAACCAAAATGCAGGACAGCAAGGCAGGTAGTATAGCATCAAAACCCAAGACCGGCTTTTAATACAGATGACACGGGTGAACAAAGACAAGAACATTACTGGAAAAACTAAAACCAGGGTGTTAGAGGGCACTAACTAAAACACGTCACACAAGACGATGACTCAACAGGGACTGATTGGGGAACAAGACAAGACTGATATATACATGAGGGGTGATTAAAAAATGAGATACAGCTGAGTGAGGCGAACAGAAAAGTAGACCAGTACATAGAAATACAAGATCTAGACACTGCAATTGGTTAAAGCTTAATGTTCTGCCATTCGAAGATAAACAACAGTAATACGTTGTGAAACAAATGATAAAAACTCAAATTCTTGTTAAAATGTAGAAACGCCCTCCATCACATCCAAGCTCTATACATGCAGGCAGGCACACATTGCAGGCACACACGCACACATACTGTATGTACTGTACATCAGCTCCATTGGAGCAATAAGAAAGGGATTAGTAATCAAGGACACATGTACAGTAATTGTTAAGGGAGGAGGAGAGTGTTTTTAATTCACTTTTAGATGCATGTTCCTCTGTGAAGCGTGTTGCTTACTGTTTAAACTCCACTGTGCATGTGCAACAGGACTCTGCATCTTAAGATCCTCTAGATTCACACTTCCTTCCACACACGTGGGTGTGTGTGTGTGTGTGTGTGTGTGTGTGTGTGTGTGTGTGTGTGTGTGTGTGTGTGTGTGTGTGTGTGTGTGTGTGTGTGTGTGTGTGTGTGTGTGTGTGTGTGTGTGTGTGTGTGTGTGTGTGTGTGTGTGTGTGTGTGCGTGTGTGTGTGTGTGTGTGTGTACATGCATGTGTGTGCATTCACAAGTGTATCTGAAACTAGTAGCTGAGGTTCGACAGTGTTAAAATCAAGCTAGAACAGACAACAGCTCAGAGGAGTCTGTTATGCAACAATGAAGACCAATTAAAGACCACACAGATTGTGGACAAGGTAAGATTGCATTATTTTAAACATATTGAAAATAAAGGTAAATCATATTTGGATCAGTTAATTATGTTAATGCATAATATATGTTGGCGTATGCAGTTAATTAAGTAAGCAGTGACTTTTTTTTGTTGTTCTTTAAGATGTCTGCACATATTTCGGGCCAGAGAGTGAGGTACAATGCAGGAGTCAGGGAGGAGAGACAGGAGGAGAAAGGAGAGAGGGAGGAGAGCGTGGTGTTTGTCAATGAAGGAGCAGACGGTTCCAGAGACCAAGGCTCCAGGACACAGGAGGTTACACATAATCAAGGTGCATTTACACACTTTCAGCTTTTCTCTCTCTATCACGGTATTACTACAGAGGTTTGTCAACCAATATGTGAAGTAATAATAGTTAACTATTTGCTACAAAGGATCTTTTTATGGTACCATTTGATTAAGCTAGTGTGTGTGTGTGTGTGTGTGTGTGTGTGTGTGTGTGTGTGTGTGTGTGTGTGTGTGTGTGTGTGTGTGTGTGTGTGTGTGTGTGTGTGTGTGTGTGTGTGTGTATTTGTGTGTTTGTGTGCACGTGCGTGCATGCTTGTTTGAGGGTAGGTTGGTATTTGTGGATTTCCGTCATTTCTTCCTTAATGCCCACATTTTCAAACCTCTCATTCTGGTGAGATGCCTCAGACCACATATGTTCTATCTAGATATAGTTAATGAAGACAGGAGAATATTTTGAGTTTTATTCACCAGCATTGAACATGCTTTATTGTCTCTGCCAGGCCGAAGGCGTGGCCGAGACATGTTTTGCCCCCTGTCCATCTGTCTGTGTGTCCGTGTGTCCATCTGTGAACCGTTGGCCAGATCAACGTGAAACTGTGCACACACACTCCCTGGATGCCAGAGCAGGACCTCTGCCCCAAATCTTTCAGATCGGCCTGTTATAGCGCCACCAGGAGGCCAACGTTTGTAAACAAGTTTTTTAAATATTAGCCTACTCTTACAGATTTTGTCTGCAGGAGTGGCTCGAACAAAATGCCTCAAATCATGAACGCAGCGCTTGATTGCTGTGCAACTTTGTACGCACATTCCCACTAGGTTGAGGAAGAAATGCCCCCCCTTTTCACATTGGCCTAATTATAGCACCACCAGCAGGCAGATTTTTGCAATTTTCTTTTTTTGATATTGCAAACATCACGCAAATCGGTACACATTATCTCTATGGTCATGTGATCAAGAAAGATTTGTCAGATTTTTCATATTCCATCCTGATTGGCTAAGATATGCATCTAAAGTTTGCAGGAGTGGTTCGCTTTGAACAAAATGCCTCAAATCATGGACGCAGCGTCCGATTGCCCTGAAAGTTCACACATCCCTGTTTTAGCGCCACCAGGAGGCCGATGTATTCCGAACATTGCTGTCCCACAATAAACTACCTGACCTGGCGGAGACCTGTGCTCCGAGGAGCACTTTTTCAAATTTTATATGATTTGTATTGTGATGTTTTTGTCTGGACCTCAGGAAGAATAGTCTCCACTATGGTGTAGACTAATGGGGATCCTAATAAACAATAAACATAGTTACTCTTTGTATTCTCCACATATTTGTGCCATTACAGACTTGACAAAGAGACAGAGGGATGGAGAAATAGGACAGAGGAGGGACAATGAGGACAGTGGACAGTTTGAGGAAAGAGCGGTGGACATCTACCAGAGTGTGGACCAATTCGGTCTTGTTTCTGGACCACTGCAGGTCATGAGGAAGAACCCAACGGGAAGAGAGACTCAGGGTAAGTTTGACCACTTTTTTGACAAAGTTGTCAATTAGAATGTGCGAACAAAATCTAAATGTACATCCTGCCCAGTTTTGTTCAAAATGCAATTAGCATTTTGCAGTGGAAGATTTGGTAGCTGGCACACAATAATTTCACACACTCTATACCTGCTGTAAACTCCTTTGATATATTTGTTTCCCCCTCTCTCTCTCTCACTCACTTCACACCAATAGCTATGCCTTCCTGTTGCACGACAGCACTCTCGAAGACCAACAGAAAAACATTGTACATACAGAAAACGAAAAATAATAGAATACATTTCCACATACATGCTTTAAGAAATACATATAATAATATAATTATTATATATAATAATAATAATTATAATAATTATTTAATTATAATTATAATAATTATAATTAAAGACTAACAAATAATTTCCAAAAAACAAAACAGATGACCCTGTCACATCTACAATTACAAAATCCAGTCACTTCAGAGATTTAAGCTAATTGTTGTTGTGTTCAGGGTGCAGGTGATAATGAGACAGTCTTTCCTTGTAACCAGTGGTAGACACATATTTTCTAACACTGATTGAATCATCAAAACTTGTGATTAAAACAAGCATTCAGCCCAAGATAAGCTGTGACCAGCAAATTCAAAATTACGGCTCCATTTCAATGTCTCCCTACAAAAGTTAGAAATGTTTATACTGGGAGAAAAAAATACATTGCATTTCATTCACCCAGACATGTCAGGTAGGCGTTACCACCGTATCAAATGCTGAATGAACAGACTAAAAGACACAATGTGAATTTGGCACATTACAAGCAAACATCATTCCTACACAGGGAATCTAACTAACCACTCTGAACTATGCAGAAAACCCCTGCAATGACAGTGTTATTTAGTTTTGTATCAATCTATTATTGTTAAAGGATCTACACCATGAATTAAAAAAACAATAATAACATTTAATATCATATTGTTTATGTCCCTCAAACGTTTTTCAAAAGGTTTGAGCCTAAATCAAGCCTCAGATATACTCATTCCAACCAACTTCTCATGGCTTATAAAGCACTTTCACCTGCAATACCACATTGTCCTGTTTGGCACGGGGCGCTATTGAGCCAGTTTGTATGCATGTTATCTCCTGGTTCTGTGTGGAAAAAGTAAAACAAAATAAGAAGATTTTTTTCTTTTTTTTTTTTGGGTTGGAACTGAACAACGGGAGGGATTGTACCCTGACGTGACGTCAAGTCAGGGTACAAATCAGTTTGGCCTGTTTTGAGACCAATTTACAGAAAACCCCAGATTTGCTGTAAGCCTGAGTGTTCAAACTGGGGTATTTTTGGGGATAGAAGAGAGGTAGGGGAGACCAAAAACACACAAAAAAGAAGAAAAAGTTAAAATTCATGGTGTAGTCCCTTTAATTAACAGACAGTTATATTATCTCTCTTGAATACAAGCTGCTCCTGTTGCATTCTGCAGTCACTGCAGAAACACATGACATTTGAAGAGTAATGTTTACTCTGAACCTTTACCCTGACGTTGAAAACATTGTGGGTATTATGGTGCAACTTTGCACGCACATTCCCACTAGGTTGAGGAAGAAATGCCCCCCTTTTCACATTGGCCTAATTATAGCACCACCAGCAGGCAGATTTTTGCAAAACATTTTTTTTGATATTGCTTATATTATAACAGATTTTGTCCAAACATCACGCAAATCGGTACACATTATCTCTATGGTCATGTGATCAAGACAGATTTGTCAGATTTTTCATATTCCATCCTGATTGGCTAAGATATGCATCTAAAGTTTGCAGGAGTGGTTCGCTTTGAACAAAATGCCTCAAATCATGGACGCAGCGTCCGATTGCCGTGAAAGTTCACACATGCCTGTTTTAGCGCCACCAGGAGGCCGATGTATTCCGAACATTCCTGGCCCACAATAAACTACCTGACCTGGTGGAGACCTGTGCTCCGAGGAGCACTTTTTCTAATTTTATATGATTTGTATTGTGATGTTTTTGTCTGGACCTCAGGAAGAATAGTCTCCACTATGGTGTAGACTAATGGGGATCCTAATAAACAATAAACATAGTTACTCTTTGTATTCTCCACATATTTGTGCCATTACAGACTTGACAAAGAGACAGAGGGATGGAGAAAGAGGACAGAGGAGGGACAATGAGGACAGTGGACAGTTTCAGGAAAGAGCGGTGGACATCTACCAGAGTGTGGACCAAATCGGTCTTGTTTCTGGACCACTGCAGGTCATGAGGAAGAACCCAACAGGAAGAGAGACTCAGGGTAAGTTTGACCACTTTTTTGACAAAGTTGTCAATTAGAATGTGAAAAAAATAGTTCATTGTGCAAAAAAGGCGCTGTCATTCCTGCAGCAAAAAACATTAATTTCATTCAGATTCCTTTGCAACAAAAATTAAATGTACATCCTGCCCAGTTTTGTTCAAAATGCAATTAACATTTTGCAGTGGAAGATTTGGTAGCTGGCACACAATAATTTCACACACTCTATACCTGCTGTAAACTCCTTTGATATATTTGTTTCCCCCTCTCTCACTCACTTCACACCAATAGCTATGCTTTCCTGTTGCAGGACAGCACTCTCGAAGACCAACAGAAAAACATTGTATACAGAAAACGAAAAATAATAGAATGGAAATTTCCACATACATGCTTTAAGAAATAAATATGATAATATAACTATTATATATAATAATTATAAGTGTAATAATTATAATTAAAGACTAACAAATAATTTCCAAAAAAAAAAATATATATATATATACTCTCTTTCGACCCTGTCACATCTACATTAAAAAATCCAGTCACTTCAGAGATTTAAGCTAATTGTTGTTGTGTTCAGGGTGCAGGTGATAATGAGACAGTCTTTCCTTGTAACCAGACCAGTGGTAGACAAATATTTTCTAACGCTGATTGAATCATCAAACAACAAGCATTCAGCCCAAGATAAGCTGTGACCAACTCTTGGTTTGCAAATTCAAAATTACGGCTCCATTTCAATGTCTCCCTACAAAAAAAAATAATACATTGCATTTCATTCACCCAGACATGTCAGGTAGGCGTTACCACCGTATCAAATGCTGAATGAACAGACTAAAAGACACAATGTGAATTTGGCGCATTACAAGCAGACATCATTCCTACACAGGGAATCTAACTACCCACTCTGAACTATGCAGAAAACCCCTGCAATGACAGTGTTATTTAGTTTTGTATCAAACTATTATTGTTAATTAACAGAGACATATACGCAGTTATATTATCTCTCTTGAATACAAGCTGCTCTTGTTGTCTCCGCCAGGCCGAAAGGCATGGTGAGAGAGTATGTTTTACCCCCTGTCCGTCCGTGTGTCCGTGTGTCCGTGTGTCCGTGTGTCCGTGTGTCCGTCCGTCCATCCGTCCATCTGTCTGTGAACAGCTAATCTCAGGCACCGTTGGCCCGGTCGCTGCGAAACTGTGCACACACACTCCCTGGATGCCAATTCAGAACCTCTGGCCCAAACTTTTCACATGGGCCTGTTATAGCGCCACCAGGAGACCGATTTGTGCAAAACCCATTTTTTTATATTACTCCTACAGATTTTATCCAAACATCACGCAAATCGGTACACAGTATCTCTATATTCATGTGATCAACACGGATCTGTCTGATTTTCCACATTCCATCCTGGCTAAGGTTGGCTTCCAAAGTTTGCAGGATTGGTCCATTTTGAACTAAATGCCTCAAATCATGAACGCAGCTTGCGATTTCCGTGAAATTTCACACGCACATTCCCACTATGCCGAGGAACAAATGCCACTTGAACGTTTTCAAATCAGCCTCATGGTGGCGCTATAAAAGGCCAATTTGCATTTTTAACTGTAACTGCACCGATCTGCGTAAAACTTTGCACGCATACTCCCTAGAGGCCAAGGAAAAACATCTGCCCTGCATTTTTCACATTAGCCTTTTATAGCGCCACCAGGAGGCCGACTTATGTAAAACACATATATTGAGATTAAGCTTTCATATTTTATCCAAATTTCACGCAAATCGGTACACATGATCTCTATAGTCATGTGATCAAGATGGGTCTATTTGATTTTTCATATTCCATCCTGATTGGCTAACATTGACATCTAAAGTTTGCAGGAGTGGCCCGTTTTGAACAAAATGCCGCAAATCATGAACGCAGCGTCCGATTGTGGTGGAACTTTGCACGCACATTCGCACTACGTTGAAGAACAAACGCCACCCTTTTCACATTGCCCTATTATAGTGCCACCAGGAGGCCGATTCTTATTTTTTATATTACTCCTACACATTTTGTCCAAACATCATGCAAATCAGTACACATTATCTCTATAGTCAAGTGATCAAGATGGTTCCGTCCGATTTTTTATATTCCATCCTGATTGGCAAATTCTGAACATTGCTGACCCACAATAACCTACCTGACCTGGCGGAGACCTGTGCTCCGAGGAGCACTTTTTCTAGTTGCATTCTGCAGTCACTGTAGAAACACATGACATTTGAAGAGTAATGTTTACTCTGAACCTTTACCCTGACGTTGAAAACATTGTGGGTATTATGGTGTGTGTGTGTGTGGGGGCGGATTTTAGAAGTTAGGGACTCTAAGCAAAGCTCAGGTTCGGGGGGCCCCCCCGCACGAAAAAAAGATCGGGAAAAGAAATTAATTAATTTTTTTAATTAATTAATTATTATTTTAGCCATCAAAACAAGTCAGGTGTCTTTGCGCGATTTCACGTTGTAATGTCATTTCATGAGATTATAAATAAAGATTTAAACCAATAATTTTGAGGCAGGGGGGCCTCCCCTTCCTCGGGGCTCCACGCAAGTGCCTGTCTGCCTAGTGCAAATATCCGCCCATTGCGTGCGTGCGTGCGCGCGTGCGTGCATGCGTGCGTGCGTGCGTGCATGCGTGCGTGCTAAAACTCTGATTCTGGTGAGATGCCTCAGACCACTGTATTTTCTAACTAGATATAGATAATGAAGACAGTAGAGGAATATAGTTAGTACATAGTTACTTTTCAAAGCTCTCATCCATTGTCTCCACATATTTTTGCCATGACAGACTTGACAAAGAGACAGAGGGATGGAGAAAGAGGACAGAGGAAGGACACTGAGGAGGTGAGGGGAGAGGAGGAGGAGGGAGTGGTGCACATCTACGATGTTCCAAGAACACAGACTCAGGGTAAGTTTGATGTTGCAACGTTCAAGTTGTAAAGTTGCAAAACAGTTTGTGATGTCTGATTGTGTAAGGTTATTGAAAATATGACAACGGTTATTGACAAATTGATGATATGTGTGTAATCATTGAAATCAATGTTGAAAGATCCAAAAATATATTAATTAGTTGCATTTATAGAACACCAGGGTCATGTATTGATTGATTGATTGATTGAATATTTTATTGGAAAGAAATGTAAAACAGCACAAGTACAGTCAAACACTTTGTCTAAAAGGATAACACCAACAAAGTCCTTGCAGTCTTGTTTCCATTGGTATTCAATTCATCAACATATAAAAAATAGCACCTAACATTCAATATCGATTTAAAGTATTGAACTATTGATCAATTGAAATAGAAGATTTTGGAATTATATAAAATACATAAGGACAAGGTGTTTTTTGTTTATGGTGGTGATGTCAATATGAATTTGATGAAATCTAATGATCATAAAAAAAACTAAATAATTTGTTGATATTATGTTTAGTTTGAGTTTTTCCCTTAATTTTAACGCCTAGCAGAATAACAAAGGACAGTGCAACACTGGTTGACAATATTTTTACAAATGTAATGGATGAGAAAAAAATAAGTGGCCTATTAGTGATTGATGTATAAGTGATCATTTGCCTATCTTTGCTGCGTTAGAAATGAATAATAAGGTTACATACAATTTGGTTAGTATAATATAAATAGAGGAGTCATGATTGACTGATTGACAGGATTGAGGTTTATGATACCAATGAAGCATAAAATGCATTTCTGGGTAATTTATTTGTCATATTTCGACCAACTTGTCCATTGAAAGAGTGCAGACATAACCCTAAAAAAAGGGTGAAAAAAAAAAAAAAAAAAAGTGTTTAAAAAAAAAGAGGCTGAAACCATGGTTAACTAAGGGTTTTGAAAAAGCTTGTATGAAGATAAATAGGCTCTACAGGGAATGTATCAAGCATCGAACAAAGGATAAGGAGGACAAGTACAAAAACTATAAAAAACAGATATATTATGATTTCACAAAAACATACTATTATAATCAGATGTTGCAAATGGATAAAAATAATATTAGGGCCACTTGGAGTGTGCTTAATGACATGATTAAAACATTTAGTAAAAAGGACTTTCCAACATATATATTCACCAATCAGGATGGAATATGAAAAATCGGACAGATCTGTCTTGATCACATGACTATAGAGATAATGTGTACCGATTTGTGTGATGTTTCGACAAATTCAATATAAAAAAAATTGTTTAGCAAAAATCTGCCTCCTGGTGGCGCTATAACAGGACAATATGAAAAGGGTGGCATGTCTTCCTCGGCCTAGTGGGAATGTGCGTGCAAAGTTTCACGGCAATCGGATGCTGCGTTTAAGATGCAAACTTTTTTTTTTTATTTTAGATTTAAATAAACCTTAACAAGTAAAATAATTCAGGATTACAATTTTGTGTAAAAAAAAAGTATAGATAAAAATAAATCTCTTTATCTTACAGCAAATATACTTTTTTTTTTTTTGGATTGTAAACGATAGACAAAGAATAAGCAATTTGCTTCAACCTATTCCTTTTTTCGTTCGGTGCACACAAATGTGTTTTGGTTTGTTATAAACAAAGACTATGAATAAACCATTCATTCATTCGAAGGTGTTTTATCAAAAAATGCACTGTAATTCCAACAGCAGCAAACCATATTTTCATTCAGATTCCTTTGCAAACAAACCTAAATGAGTGCATATCCTGCCCAGTTTTGTTCAAAATGCAATTCGTGGGAAAGCTTGCACATACACTGTAGGGGCCTCTCTCTCACTCACTCACTCACTCACTCACTCACTCACTCACTCGTTCACTTCACACCTATAGTAGCTGTGCTTTCCTGTTGCAGGGCAGCGCTCTAAACCAGTGAGAAGGACTCTCAGAGTTTTTACGATGTGTCTGGGGATGCTGTGTCTTATGCTGCTGGGTGCGGTCATAGTGCTCATCGTACACCGTGAGTATTCTATGTCACAGAACTACCACAAACCACAAATCGCTCACTTTTGGTGCCTGCCATTTTGTAGCTGTAGCATCTCCAAAGGCTAGTGCTTTACCCACACCATGCTATAACTTCACTTTAAATCATATTCTCATTTATTTAGTGTTGTTGAATATTTTTCATGTATTTCTTCTTGAATCTGCAAAGTGTCACCCTATGTAATTCGCAGATAATTCAGCCTATACCATCCTGACCCTGGAGAGAAATAATTCGCAGTCCAGCTGTACCATCCTGACCCTGGAGAGAAATAATTTGCAGTCCAGCTATGCCAATCTTACCCTGGAGAGAAATATTTTGCAGTCCAGCTATGCCAATCTTACCCTGGAGAGAAATATTTTGCAGTCCAGCTATGCCAATCTGACCCTGGAGAGAAATTATTTACAGTCCAGCTATGCCAATCTGACCCTGTGGATAAACCAGTCAAACTATAGCAAACTAGCTGAAGAGAATGTCAAGTTACAAAGAGAAGTAAACCAGCTTACTGAAGGTGGGAGATGTTGCAGATATTCTTTTATTGAATATTAAATGTTTCATTACTGTCATTATTATTATCAGGGATGTAATGGTAAAATAAATATAATAACTATAATGGAAATTAAGCTTACTTTTAGGTTGAGACTCTATTACCATAATCACAGACTCTATACTGATCCTGAGACCGAGTCCTTGTTAATGGAAACCTTGTAGACAAAACAAAAAGTCAAAAAGTCATTATTATTATTAAGGACTATTTATTCTATTTTATTCTGGGGGTTGTCTTTTGTTACTGTTGTTGTTCTATAGAATTGTTTATCATTGCATTGAAAATTCATAAGTAAAATGTCTGTTTGTCATTAAGGCAAGTCTTGTCCCAGTGGATGGAAGAAGTTTGGATGCAGCTGTTACTACAGATCTACTGAAACGAAAACATGGGATGAAAGCAGACACCAATGTCAGATGATGGGAGCAGATCTGGTGATCATCAACAGTAAAGAAGAACAGGTGTGTATGTGTTTGTGTGTGTGTGTGTGTGTGTGTGTGTGTGTGTGTGTGTGTGTGTGTGTGTGTGTGTGTGTGTGTGTGTGTGTGTGTGTGTGTATGTGTGTGTGAGTGTGAGTGTGTGTGTGTGTGTGTGTGTGTGTGTGTGTGTGTGTGTGTGTGTGTGTGTGTGTGTGTGTGTGTGTGTGTGTGTGTGTGTGTGTGTGTGTGTGTGTGTGTGTGTGTGTGTGTGTGTGTTTGTTTGTTTATATTATAGACTATTAATTATGCTTCGATCATGAACAAATTCTTAGGAATTCATCAGAGGATGGGGCCCATTGAAGGAAGCATCTTGGATTGGACTGGCAAAGATTGGTGGAAAATGGACATGGGTGGATGGATCACCACTGACAACAGGGTGAGACATTTGATGAGTTTTCTTGTAATTCTACCAAATGTGAATGACTGAGTGGATGTGTTTAAAAAGACAATATGTTGTTTACTCTGCAGGTACTGGCACAGTGGATGGCCTGCTGACACCAAAAAGCATAACTGTGCAAAATACAGTAACAATCTGGATCCAGGACAATGGACCAATGAACAGTGTGCAAATACTACACATTTTTGGATGTGTGAGAAGAGATGCCTGTACTAACTTTATCTATTAATCAGTGGTGGAAGAAGTACTCTGTTTTTTTACTTAAGTAAAAGTAGCAATACCACAATATGAAAATACTCTGTTACAAGTAAAAGGCCTGTAATTTGACTTGAATAAAAGTACAAAAGTATTGGCATTAAAATATATAATGTAGAAAATAGCCAATCTACAAGCTTACAACGCATCACGATGCGATGAGCTAGTAGACCGGATATTTTTGAATTGTCAAAGTATGAAATAGAGCTTAAGTTGCAGATTTAGATTTTAACTAGTATCTATAAAGCTGTCAAATAATTGTAGTCGAGTAAAGGTACATTATTTGCGATGTAGTGGAGATGTAGTGGAGATAGTAGTATAAGTATAACGTATCAGATACTCAAGTAAAGTCAAAGTACCAGAAAATTGTACTTGAGCACTATTAATATTCATATTAATTGAATATATTATTATCAATTAAAATATACACTTCATATTCTGCCTTTCAAAGATAAACAGTAATTAGCACTGAAACAATTAATAAAAACTAAAATTGGATTATGTTCAATCACATTAATTATAACTATGCCTTAAAGGTTCTATGACATTCATTTTCACTTTTTTTATTTTTTATGTTTTTTTGGGGGTTTTATAACCTCAATTACACCCAAAAAATCTGAACTTTGAACATTCAGTGGATTTTCTGTAGTCTGGGGTTTTCTGAATAATTAGGCTGAAAAGTAATCTGAGCTTGGCCCTTCGACAGTGAGGTCACTGTCGATTAATCCCGCCCACTCTCCTCCTCGCCCCTCCCCTCCCCTATCCTTTCCTTTGGGGGGGGGGGGCGGAGCAGAGGCGATGATTGACAGGCAAAATCCCTCACCAGCGACACCCGCAGGCAAAGATTTATTTTTTCATTGCAGTTGAAAAGGCTTTAGAAATGTGAGAGAAAAACACCTGCCATGGATCAATGCAGTGGATTTTTTTGTTAAAACTTTCTATACACGTTTGAAGGACCATGACAAAGACTTTTAATGTGTGGTAAAACTGAACGTCATGAAACCTTTAATGGTTAGACATAATTTAAAGGGCTATGTTGAGCGTGAGATACTGAGATGTTAGCTGCACTGCTGCAGCTAATAAAATGTATAATTTTAGGTGTGCCAATGACCAATGTACAAGAATTGTACAACTCTCAGTTATTTTTAAGCTAAAGACCTAACTGTTTACCTTTGCCTTATAAACTATACTAGTTTTTCTTTTAAATATAATTTCTACACTGTAATTTTATTCTAATTTTTCTGTTTTCATTTTAATTACTTTTTTTTCTCTTTTTCTAGTAATGTCTTGACGCTTAATATTCTATGTAAATAATTTTATTTGCCTTTTTGAAATGTGCATTTTGTGCTATAGAAATGAACTTGTCTTGCAAGTTGCTTTTAAAGGTGACAAGCAGAAAGCATTCCCTCCCTCATATTTGTAAGATGAACAGCAGTGGTACGCCCACATACTTTACATTTAATGTTTCTGTCAGTGACTTACATGACCCAGTCTTTGTAATTGTTCCAGGCATGTTTGTCACAACAAGTTAAAGCTGCAATCCGTACGTTTGATGTCCAAACCCAGATTCCAACCCCGGGGGACCAAACTTCTACCGCTTTTCAAGAGCCCACTTGGCCAGGAGATTTTGCATGTATATGAGCTTCTAAATGGAAGAGTAGGGAGATGACCTCTAGCCACTGCAGATGTGCTATATTAAAGGTTGGGTAAGTGATTTTCTTTGGTTAAAATAAGTGTTAAATAGCTCTTCTGATAGTACTCATTGCTATAGATGTTCAGTAACAGGAGTCTCCATGTCCTTAGCTCTAGCTAGAAAATGCATTTTCAGGTCAGGATACCAATTTTATCCAATCAGGATAAAGGAACCCAGACATGATACAGATTAAACAAATGACATCGGAAGTGATGACACAAAGTAATGAGCAGACAAAATTGTAACTGGAACACATAAAAATGAAGCTGATAAATGGGTACTCTCTCCTGATTGGCTGAAATGTTGTCAACTACCCTAAAATGTGTTTTATGTTCATTAAAGAGCTGGAGAGACTCCTGTTCCTGAACAAATACTCTATTGCAATGATTACTATCACAATATAGTGCTTTAACCTTTTAACAATTTTTTTTTTTTTGTTTAAACCAAAACATATCACTTACCCTACAGTACCTTTAACACACAGATTTGTTAAAATAATGCTTTATTCATTCAAAGAAGTTCCAGTATTAAACTTTAAGGTAACAGGTGGTGGAAATCGATTTGAGTTGATTCATTAGCGAGCATGACAGATTCACTGGAGCTGGAATATCATGTAACCATAACAACCACCAATGTATGTGAATCACATTAAATAAAGAAAATATGTAATAGTTTTGGTGAAATTCATTTCATGACCCATGGAAACTCTGTTTTAAGACATCAGGAAATTGGCAGTGAAAGTATTTATTTAGTAAAGGTTTTCTTTACAATAGGATTATTCTAAGCATCATTACAAAGTCTATTAATCTACGTGAAAGTACTGTATATGTACCCTAAAATATGTATTAATTATTGAATGTATTTTTATGTGATGAGTGCTGTCACTTTCCTACTTCTCTCATTATAATCCAGTAAAATCTTAATAAATAAAACGCATTAAATAAAAGGACCAGGGGATCCACTCAATGTGCAGGTAATTTCTAAAGGGAAAATTAAGAAGCATAATTACACTTACAATGCAAGAACCATCAAGTGTGAGCGTGCTTAATTTTGTGTCAACTCTCTTTAATCTATCTGTGTAGAAATGTGTCTTGGGATACATCAGCATACTGTATTATTATCACAATACATAGTGTCAGACAACAGAGACATCAGGGCTCATACTTACAGACAAAGTGATAGAGCAGTACAATAACGTGCATATGAGCGCAAGTGGTGGAAAAAGTTAAAAAATATTTTACTTAAGTAAAAGTATCAATACTTTGTTACAAGTATGCAGAATGCAGAATGTCCCGTTTCACAAGGTATCATAACTATAAAATGTATTACAATCTTTTGAAAATAGCCGATCTACAAGCTCACAACGTGTCGTGATGCGATGCGTTGTGAGCTTGTAGATCTGCTATTTTCAATTAGCCAAAGTTTAAATAGGGCTGAAGTGGGTAATGTATGTTTTGTAATAATAATTAAAATCTACAAAGTAACTAGTAACAAAAGTTTTCAAATAATTGTAGAGGAGTAAAAACTACAATATTTGCCTCTGGGATGTAGTGGAGTAGAAGTAAAAGTATTGAAAATTGGAAATACTCCAGTAAAGTAAAACTACCTCGAAACTGTACTGAAGTAGCCTACAGTACTTGAGTAAATGTACTTAGTTACTTTGCACCACTGATGAACGCTGCAGCTTGTACTACTTACCCATAGGAGGAAGCACACACACACACACACACACACACACACACACACACACACACACACACACACACACACACACACACACACACACACACACACACACACACACACACACACACACACACACACACACACCAGAAAGAGAGTGCCAGAAACTGAAACTGTTACTTCTTGTAACCCAGGTTTGGTTTAAGAGGTTTCCCATTCTTGATCAAACATAGAAATATCTGACTTTTCCATGACTTTCCAGGAATTCAAAGCTACAGTAACAGTGCTAACACCTTAACAGCAGATCCTATTAAAACATATTAAATAAAAGGACTAGGGAATCACAATGATTATAAAGTGTGATACAAAACAAAACCTTATTGAACAATGCAAACAGTACTGCTGCTTTTACTGCAGGCAGAGCAATGAAAGAAAGGAAGTGGGGAGATGTAGCCTAAAACACAACCCCTTTCCTGTATATGGGTAAGTGTGGTGTTACTGACCACACACAAACCACATTCAACATCATAGAGCGCTAGCTACAATAGGTATCATTGTTATTTACAATACCATAGTGCAAAATGCATTTCCTTTTTGTTCACTCTACACCAGGAGTCGGCAACCTTTTTGACATGAAGTGCCATGTTTTAATTTTCTTGATAACCAGAGTGCCATATCAATCAATTATTAAATTTTATTATGACACCACATCAAAATGTAATATTCCCAACAGATTTTGATTGTCCATAGGCTATACATACTGTAACAACCTTTATTTATTTTTTCTTTCACATCAGGATGTAATGATCATTATTAGAGAAGAGTTTGAATGAATGTAGAATTATGTGCAGGATGTAATTTGTATATAGATGTAAGGGGACTTAATTTAACTTACTAAACTTTTTTTGAATATTAATTTTAAAAGAAAAAACCTCTCACTCTTATGCCATGTGTGCCAGTGATCACCCTCCCCTGTGCCAATGTTGGAACCCGTGCCTAAGGTTGCCTACCCCTGCTCTTCACAGTATAGTCTCTATAGCAGGGGCCTTCAATGTTTTTAAGCCCAAGGACCCCCTACCTGAGAGAGAGATGAAGCAGGGACCCCCCCCCCCATAAATTGTATGAAATTGTGTTGCAGATTAAACTTTTTCATCGATTTCATAGATAGCTTCATAGACCTGTTTGACAGCACTATCATCAGTGTTGTGTAAATTAATGTTTTTTGTTAATTTTGTACACAGTCACATTAGTTTCTCTATTAATTTGTGTTAATGTGTATTTTCAGACATTATTTAACCACTTAAAGCCTCAATACTTACGTGCAAACCTTTAGGAACCTTTATTTAACATTTATTGTAGCGCCCTGCATCACATCCACTACTACACACACACACACACACACACACACGCACACGCACGCGCACACACGCACACGCACACGCACACACACACACACACACACACACACACACACACACACACACACACAGAAGTACAAGATGTACAAAGGACATAAACACTACCAGTGCAGTCAGATAAAGGGAAAACAGCCAGTTACAAAGTGCATGTAAAGCAGAGCATTGTTACATATAAAACAAAAGATGGCATACTTGTTGAACACAGCGGACAACAATCATGGGTAAAGGAAACAACACCTCCTCCAAATTGAGCGGCTTCCTATAATAGCTGATATTGAGCAGTACCTTGCTAATTGTTTAGCCCTCCTTTTGGAGAGGCCGGCCATTTGCAGGCCCTCACAACCAACTTGTGCACGTGTCCTAGACTACCAAAGATAAAAACCAAAAGTTTGTCTTCAATTCTCCGTAACATACTCACTATGGGATATCAGCGCCCCCTGGTGATGCACAGAGCTACATACAATAAACTCCCGGGCCATCTCATTGGCTGTGAAGGGTATGTCACGCGGACGGAAGTCCTAGGGGTATAAAACCCTCACGTGACTGTGGCTCCTCCTCTTTCAGCTACTCTGCAGCAGATGCAGCACGGCTATTAATACATACTAGTGGATTAGATTTATTTTGATCAGAAACCAGCTTAACCCAAAGCGGGGATACTTGTATCCCCTACGGGCTTTCTTTTCGTTAAATCTTTTAGCACGCTCCCGCGGCTATTCTTCAATCTTTCTATCATCTTAGTTTTCCTCCCCATTCATTCCAGGCTAGCCCGAACGGGTTAAGTTAGCCGCTAAGCCGGTTAGCTTAGCCTTATGTTCGGACCGGTGTTAGCCTAGCTTAGCTTAGCTTAACACTCGACGCTAGCTGTACCACGATGGAGGTTCCTCGCAAGTGCTGTGATCTCGCGGGCTACGCTCACTACATCGCCGGCGACGACCCTCACCAAGTCTGCAACGTACCAGGGTACTGCATCGACTGCAATTCTCTCTTGAAGCACCTTAACTCCCGCCTGGCTAGAGCGAGACTCTCGCTGGATGGGGCGGTGTACAACTGAGTGGTGAGGCCTCGTATGCAGCCGGCCAAGCGGCCCTTCCCGAGACGCACCGTGCGGATGAAACTGGCCCGAGGGCCGTGCGTGGTGGCCCACACCACGTGCGGCCTCAGACCATGGGCCCTCCGGATAGCGTAGCCAGCTGGCTGCGGCGCCACCATGCTACCAAACAAGCTATTGCCCCTGTGAGTGGAGGGACCCTCGATTTGCAGAGCGGCTACGGCACACCATCGCCCACTGCTGCTGTGTCTGGTGGGCCACACCGGAGGCAGCAGCCTAGCGGCGTTCCCTCTCGCCCCTCCAAGGTTCCCGCGCCTGCTCAAGCACGTCACCAAACGAACGTTTACCAGGGGAGGAAGCCGACAGGGACGAGGGAGAGTGAGTGAGTTAGGCCAGACTAGCTACGTTAGCTGCCTTGCTAGTATAACGTCGCCCTAGTCAGGCAGTGTTTTGTTGGCTTAACACACTAAGCAACAGGTTATTAGCGGTGCTGTTCTAGCTTAGCTTGCCTCGCTAGGACAACACCAGCTTGTTAGCCTCCCCACTCTGTGTAACGACCGCGTTCGGGGCTTCTACAGACCGCAACCGAGCCGGCGTTTTACGAAGGACAAGACCGGTTCCAGGTACCAGACTACGCCTTCTCCTAGCGCCAGACTCCCATCGGGCGCCATTGGGACACATGAGGGTTTTTCATAAGACTATGTTAAAACGTTTTCATGGTGTTTACTGTTTCTGTGCCTATTTTGTTTCATCTACATGTTTCAAAGTACACAAGCACATTGGCAGCCCTGTCAGGAGGCTCTATTGAGACACATGGTTGTTTTTCATATGGTAATGTGAAAACTTTTCATGCTGTTACACTGTATTCTGTGCCCCCCTTTTTGTCTCATTTTCATGTTGCAAAATACATACGCACATTATCCAGCCCCTGTTATAAGCCAAAGAGTGTCTATCATGCCTGGTTCACATGATGATAGACACTGTTGGGATACCTTATCTACCTGTCTCAACCCCTGTCAAGAGGTATCAACCCCTCTTTATAAGCCCATAGTATCTGTCATACACGGGTCCACGGCATGGCAAATACTACTGGGATATATTGTCTATACAGGGCCCAAGCCAATAAAGTGGGATCAAAACAGTTTTGCCTCTCGTCCACCAGGGGGCGTCAAAACACCACTGTGGGACGAGAGGCTCACAAACGGCCACTCGGCACAAAATGGCCGCTCAAACCCACGGTTGCGCCACAATGGCGGATCAGAGGGCTTGTCGTGTCAACAACCTTTGTGTACTGTACCACGTTCACCTCTGGAGGGCGGCAGAACGCCTCCTCCGTGGAGGGCCTGTCTCCCACGGCACAAAATGGCCGCTCAGGCCCACAGTTGCGCCACAATGGCGGACCAGTGGCCTTGTCGTGTCAACAACCCTTTGTGTATTATGCCACGCTCGCCTCTAGAGAGCGACAGAACGCCTCCTCCGCGGAGGGCCTGTCTGTCGTCACTCCCAGCGCGACCGGCAGACCGGGACAGGATGTTGACGCCACGCATATGCGTCATCTGTCTCCATGGTAACGGACGTCAACGTTTTCTTGGCCCGTGGTGAGTTAGACCTGACTAGCTTGTTAGCTGCTAGGTTAACATAGCCTGCAGTCAGGCTACTGTTGTTTCACTTAGCGGCTGGCTATCCTCACTGACAACAACACATAGCAGTGTGGTTTTTTAGTGTAGCGCACGGCCAGCCCGCTAAAAACAACACTGTGGTGGCCGCGTCCACGGTCTCTAACGGGCCCCGCACGCACGTGCGTGCGGGTCCGCTGGATCACGTGACGACATCACCGGTCTCCATGGAAACGGTTTCCAACGCGGACAGGTTCATCGGGCGCCATTGGGACACATGATGGTTTTTCATAAGACTATGTTAAACGTTTCATGCCGTTTACTGTTTCTGTGCCTACTGTTGTTTCATTTCACATGTTCCAAAGTATATAAGCACATTGGCAGCCCTGTCAGGAGGCTCTTTTGAGAGTGGTTTTTCATAGGGTATGTGAAAAAGTTTCACTTTTCTACACTGTATTATGTGCCTCCTTTTTTGTTTCATTTCACATGTTTCAAAATAAATAAGCACATTATCCAGCCCCTGTTATAAGCCCAAAAGTGACTATCATGCCTGGTTCACAGCATGGTAGACACTGCTGGGATAATTTCTCTACCTGTCTCAACCCCTGTCAAGAGGTATCGACACATGGGGTTTTTTCCACCCCCAGCGCCGATAACCCCTCTTTATAAGCCCATAGTGTCTGTCATGCACGGTTCCCGACATGGCAAATACTACTGGATCTGGGAGATTTGTCTATACAGGGACCAAAGCCTATATATAGCCAGCCCCGCTAAGGCAACACTGCGGTGGCCACCTACCACCGCTACCCTTCCACGGTTCCACGTGCGGGCCCGCTGGATCACGTGACGACATCACCGGTCCCGTTGGAAACTCAAGGTTACGAAGGTAACCCCGGTTTGTTTAAATTCGGAGACAAACGTGCGTTGTCCGCGGGACTGGGTGGCATCAGAGCCCTCTCCTAACTCGCTCGCTCAGTGCGCAGCTTGTGGGAGAGTTGCTTATCTCAGTACAGCAGTGACACGCTGTGGTTGTACTGGTCAGCTCCCCTTATCAACAACATCACACTGTGATTGTACTGGTGTGTTTTCCACGTGCCTTTATGCATAACCTCCTATATCGGACAAGGTGTTGTTTCTCTCATGCGGGAGGTAATGCAGCCAGGTCTCTGAGAGAGGAGGATCTCTCTCTCTCCTGAGCGAGGACGCTTTCGGAATACTATCTTGAATCAGAACCAAGTTTTCTATTCAAAAAGTTTTCGGGTGGAAAAGAAGGGGGGGGGGCGTATGACCCTCTCTGAATACGAAGGGTCTCAACAAATACCTGATGGTTTTTCAAAATTCCGGATTTTGACGACCGCGTCGCAGCTGCGGATGGGGCGTCAAGGGGATTGGTGGAACAGCATCGATCAAGGATGCTTATTTCCACATTCCTTTCTATCCACCGCAGTCAGGAGGTGGCCGTTTCCCCACTTGACGTCGCAGGGTTTTCACCATCAATGTCCGTCGAGCGTCTTGGTCCCGTCTCAGCGGACCATTTTCATGGGGACCTTGCTGGGCTGGACCAGGCTCACGGCGCGTCTGTCCCGGGACGGGATAGACAGCTTTTCGGCCTGTGGTCTTCTCGCGTGAGGCGCCAAGTCACATACAGGCTATGCATGCAGGCGGCGGGTCTCATGACTTCGGCCATACACCTGTTTCGTTTGGACAAGCCCCACAGGTGACCTTTTCTCCAGAGGTGGATGCGGGCTCTTGGAGTCGCGTCCACCTGAGGTTATCAGGAGGTCCGGGTATCCCCACGGTGTGTGAACACGCTTAGACCGTGGTCAGACGCAGCCCTTAACTGCTTTATGCGTTCCCACCACTGGAGCTGATTCCCCCAACACTGGAGAGAGTCAGGCTCCAGGGTCTGTCAGTGCTACTGGTGGCGCCGGCGTGGGGCGTGTGGAGATCGGAGTTTACTCCTCTCCTCTACGCCGAGCCTTGGCTCCTTCCCCTATGCACGGACCTGCTATGGCAGGGAGGGGACGTGATTTTCCACCCCCGCCCTCAGGACCTAGACCTATGGTTTTGGCCCGTGAGATGGCGAACTTGACCTCGTGTGGTCTGCCTCCTGACGTGGTAGCTACCATCCAGGGGGCGAGGGCCGCTTCCACGAGGGATGCGTACGAGGCAGGTGGAACATGTTCGCGTTTTGATGTCTGGAACAGTCACCGCCAGTGGTCGCTTTCCAGGCTCCGGTGCGCTGCGTCCTTATTTTCCTGCAAGACAGGTTAAACCAGGACCTAGCGTTTTCGACGGTTAAGGTGTACCTGGCGGCCATTTCCGCTTGTCACGAGGGCTTCGATGGCAAGACGGTTGGTCAGATCATTACCACGGACGCCAGCCTCACGGTGTGAGGTGTCGTCCACGAGGGCCGCTCGGCCAGGGGGGTGTGGGGTCCCAGTCTACAGACGGCCCACATCAACTACCTGGAGCTGATGACGGTCTTCTCTGATGGTCAGACTTTGCAAGGCTCGGCTTCGAGGTTGTCATGTCCTGATCAGAACCAACAACACCATGACCTTGTGCTATGTCAACAAGCAGGGAGGCCTGGCCTCTCCAGTGTTGGAAAAGCTAGCTGGTGATCTGGGTGGACGCGTCAGATCTTACACCCCGCCATCAGGACCTAGACCTGTGGGTCTGGTCCGTGAGAGGGCGACTTTGGGCTTGTGTGGCCTGTCCCCTGACGCGGTAGCTACCATACAGGGGTCCAGGGCCGGTGCCACGAGCGCTGCTTACGACATGAAATGGATTTTCTTTTGTGTCTTGGGGTCTGGAACAGTCGCCGTTGGTGGTGGCTTTCCAGGCTTAGTTGCGCAGCATCCTCTTTTTTCCTGCAAAAACAGGTTAAATCAGGCTGACCTTCTCGACGGTTGAGATGTACCTGGGGGCCTTCTCCACTTGTCACGAGGGTTTCGATGGCAAGACGGTTGGCCAGCATCTGGTGCGTCGTTTCATGGGCGGCGCCAGGCGAGCCAGGCCGGTTAACAGGCCTCTGTTCCCGGCATTGGGTCCTGGCGGTGGTGCTAGATGCACTCTGCCGCCCTCCGTTTTGGACTTTGTTGAGTCCTCTTGGTGGCCCTGTCTACAGCTAAACGGGTCAGTGACATGCACGCGCTCTCAGTAAGTTCGGAGTGCATGAGGTTCCCGGACGGCGACAGGAAGGTTCTTTTGAACCTGACATGGCGTTCGTTCACTCTGTCAACGGGATGGTGACCCATGCCCAAGTCGAGCTGGTAGCTTTCCATCCACCTCCTTTCGCTTCAGCGAAGGATAGATGGTTGCACTGTCTCTGTCCGGTGAGAACTTAAAGTTCTACTGTCAGGGAACAGCGGCCGGCCGTTTGTCGACGTAGTTTTTGTCTCCTTTGGCCAAGGTGGTCAGAGGAAGGCAGCTTGCTCAGGCGACACTTTCTAGATGGATCTTGGATGCCATTAAGCTGGCCTACGCTAGCGGTGGCGTCCCGGTTCCAGAGGGACTGGAGGCTCGCTCTACTAGAGGCGTGGCGACATCCTGGGCCCTCTCCAGTGGAGTTTCGGCTCAGGGGATATGCGCGGCTGCAAAATGGTCGTCTCCATCGACTTTTGCGGTTTTATACAGCCTGGTCGTGGCGGCGTCATCAGTGGCGCACGCCGTTCTGGGTGTAGCGGTTGTCTCTAGTTAGAAGGGGGATTGAACAGGCCTGGAGCCTTGTTCTTTTTCCTGACTTCCTTCTCCTAGGTCCCCTTGGGACTGCCAGTTGGCTGGGTCCTGGGGGGAGGAGGCCCTGTTCCCTCGTTTTACTTATGGGACAGTCTCGTGTCTGTTTCATTAGTTGAATGAGGCAGACTTGGTCTGTCAGGGTCTACCTTTTCTGTGTCCCGCACCCTAGCCCGGAGGGCTAGGGCGCCCGTGAGGCCGGAGGTCACGCCCGTGGGGGCGGAGCCTCGTGGGCTGGTGGGCGTGCGGGTTTGTGAGGGTTTGTATGGCTTATAGCCCCAGGGGGGTTTATGAATCCCATAGTGAGTATGTTACGGAGAATTGAAGACAAACTCGAGGTTACGAAGGTAACCCCGGTTTGTTTAAATTCGGAGTAACATACTCACCTAACACCCCTTTCTGTGCGCATCTGCGTGCAGAGAGCTGTTGTTAAAGAGGAGGAGCCACAGTCACGTGAGGGTTTTATACCCCTAGGACTTCCGTCCGCGTGACATACCCTTCACAGCCAATGAGATGGCCCGGGAGTTTATTGTATGTAGCTCTGTGCATCGCCAGGGGGCGCTGATATCCCATAGTGAGTATGTTACTCCGAATTTAAACAAACCGGGGTTACCTTCGTAACCTCGAGTTTACATCTGTAGCCTAGCTGAGAGATGGTCTGCTCTAGCTGATGATATTTTAGCACTTTGGTTAGGAAGAATTCCTCTAAGCTATAATCAAAAGTACAGCCGACCTCGAGAATGAACACCTCCCAATGGTTTTCATTAACAACACACACACACACACACACACACACGAAAAAAAAATAATGAAAAAAAAAGATTTAAAAAAAAGTAACCAATAAAAAAAATACAAAAAATACAAAAAAGATTCTGCGGTAAAAGGAGCATCTTAGAAAAATACAAATTCACAAAAAAAAAACTTTGAATGTTTTTGAACAATTCAACAAAGTGTTTGAAGTGCCTGTTTCACCCACTTCCGGGGGGCGGAGCCAAAATCCGAGCCCGAAGTATTTGTTCGTAGACCCCCACTTAGGGGGGTAGAAAAAGTTTCGGAGCGATTTGGGCACTTTTCATTTAACATGGGGTTTCAATGGGGAGTTTTTAGGAGCCTTCTCCGGGGCGTGGCTTCCGGGGGAAGGGGCGGGCTTAAACGCAACCTTGACAGGTGTGTTCAGTTTTCAAAGACCTTTCATTTGATGTATGGTACGTCTAAATTGGACATTTACTTATCTCAGAGGAGCTGCACACAGGCAGTGCACACACACAGAGACACACACAGAGAGACACACACACAACCCGAGCACGGTTTCATAGTAAGCTCCACTTGCGCGGGCGCGCCTCCTTCCGCTGCGTTCGCAATAAAGGCTTAAAACTGCTTTAAACTCCAATGCCTCCACTCTACAAACACTAACCTCCTCAAAAACCCCATAACCAAGCTATATACCATTTGCTTTCTTAGATCTTTTATTAATAGTGGTGTGATGTTTTTTTTGCAAATGTTTATTGTAGCACTTTGAGAAGTGCATTATAAATAACATCCATTATTATTATTAATAGTATTATTCTTAATATTATTAATATTATTGAGGGGTCAAGGCCATAGGGCCGTGGTCCCTCTTTGCATCTATACACTTTCGCTATTATTCTTCCGCCGTTTTTTCTGTCACGGCCTAACCGTGCAATAACATTTTACTTTTTAAGTTTGAGAACCACTGGTTTAAAGAACAGTTTTTCTAGTAGTCTCACGAGCCAGACTGTTGCAATCCCACAATTTTCAAATGCTTTATGCTTCATTCAGAGATTATGGAATAGTTGTCTGGCTACGCGAGACTAGATTTTCCCAAACTCAAATGACAGGAAGTGCTTTTTAGTTCTATAGACAACATTAATTTCCAGCAGGGAACATGTTTCAATAGGATTTCTCAGCCAAAAAAATGCATTCATTCACTATGTGGTTCTGTGTGTTTGTGCATGTAGTATGTATATGTTTCAGTATTACTGTATCTGCATGCTTGTGCTGTTGTACAGTATGTACCGTGTGTGTGTGTGTGTGTGTGTGTGTGTGTGTGTGTGTGTGTGTGTGTGTGCGTGCGTGCGTGCGTGCGTGCGTGCGTGCGTGCGTGCGTGCGCGTGTTTGTGTGTGTGGATTTTTTATGTCCTTATTGCCCACATTGCTTGACCATTTTTGACCATTTTTTAGCTGCCTTCATTTTCAAACCTCTCATTCTTGTAAGAAGCTTCAGACCACTGTAGGTTCTATCTTGATAAAGATAATGAAGACAGGAGAGGAATAAATGACATACAGTAGTTACTATTTGCGGTCAATAGATACTTTTCACAGAATATTGATTTCATTCAGATTTCACAGGTGCACTGTTTATCCTTTTGTAGAAAAGTTAACTGCAATTTGTGAGAAACTTGCACAACATAATGTCACACACTTTTATACCTACTGTAAACTCTTTTGACATATTTAACTCTCTCAGAAGGACTCTCAGACTTGTTACAATGTGTCTAGGGTCTTATGCTGCGTGTCTGTTCATAGGCCTCATCATGCACTGTGAGCGTTCCATTTCACAGAACTACCACATCACTCACTGCCATTTTGTAGCTGTGGCAGGCAGGCAGGCAGGGGCGCGCGCGTGCGCACACACACACACACACACACACACACACACACACACACACACACACACACACACACACACACACACACACACACACACACACACACACACACACACACACACACACACACACACACACACACACACACACACACACACACACACACACACACACAGACACACAGCTCCATTGAAGCAATAAAGGGATTTGTGTGTTGATCGAGGACACATGTATAGTAGTTGTTGAGGGAGGAGGAGAGTGTTTGTAATTAACTTTTAGAAGCATGTTGCTTATACTTTTTAATCTCCACTGTCTGTGTAACAGCAGAGTTCAGTTGACAGCCATGCATGAGCAACAGGACATCTTAAAAACACCTCTAGCTTTACACTTCCTTTGTGGTGAAATGCCAACCGGTTGTGCTTGTGTGTGTGTGTGTGTGTGTGTGTGTGTGTGTGTGTGTGTGTGTGTGTGTGTGTGTGTGTGTGTGTGTGTGTGTGTGTGTGTGTGTGTGTGTGTGTGTGTGTGTGTGTGTGTGTGTGTGTGTGTGTGTGTGTACGTGCGTGCGTGCATGCATGTACTGTATCTGAAACTACATGGTAGCTGAATTGACAGTGTTATCAACCTAGAACAGACAGCAGCTCAGAGGAGTCTATTCTGCAACAATGAAGACCAATTAAAGACCACACAGATTGTGGACAAGGTAAGATTACTTTATTTTGAAAACATATTTTTAAATATAAAGGTAAATCATCTATGGATAAGTTAATTAAAGTCATGCTCATGCATACCATATATTTGCTAACCTTTAGTCGTATCTCCATATTCCAACTTTTTATGTTTCTCTGTGCATGAATCATACTACAGTGTCACACAAAAGTAGTGAAAATAGCAGATTTACAAGCTCTCAATGCGAGCTTGTAGATCGTGTTTTTAAACTAATAATTAAAAAGGAACGTTTTGGACAAGGTTTCCACCTGACAGCGACGATACGTTGTTAACATAGACATTAACCTGTGTAAAAAATGTTGCGTTGTTTTTTAAGATGTCATTGTCTACACATATTTCAGGCAAGTAATTGATGGCAAAGAGATTGAGGTACGATGCAGAAGTCAGGAGGAGGCAGGAGGAGAAAGGAGAGCGAGGTGTATGCAAATGAAAAAGCTGATGGTTCCAGAGACCCCTTTCTTGCGCCCGACCCCTATCTTGCGCCCGACCCCTTTAAGATAGGGCCCCAAGTCTCCAGGACACAAGAGGTTACACGAGATCAAGGTGCACCAACACAACTTTCTCTCACTCTCAGTATTTCTACAGAAGTTTGTCAACCAATATTTGAAGTAGTAATAGTTCACTCTTCGTTGCAAGGGATCCTTTTATGGTATACAACTAGAAAATCCAGTCACTTCAGAGACTTAAGCTAATTGTTGTTTTTTTGTTGTTGTTGTTGTTGTCAGACCACTGTATTTTCTACCTAGATAATGAAGACAGTAGAGGAATATATAACAGTTGCTATTTGTAGTTCATAGTTACTTTTCAAAGCTCTCATCCATCGTCTCCACATACTGTATTTGTGCCATGACAGACTTGACAAAGAGACAGAGGGATGGAGAAAGAGGACAGAGGAGGGACACTGAGGAGGTGAGGGGAGAGAAGGAGGAGGGAGTGGTGCACATCTACGATGTTCCAGACCCAACAGGAACAAAGACTCAGGGTAAGTTTGATGATGCAAAGTTCAAGTTGCAAAACAGGGTCAATAAAATGGCAGGGGGTGTTGCGCTGCTTGTGATGTCTGATTTAAAGTGTAAGGTTATTGACAATTTGATGGAATGTGTGTAACCATTGAAATCAATGTTAAAAGATCCAAAAATATATTAATTTGTAGCATTTATAGAACACCAGGGTTGTGTATTGATTGATCAATTGAATAAGAAGATTTCGGAATTATATGAAATACATAAGGATAGGTGATTTTTATTTATTTGAGGAAATCTAATGATTATACAAAAACTAAATAATATTATGTTTAGTTTGAGTTTATCACTTAATTTTAAAACCTAGCAGAATAACAAAGGACAGTGCGACACTGGTTGACAATATGTTGTATAAATGTAATGGATGAGAAGATAATAAGTGGCCTATTAGGGATTGATTTGCCTAACTTTGCTGTGTTAGAAATGAATGATAAGGTTACATACAATTTGGTTAGATTAAAATCAACAGATTGATTGATTGACATGATTGAGGTTTATATAGAGAATACCAAAGAAGCATACAAATGTAAATTTATGTCATATTACGACCAACATTGTCCATTGAGAGAGTGCTGACATAATCATAAAAAGAGGGTGAAACCATGGTTAAGGGCGCGCCCCCACCAAGAGTTGGCTGGCTGCTGTTTGCAGAATCTGCCAATGCATTGTCAATGCAAATGTGTTGATTCACGCCAGAGCAGATTTTTCCGCCTCTCGCGCAGACCTTGCGTTTATCTGCTCTCCGCGACTAAGCATAAAACTGCTGGAGGCAGGCGCTGATTTTCTCCCTCTGTCCAATCGGGTGAGTTGAAGGCGGACCGTCCCAAGATTCAGGAAGCACCATGGTGCTCAAGGCAGCAGGCCGTGCGGGCTGCGGGGACGATCTTGAGTGTGAGTGACAGGTGCGTCACAGCGTTTTTTTTAATCCGCTGGCTGCAAAAAACTGTGACCGCGCACAACCTGCGTTTAACAGCGGCCAGCCAACTCTTGGTGGGAGCGCGCCCTAACCAAAGGTTTTGAAAAAGCTTGTATGAAGATAAATAAATAGGCTCTAAAGGGAATTTATCAAGCATCGAACAAAGGATAAGGAGGACAAGTACAAAAACTACAAAAGTTTTTGTATAAAAAATTATATTAATAAAAAATTAAAGTGAATGAAAGTGAGTGACAGGTGCGTCACAGCGTTTTTTTTTTATCCGCTGGCTGCAAAAAAATGTGGCCGCGCACAACCTGCGTTTAACAGCGGCCAGCCAACTCTTGGTGGGAGCGCGCCCTGAGTGTGCTTATTACTAGAAGAAGTGATCCTCAGAGCACAGGTCTCCGCCAGGTCAGATATGTTATTGTGGGACAACAAAGTTCAGAAATTCGCCAATCAGGATGGAATATAAAAAATCGGACAGATTTGTCTTGATCACATGAATAGAGATAATGTGTACCGATTTGCGTGATGTTTGGACAAATTCAATATTGGAATTTTTTTTTGAAAAAAAACATTTTGCACACACATTCCCACTAGGCCAAAAAAGAAATGCCACCCGAAATTTTAGCAGCCTCATGGTAGCGATATAACTGGACGATTCACGTTTTGTACCTATAACTGCACCGATTGCTGTGAAACGTTGCACTCATACTCCCTAGAGGCCAAGGAAAAACCTCTGCCCTGCCTTTTTCCCATCAGCCTTTTATTTTATTTTCACATAATTTTTATTGAAGAATTGTCACAGCTTTACAGAGAAGGATAACAGTGACACTTCAGGTTTTCTGTGAAACAAACAAACAAACAAACAAACAAACGCACAAGACAAACACAACCCCCCCCCCCAACCCTCTCAAAGTAGTACATTGACAGTGAATTAAAAAGTACAAGAAAGAGGGCAAAAAGTGGAAAAAGGAGAGAAAAAACTGGAAAAAGGGACAAAAATAAAAAAAACTGAAAAAACAAAGAAATCAGCCAAAAGAGTATCAGAGTAGATGACATGACAGCTTATGTTATACGCTTGCACAAAAGGCACAGAGGATGCTTAACCCACACTGTTCTCAAGCACTTATCCACCTATCCAACAGAGGTTGTCATATTTTCAGGTAGACCTGATCTTTTTTGATGATTGCTTACCGAATTCTCTCCATGTGAAGCACATTGCCCAAGTATTTAAGCCAACAGGAACAGAGGGTAGATTCAGATTTCCATTGTTGCAAAATTAAACGTTTGGCCAGCAGTGTGCACAAGGAGATGGCTTGACCCTCAAATTATTTAATTGCTTTTTTTATATATTACTCTTACAGATTTTGTCCAAACATCACACACATCGGTACACATTATCTGTATAGTCATGTGATCAAGACAGATGTGTGATGAGATGATTTGTATTGTGATGTTTTTGTCTGTACCCCAGGAAGAATAGTCTCCACTAATGGTGTAGACTAATGGGGATCCTAATAAACAATAAACATAGTTACTCTTTGTTGTCAATAGTTACTTTTCAAAGCTCTTGTCCATCGTCTCCACATATTTGTGCCATGACAGACTTGACAAAGAGACAGAGGGATGGAGAAAGAGGACAGAGGAGGGACAATGAGGGCAGTGGACAGTTTGAGGAAAGAGTGGTGGACATCTACGAGAGTGTGAACCAATTCGGTCTTGTTTCTGGACCACTGCAGGTCATGAGGAAGAACCCAACAGGAAGAGAGACTCAGGGTAAGTTTGACCACTTTTTTGACCAAGTTTTAAAGGTGTCTTGCCAATTAGAATGTGAAAAAAAGGTTCATTGTGCAAAAAAGGCGCTGTCGTTCCTGCAGCAGAAAAACATTAATTTAATTCAGATTCCTTTGCAACAAAAACGTACAAATGTACATCCTGCCCAGTTTTGCTCAAAATGCAATTTGCATTTTGCAGTGGAAGATTTGGATGCTGGCACACAATCATTTTACACACTCTATACCTGCTGTAAACTCCTTTGATATATTTGTTTCCCCCTCTCTCACTCACTTCACACCAATAGCTATGCTTTCCTGTTGCAGGACATCACTAAAACCAACAGAAAAACATTGTACATACAGAAAACAAAAGATAATAGAATGGAAATTTCCACTTAAAGACTAAAAAATAATTTCCACCCAAAAAAACCCCCCAATACCCCTCTTTCGACCCCATCACATCTACAATTAGAACATCCAGTCACTTCAAAGGCATGGCGAGAGAGTATGTTTTACCCTCCGTCCGTCCATCCGTGTGTGTGTCCGTGTGTCCGTGTGTCCATGTGTCCGTGTGTCCGTGTGTCCATGTGTCCTGTCCGTGTGTTAGCAGCTAATCTCTGGCACCGTTGGCCCGGTCGCTGCGAAACTGTGCACACACACTCCCTGGATGCCAATTCAGAACCTCTGCCTCAAATTGTTCACATGGGCCTGTTATAGCGCCACCTGGAGGCCGATTTGTGCAAAACCCATTCTTTTTACATTACTCCTACAGATTTGGTAGTGGTAGACACATATTTTCTAACACTGATTTAATCATCAAAACTCAAATTGTGATTAAAACAAGCATTCAGCCCATGATAAGCTGTGACCAACTCTTGGTTTGCGATTCAAAAGCTCCATTTAAATGTCTCCCTAAAAAAGTTAGAAATGTTTAAAATGGGAGACAAAAATACATTGCATTTCATCCACCCACACATGTCAGGTATGCATTACCACAGTATCAAATGCTGAATGAACAGACTAAAAGACAGTCTCCACAATGTGAATTTGGCACATTACAAGCAAACATCATTCCTACACAGGGAATATAACTACCCACTCTGAACTACGCAGAAAACCCCTGCAAGGACAGTGTTATTTAGTTTTGTATCAAACTATTATTGTTAATTAACAGAGACATATATGCAGTTTTATTATCTCTCTTTAATACAATCTGCTCCTGTTGAATTCTGCAGTCACTGTAGAAAGTCACTGTAGACAATCACACATTTGAACAGTAATGTTTACTCTGAACCATGAAAGACTCTGACGTTGAAAACACTGTGGGTATTATGGTGTGTGGTATTATGGTATTATAGTGGTGTGTGTGTGTGTGTGTGTGTGTGTGTGTGTGTGTGTGTGTGTGTGTGTGTGTGTGTGTGTGTGTGTGTGTGTGTGTGTGTGTGTGTGTGTGTGTGCACGCGTGTGTACACACAACGTACGTGCGTGTCAAAACTCTGATTCTGGTGAGATGCCTCAGACCACTGTATTTTCTACCTATATATAGATAATGAAGACATTAGAGGAATATATAGTTGCTATTTGTAGTTCATAGTTACTTTTCAAAGCTCTCATCCATTGTCTCCACATATTTGTGCCATGATAGACTTGACAAAGAGACAGAGGGATGGAGAAAGAGGACAGAGGAGGGACACTGAGGAGGTGGGGGGAGAGAAGGAGGAGGGAGTGGTGCACATCTACGATGTTCCAGACCCAACAGGAACAGATGCTTACAGTAAACTTACTCAGGGTAAGTTTGATGTTGCAAAGTTCAAGTTGTAAAGTTGCAAAACAGGGTAAAGAAAATATCAGGGTGATGCTCTGTTAATGATGTCTGATTTTAAGTGTAAGGTTATTGAAAATATGACAACGGTTATTGACAATTTGATGATATGTGTGTAACCATTGAAATCAATGTTGAAAGATCCAAAAAATATATTCATTAGTTCCATTTATATAACACCAGGTTTGTGTATTGATTGATTGATTGATTGATTCGTAATTATATGAAATTATAAGGACAAGGTGATTTTTGTTTATGGTGACGTCAATATTAATTTGATTAAATCTAATGTTCATAAAAAAAACTCAATAATTTACTGATATTATATGTTTAGTTTGAGTTTATCCCTTAATTCTTAACCTAGCAGAGTAACAAAGGACAGTGCAACACTGGTTGACAATATTTTTTACAAATGGAATGGATGAGAAGATAATAAGAGGCCTATTAGTGATTGATGTAAGTGATCATTTGCCTATCTCTGCTGTGTTAGAAATGATTAATAAGGCTACATACAATTTGGTTAGTATAAAATCAATAGAGTCATGATTGACTGATTGACATGATTGAGGTTTAGATGATACCAATAAAGCATAAAATGCATTTCTGGGTAAATTTGTTGTCATATTACGACGAAAAATCTGGCTCCTGGTGGCCCTATAACAGGACAATATGAAAAGGGTGGCATGCCTTCCTCGGCCTAGTGGGAATGTGCGTGCAAAATTTCACGGCAATCGGACGATGCGTTTAAGATTTGAGGCATTTTGTTCAAGCCACTCCTGCAATTTTTTTTATTTTTTATTTAAATAAGCCTTAAAAAGTAAAATAATTCAGGATTACAATTTTGAGTAAAAAAATTATAGATACAAATAAAATAAAAAAAATCATTTTTTCGTTCGGTGCACACAAATGTGTTTTGGTTTGTTGTAACAAAGACAGAAAATAAACCATTCATTCATTCATTCATTTGAAGGTGTTTTGTCAAAAAATGCACTGTAATTCTAACAGCAGCAAACCAGATTTTCATTCAGATTCCTTTGCAACAAAAACTAAATGAGTGCATATCCTGCCCAGTTTTGTTCAAAATGCAATTCGTGGGAAAGCTTGCCTCTCACTCACTCACTCACTCACTCACTCACTCACTCATTCACTTCACACCTATAGTAGCTGTGCTTTCCTGTTGCAGGGCAGCGCTCTAAACCAGTGAGAAGGACTCTCAGAGTTATTACAATGTGTTTGGGGATGCTGTGTCTTATGCTGCTGGGTGCGGTCATAGGCCTCATCGTACACCGTGAGTATTTTATGTCACAGAACTACCACAAACCCACATCGCTCACTTTTGGTGCCTGCAATTTTGTAGCTGTGGCATCTCCATAGGCTAGTACTTTACCCACACCATGCTATAACTTCACTTTAAATCATATTCTCATTTATTTAATGTATAGTTGAATATTTTGTATGTACAGTATTTCTTCTTGAATCTGCAAAGTGTCACCCTATGTTATTCGCAGATAGTTCAGCCTATACCATCCTGACCCTGGAGAGAAATAATTTACAGTCCAGCTATGCCAATCTGACCCTGTGGATAAACCAGTCTGAGTCAAACTATAACAAACTGACTGAAGAGAAAGACAAGTTACAAAGAGAAGTAAACCAGCTTATTGCAGGTGGGAGATGTTGCAGATATTTTTTTATTGAATATTAAATGTTTCATTACTGTCATTATTAATATCTGGGATGTAATGGTAAAATAAATATAATAACTATAATGGAAATTAAGCTTACTTTTAGGTTGTAAAATTGCAGTATTGTTTAAAAAAAAACGAATCGTTAGACTCTATTACCATAATCACAGACTCTATACTGATACTGAGACTGTGTCGTTGTTAATGGAAACCTTGTAGACAAAACAAAAAATCAAAAAGTCCTTATAATTATTAAGGACTATTTATTCTATTTTATCCTGGGGGTTTTCTTATGTTACTGTCATTGTTTTATAGAATTGTTTATCATTGCATTGAAAATTCATCAGTAAAACATCTGACTTTTTGTCATTAAGGCAAGTCGTGTCTCAGTGGATGGCAGAAGTTTGGATGCAGCTGTTACAACAGATCTACTGAAGAGAGAACTTGGGAGGAAAGCAGAAAACAATGTCAGAAGATAGGAGCAGATCTGGTGATCATCAACAGTAAAGAAGAACAGGTGTGTGTGTGTCTGTGTGCGCGTGTGTGTGCGTGCGTGTGCGTGTGTGTGTGTGCCTGTGCGCGTGCGTGCGTGCTTGCGTGCGTGCGTGCGTGCACACGCAAGTATGTCTGTTTCTGTGTATGTGTATTCATAAGTGAATCCATCATGCACATAGATGCATGATGTTTTGTGTAGTGCTTATAGTTAATTCCTTATATTATAGAGCATTAATTATGGTTCAATCATGGACAAATTATTAGGAATTCATCATAGGATTGGGCCCAGGGAAGGAAGCATATTGGATTGGACTGGAAAAGATGGATGGAAATTGGACATGGGTGGATGGAACACGACAGACAACAGGGTGAGATATCTTATGAGTTTTCTTGTAATTCTATCAAATGTGAATGACTGATTGGATGTGTTTAAAAAGACAATACCATATGTTTTTTGCTCTGCAGGTACTGGAACAAAGGATGGCCTACTGACACCAAAGGTCATAGCTGTACAAAATACTGGCCCACTCTGGATCCAGGCCAATGGACCAATGCCCAGTGTGCAAATACACTTTCCTGGATTTGTGAGAAGTGATGCCTCTACTAACTTTATCTGTTAATCAGTGGTGAAAGAAGTACTCTGTTTTTTTACTTAAGTAAAAGTAGCAATACCACAATATAAAATACTCTGTTACAAGTAAAAGTCCTGTATTCAAAATTTGACTTGAATAAAAGTACAAAAGTAGTGGCATTAAAATATACCCAAAGTAAAACAAATCAAGTTTTTCCAAATTTGTCAAAGCTTTTAGAAAATGGCCGATTTACAAGCTCACAACCTGTTGCATTGCAATGCCTTGTGAGCATGCAGATCAGCTATTTTCGAATAGCCAAAGTTTAAAATAGGGCTTGATTGGTTAATATTTTAATCTAAATCTGCAAGTGTCTAGTGACTAAAGCTGTCAAATAATTGTAGTGCAGTAAAAAGTACATTATTTGCCCATGACATGTAGTGGAGTATTAGTATAACGTATCAGATACTCAAGTAAAGTCAAAGTACCAGAAAATTGTACTTGAGTACTCTCAATATTTATATTAATTGAATACACTTAATATTCTGCCTTTCAAAAATAAACAGTAGTAGTGATAAAAATAATAAAAAACAAGATTTTATCATTTAGAAGTACATACAGTACTGTTCATATACAATCACATTAATAATAACTATGCCTACCTACACCTAATGGTTAAACATAATTTAGAGGGCTAGGTTGAGCTTGAGATACGGAGATGTGAGCTGCACTGCTGCAGCCAAATCGAGCTAAATCCCCATGGGTCACGGCACGTGCGCACAAACACACACACACACACACACACACACACACACACACACACACACACACACACACACACACACACACACACACACACACACACACACACACACACACACACACACACACACACACACACACACACACACACATTTAGGTGTGCCATAATCACAGCACATCACGGCACACCTAAACCAGAGACCCGTTAATACATTTTGGACCACATATACCACATATCTGTGACAAACTCAGAGAAAACTGCAGGTTCTTTTTAAGCTAAAGACCTTCCTGTTTGCCGTTGTCTTATAAACTATACTAGTTTTTCTTTTGAATATAATTTCTTCTACTGTAATTTTATTCTTATTTTTCTGTTTTCATTTTATACATTTTTTACTTATTTTTTTTCTCCTTTTCTCTTCATGTCTTAATACTTAATATTTTATGTAAATAATTTTAATTGCCTTTTTGAAATGTGCTATACAAATAAACTTCCCTTGCAAGTTGTTTTTAAAGGTGACAAGTAGAAAGCATTCCCTCCCTCATATTTGCCAGATGAACAGTTTTCGCCGGTGCCTTACCCATTATCCCTAAACTTCTTTGCCATTTTTTACTATTTTTAAAAACATTTTCAAATAGTTCAACTAGCCGATCTACAATGACACATTGTGAGCTTATAGATTGGCTATTAAAAATAGTACGAAATGGGTTTTAGTTTAGGGATAAGGGCTAAGGCACTGGCGAAAATAGGGCCCTTAGTCTTTCTGTTAGTAACTTACATGACCCAGTCTTTGTAGTTGTTCCAGGCATGTTTGTCATGATGTCCAAATCCGGATTCCAACCCCGGTCTACATTGGGAGACCAAACTTCTACCGCTTTTCAAGAGCCCACCTGGCCAGGAGATTTTCCATGTATGAGCTTCAGCCAATACTACTTGTCAACCAGTAGTTGTCCTAGCTACTTGACACAAGGATCTACATAGATTTATAGAGATAGAGATGACCTCTAGCCACTGCAGATGTGCTATATTAAAGGTTGGGTAAGTGATTTTCTTTGGTTAAAATAAGTGTTAAATAGCTCTTCTGATAGTACTCATTGCTATAAAGTGTTTGTTCAGTAACAGGAGTCTCCATGTCTCCTTAGCTCTCATTTTCAGGTCAGGATACCAATTTTATTCAATCAGGATAGAGAACTCAGACATGATACAGATTAAACAAATGACATCGGAAGTGATGACACAAAGGAATGAGCAGACAAAATTGGAAATGGAACACTATAAAGATGAAGCTGATAAATGGGTTCTCTCCTGATTGGCTGAAATGTTGTCAACTACAGTACATGAAAATGTGTTTTCTGTTCATTAAAGAGCTGGAGAGACATGCAGACTCCTGTTCCTGAACAAACACTCTATAGCAATGATTACTACTACTATCACAATATAGTGCTTTAACATTTTTAACAAAAAACGTTTTGTTTAAACCAAAAAATATCACTTACCCTACCCTTAACACCTGGATGTGTCAAAATAACACTTGATTCGTTCAAATAAGTTCCGGTATTAAACTTTGCGGTTGCAGATGGCAGAAATAGATTTGAGTTGATTCATTAGCGAGCATGACAGATTCACTGGAGCTGGAATATCATGTAATGTATGTGAATCAATAAATTAATTTAAAAAATGTTTTCATATTTTTGCTGAATTTTATTTCATGACCCATGGAAACTCTGTTTTAAGACGTCAGGAAATTGGCAGTTAAAGTATTTATTCAATAAAGGTTTACTTTACAATAGGATTATTATCATTACCAAGTCTATTAATCTACGTAAAAGTACTGTATGTACCCTAAAATATGTATTAAAAGGATATTGAATGTATTTTATGTGATGAGTGTTGTCTTGTCACTTTCCTGCTTCTCTCAATATAATCCAGTAAAATCTTATTAAATAAATCGTATTAAATAAAAGGACTAGGGGATCCACTCATCATTTCTAAAGGGAAAATGAAGAAGCATAATTACACTTACAATACAAGAACCATCAAGTGTGAGAGAGTGCTTAATTTTTTGTCAACTCTCTTTAATCTATCTGTGTAGAAATGTGTCTTGGGATACATCAGCGTACTGTATATTATCTCAATACATAGTGACAGACAACAGAGACAACAGGGCTCATACTTACAGACAAAGCAATAGAGCTGTACAATAATGTACGTATGAGCACGAGTGGTGGAAAAAGTACAAAAAATATTTTACTTAAGTAAAAGTATCAATACTGCAATGTAGAAATACTCTGTTACAAGTAAAAGTCTGGTAATCAGTATTGGCATCAAAATATACTTAAAGTACCAAAAGTAAAAGTACTCATCATGCGTTTCACAAGCATAATGTATAAAATGTATTAAAATCTTTTGAAAATAGACAATCAACAAGCTCACAACGCATCGCAATGCGACGCGTTGTGAGCTTGTAGATCTGCTATTTTCAAATAGCCAAAGTTGAAGTGGTTCATGTATTTTGGAATAATAATTAAAATGTACAATCTAAGTAAATAGTAACAAACGTTTTCAAATAATTGTAGAGGAGTAAAAAGTACAATATTTACCTCTGGGATGTAGTGGAGTAGAAGTAAAATAATTAGAAAATTGGAAATACTCCAGTAAAGTAAAACTACCTCAAAACTGTACTGAAGTACAGTCCTTGAGTAAATTTACTTTAGTTACTTTCCACTACTGATGCGGCTTGCTTGTACTACTTACCCATAGGAGGAAGAAAACACACACACACACGCACGCACACACACGCGCACACACACACACACACACACACACGCACACGCACACGCACACACACACACACACACACAGAGTACCAGAAATACACGTTATCTGTTTTTAATCATGTTAAAGTGTTTAAGAGGTTTCCCACTCCTGATCAAACATAGAAATCTCTGACTTTTCCACGACTTTCCATGAATACAAAGCTAACAGTGCTAACACCTAAACAGCAGATCATATTAAACGTATTAAATAAAGGACTAGGGAATCACAATGATTATAAAGTGTGATACAAAACAAAATCTTATTGAACAATACAAACAGTAGCCTACTGCTGCTTTTACTGCAGGCAGTGCAATGAAAGAAAGGAAGTGGGGAGATGGCTTTGAAAACACAACCCGTTTCCTGTATAAGGGTAAGTGAGGTGTTACTGATCACATCAAACATTCAACATCATAGAGTGCTAGCTAGGTATCATTGCTATTTACAATACCATGGTGCATAATGCATTTCCTTTTTGTTCACTCTCTACAGTATAGTCTCTATAGCAAGGGTCTTCAACGTTTTTAAGCCCAAGGACCCCCCTAGCTGAGAGAGAGATGAAGCAGGGACCCCCCCCCCCCCCCATATATTGTATAACAATTGTGTTGCAGATTAAACTTTTTCATCGATTTCATAGATAGCTTCATAGACCTGTTTGACAGCACTATCATCAGTGTTGTGTAAATTAATGTTTTTTTTTGGTTAATTTTGTACACATTAGCTTCTATATTAATTCATATTAATGTGTATTTTCAGACATTATTTAACCACTTAAAGACTCAATACTTAGTAATTGACTGTTGGCTCTGTACTTGGTCTGCTCGTGTTTGCGGGCCATCCATCTGACCACTTAATAGCGTTAAGTGATCAGATGGGTGGGCCTCATGCATTTTCAGAGCATGCTTATGTTATTGATCAATCATTAGAATATATTGTGTTCTGGCTTGGATCAATATGGGCTCATATTTACAGACATAAAGAGAGACAATAGGGCTCATATTTACAGACATAAAGAGAGACAATAGGGCTCATATTTACAGACATAAAGAGAGACAATCTGGCTCATATTTACAGACATAAAGAGAGACAATAGGGCTCATATTTACAGACATAAAGAGAGACAATAGGGCTCATATTTACAGACATAAAGAGAGACAATAGGGCTCATATTTACAGACATAAAGAGAGACAATCTGGCTCATATTTACAGACATAAAGAGGGACAATCTGGCTCATATTTACAGACATAAAGAGAGACAATAGGGCTCATATTTACAGACATAAAGAGAGACAATCTGGCTCATATTTACAGACATAAAGAGAGACAATAGGGCTCATATTTACAGACATAAAGAGAGACAATAGGGCTCATATTTACAGACATAAAGAGAGACAATCTGGCTCATATTTACAGACATAAAGAGAGACAATAGGGCTCATATTTACAGACATAAAGAGAGACAATCTGGCTCATATTTACAGACATAAAGAGGGACAATCTGGCTCATATTTACAGACATAAAGAGAGACAATCTGGCTCATATTTACAGAAATAAAGAGAGACAATAGGGCTCATATTTACAGACAAAGAGAGACAATAGGGCTCATATTTACAGACATAAAGAGAGACAATCTGGCTCATATTTACAGACATAAAGAGAGACAATAGGGCTCATATTTACAGACATAAAGAGAGACAATAGGGCTCATATTTACAGACATAAAGAGAGACAATAGGGCTCATATTTACAGACATAAAGAGAGACAATAGGGCTCATATTTAAGAGAGACAATAGGGCTCATATTTACAGACATAAAGAGAGACAATAGGGCTCATATTCCCCAGTTCAAATATGATTATTTTGGGGGGTCGCGGCCTGAAAAGGTTGAGAACCACTGACCTACTGTACCTTTGATCATCATACACACTAAAATCATCACTGTACATTTACTGTGTACAAATGATTGCTTAATGCAGGGGTGGATTATGAAGTACCCTGAGTCGTGAATTGTTGTGATTATTACATTTATATTTCTTGTCAAAATGACTTAGCCAGGCCTGGACCGCTGGCGTAGCGGTCCAGGCACATAGGCTCCAAAGTTGCCTGACAGTGCGTCGTGGGTTAGAGTCCCAATTCCAGCTGCCTTTGCTACATGTCACTCCCCATCTCTCTCCTATCAATAAAAAATAAATAAATACATCTTTTGGGAAAAAAAGGGTGTCAATAACAAAGCCCCCAAACTGAAGGAATAGCCTAAACATTCACTTTGAAGATATCACAAGAAACAAACCATCATGATCATTTAACTGAGTGTTTAGTGTGTCTTAAGCCTGATTGATGCTCTGTCATATGATGGACAGTGTCACGATGCCTTGAATAGCTGATCTACAAGCTCACAATGCATCGCATGCACAATGCATTGCGAGGTGTGTGAGAGACACCACTGTAGGACGGTGCAGGAATTACAAATGAGTTAATATGCTTTTGTAGTTCATTGTTGAGAAATGTTACACTCTCAGCTGGACCTGCAATGGTCCATTCTTACTCTCCGAGTTCAATTTACAAAGGATTTTTTTGTACACGTGCAAACCTTTAGGAACCTTTATTTAACATTTATTGTAACGCCCTGAGTCACATCCACAAAGCTACAGTATATACACACACACACACACACACGCACGCACGCACGTGCACACACACACACACACACACACACACAAACACACACACACAGCTTCACTGTCTGAAGGGTGCCCCAGTGGCTCCCCGACCAGTGTGCATACCATAAGGCTCAGTCCTTGCACAGTCGCCCAGGGTTCAAATCTGACCCGAGGCCCTTTGCTGCATGCCCATCTCTCTCTCCTTCCATTTCCTGTCTCGCTCCACTGTCACCATCAAATAAAGGCTTAAAACTGCTTTAAACTCCAATACCTCCGCTCTACAAACATTAACCCTCAAAGCCCAACCTATAACCATAGGGTAAGCGACCGGCCCTTCTGCTATTATTATTATTATTATTATTATTATTATTATTATGTCTGTGGAACATAAGAGTTCAGTTGAAAGCCATGTTTGTTCGACAGCACTCTGCATTTTTTTAAACCTCTAGCTTCACACTTCCTCTGGGGTAAAGTGGCAATTGTTTTTTCTGCTCTGTGGGTGGATACATGAGCATGCATGAGTGTGAATTCTCAAGTGCATAAAACTAGTCGCTGAGGTTTGACAAAGTTAAAGACCGTCTACACGAGACAGCAGCTCAGAGAAGTCTATTCTGCAACGAAGACCACTTAAAAAGACAACACATATTCTGGACAAAGTAAGTAAGATTACATTTAAACATATTTAAAAACTAACAGTAAATCATAATGTTATCAGTTAATTATGTTAATGCATACATAATATATGTTGGCATATGCATCCCAAGTGAAAAAGAAATATACTAAATATATTTTTCAGAAGTATACTTAATATACTATTTTTGTACTTTTTATAAATTACATTTAAATTGTCTTATTTTGGAAAGACTTAAGTAGTACTTAGTATATTAAAAGTTGAACTAAAGATATGTTAAAACATATCTTTAATATACTTTTATGTACTTCCCCCCCCCAAAAAAAATACAATTTAATTACAAATGTACTTATCTGAAGTACAATTGCTGAAGTATACTATCATTACATTTATAGTGCATTACAAATACATATCAAGTACTAAATAAATATATATAGAGTATATAGCAATTATGCTTAAAATATACAATCAATGTATTACAAATATACTTGGAGTATAAAATAAATGAATGTGAAGTATACTTTTAATAGTTTCAAGTATACTATCAATGTAATAATAAAGTAATTAAACTACAATCCAAATGTGCTAAAATATACTTTCAATGTAATAATAATGTATTTCAACTACAACTTAATTTAACTAAATGTACACAGTTAATTAAGAATATACTATTATTACATTGAAAGTATATTTTAAGCATAATTGCTATGTACTCTATATTTATTTATTTTGTACTTGATATGTATTGGTAATACACTATAAATTGAATGATAGTGCACTTTAATGACATCAGCAAAACTGTACTTCAGATGCTATAAGTATATTTGTAATTAAATTGTATTTTTTGGGGGGCAAAAGTACATAAAAGTATATTAATGATATGTTTTAGCATATCTTTAGTGCAACTTTTAGTATATTATATATTATATATATATTATATATATATTATATATATATTATATATATTATAGATAGTACAACTTAAATGTTTCCAAACAACATCATTTAAATTGAATTTTATAAAAAGTACAAATGAGTATATTCAATATACTTCTGAGAAATGAAATTTAATATTTTTTCAAAATTAACCTACACGAATGGAAGAGCAATGTAACGTGGAGGCTTGTGGTTTAGTTGTCTGTAAGAGCCATGACAACTCTCGGTAGGTGCAACCATCAACAACACACTCAGGTCATATGCAAGGACGGGAGAAGGGGAGAGAGACTGTCTAAACAAACAGACATTTACACTCATGGTTTTACTAACAAATTACATAAAATACCATAAATCACCAAATAGCACCACAACAAAACACTAAACTCAATGACCCATAGCATAACCCCACTACGCATTCCCATATTCAAATAATAACACAAATAGGAACAATAACACACATTTCCCAGCATGCGCTGGGGCGCATGCTGGGAAATGGACTTCCTCTAGCAGCTCCTCTAGCATTGTAGAAATATATTTTTGAATGCACTCTGATTATATTTGCTAAATATATTTTGGCAAAAAATGCACTGTTAGTATGCTTTGACAAAAGTTCAAATTGACAATTAACATACTTATTGTGCTAAAAGTTTACTTTAGCACAAAAAAATTACATTATTTTTTCACTTGGGTAGGCAGTTAATTAACTTAACTTTTTTGTGTTGTATGTTCTTTGAGATGTCTACACACATTTCTGGCAAGCCACTGAAGGCAAAGAGGGTGAGGTACAATGCAGAAGTCAGGGAGGACATAGAGGAGGAGAAAGGAGAGAGGGAGGAGAGTGTGGTGTTTGTCAATGAAGGAGCAGACGGTTCCAGAGACCAAGGCTCCAGGACACAGGAGGTTACACGTTATCAAGGTGCACTAACAAACACACACATATGTCTGTGTGTGTGTGTGTGTGTGTGTGTGTGTGTGTGTGTGTGTGTGTGTGTGTGTGTGTGTGTGTGTGTGTGTGTGTGTGTGTGTGTGTGTGTGTGTGTGTGTGTGTGTGTGTGTGTGTGTGTGTGTGTGTGTGTGTGTGTTTGTATATATGTATATATATATATCGACACAACTCGCCTCTGCCCTTTTTCAGTTGGAAATATGTTAGCTTTGTGCAGCAACATGGCTGCGTGAGGAAGCACACAAGCCTATGGTGCTGCTAATGTGTGAGAATGGGTGCCAGTAGTTACAATGTCTAAGTGGTATGTGTGGTGATGGAGACAACTCTCCTACCTGGATAGTACCATCAGGAGAAGGCGTGCTCTACTCAAGGGGATCTTGAGGAGTAGTCTCTTGGGATTAACTGGGTGCAGATTCTTGAAAATACATATAATAAAGGAACATCCGCACTCTTCAGTTATATTCTTGATTTATTATTTTAAGGGTGAACAGCGGAGCCGCAGCAAACAGGTCTATCTAGAGAAACGGACGCGTTTCGGCACGTCGGCCTTCCTCAGCGTTTCAAACTAGAATACATCAAACAGGAAGTGACATATATAGCTATGCGATAGTGTACAGCTGATTCTCATTGGTGAATATAATTCACTTACAATTCATTGTACTATTAATGTTTACATTAAGCATTACACATAGTATTTGTTTAGTAAAAATATTCTTAGAGTTTCCACAAACTCCACAACCAGAACAAACAATTCATAGAAAACATTTCATAGAAAACAATTCAATAATAATTCTTCATTCAATCCCTTAGGGAACTCTGTATTTAATGTATGGATCCAGTAAGCCTCCTTTTACAATAGAACCCGGTCTCTGTCCCCACCTCTTCTCAGTGGGTTGACTACTTCTAAACCTTGAAATCTCAGTGTACATATGTCATGTTTAACCATATTATAGTGCCTGGCAACTGGAGACTTCTCATCTTTATTTCTAATTACTCTTGTGCTCCGTAATTCTGGTTTTCAATTCTCTTTTGGTCTTTCCCACATAGCAAAAACCACAAGGGCACTTTAAAAGATAAACTACATATTTTGTCTTGTAATTCTCCCTTTGACTTTATTTTTTTTTACCATTATGAGGGTGAGAAAAAGAGTCTCCTGTTATCATGGCATTACAATTAACCTTTACATTGGAAATTCCCTGAGGGTATAGTAGATAAAAAGTGTTGTGGTTGAATATAAACATCATTTTTTATTAGTCTGTCACTTATATTGTTTGCTCTCTTGTTTGCAAAAATTGGGGGGGGGGTGGAAAAGGCTTGTTTCCACAAGTTTGTGGAAACTCTAAGAATATTTTTACTAAACGAATACTATGTGTAATGCTTAATGTAAACATTAATAGTACAATGAATTGTAGTGAATTATATTCACCAGTGAGAATCAGCTGTACACTATCGCATAGCTATATATGTCACTTCCTGTTTGATGTATTCTAGTTTGAAACGCTGAGGAAGGCCGACGTGCCGAAACGCGTTCGTTTCTCTAGATAGACCTGTTTGCTGCGGCTGTTCACCCTTAAAAGAATAAATCAAGAATATAACTGAAGAGTGTGCGGATGTTCCTTTATTATATGTGCGGTGATGGGTCATCATCAAAGCAGTTTAAACGAATAAAAGTCTGCACAACAGCATTGCTCCTAAAAGTGTTTTTTCTTTCACTTTCAGGAGCTATGCTGTTGCGCAGACTTTTATTCTTTTAAACTGTTACTCTGTGTCCATTGATGAAATTCATGTGCGCAACCCACTTCTGAACTCATCATCAAAATGAAAGATGAAGCTGTTCTAATTGCATTGCACAAACAACTTCACTATACAATATTCACTTTGTGTTGTTTCAAATGAGACATTGAAGCTCATCATATTAAAGTTGAACTCTACTGTACTAATACCCCTTAGTTCTCCAGAGAGAAATTATCATCCAGAGAGGCGTCCTGATAGCAGCTGCAGTGTGTCTTATGCTGCTTTGCATTCTGGCATTACTGAGGACCATAGACATGAGCATGTACTGTGAGTATCAGGTTGTCAAATGTTAGATTCAACGTAAAAGAATAAAACCCTACCCTGCTTAACGTTTGATAATGTGGGGGACTGGGGGTACACTAGTGCTTTATTAGTATGGAGTGGAGAGCTATTCACATACAAAGACACGTAATCAGGGTCATTGTGTTTTGTTTTACTCAAAGGTCCTTATACACACAGATGTTGGCCTCATCATTATTGAATGATAGTAACAACAGAGTTTATCATTACCTTGTTTGTCATTTGCAGATAATTCAGCCTATAAGCAGTTACAGTCCAGCTATACAATCCTGAGTATTTTGTATGTAATTCTTCTAGAATATGCAAAGTGTCACCCTATGTAATTCACAGATAATTCAGCCTATACCATCCTGACCCTGGAGAGAAATAATGTAAAGTCCAGCTATACAATCCTGAGTATTTTTTATGTAATTCTTCTTGAATATGCAAAGTGTCACCCTATGTAATTCACAGATAATTCAGCCTATACCATCCTGACCCTGGAGAGAAACAATTTGCAGTCCAGCTATGCCAATCTTACCCTGGAGAGAAATATTTTGCAGTCCAGCTATGCCAATCTGACCCTGGAGAGAAATTATTTACAGTCCAGCTATGCCAATCTGACCCTGTGGATAAACCAGTCAAACTATAGCAAACTAGCTGAAGAGAATGTCAAGTTACAAAGAGAAGTAAACGAGCTTACTGAAGGTGGGAGATGTTGCAGATATTTTTTGATTGAATATTAAATGTTTCATTACTGTCATTATTATTATCAGGGATGTAATGGTAAAATAAATATAATAACTATAATGGAAATTAAGCTTACTTTTAGGTTGAGACTCTATTACCATAATCACAGACTCTATACTGATCCTGAGACCGAGTCCTTGTTAATGGAAACCTTGTAGACAAAACAAAAAGTCAAAAAGTCATTATTATTATTAAGGACTATTTATTCTATTTTATTCTGGGGGTTGTCTTTTGTTACTGTTGTTGTTCTATAGAATTGTTTATCATTGCATTGAAAATTCATAAGTAAAATGTCTGTTTGTCATTAAGGCAAGTCTTGTCCCAGTGGATGGAAGAAGTTTGGATGCAGCTGTTACTACAGATCTACTGAAACGAAAACATGGGATGAAAGCAGACACCAATGTCAGATGATGGGAGCAGATCTGGTGATCATCAACAGTAAAGAAGAACAGGTGTGTATGTGTTTGTGTGTGTGTGTGTGTGTGTGTGTGTGTGTGTGTGTGTGTGTGTGTGTGTGTGTGTGTGTGTGTGTGTGTGTGTGTGTGTGTGTGTGTGTGTGTGTGTGTGTGTGTGTGTGTGTGTGTGTGTGTGTGTGTGTGTGTGTGTGTGTGTGTGTGTGTGTGTGTTTGTTTATATTATAGACTATTAATTATGGTTCAATCATGAACAAATTCTTAGGAATTCATCAGAGGATATGGCCCATTGAAGGAAGCATCTTGGATTGGACTGTCAGAGTCAGATGGAAAGTGGGGATGGGTGAATGGATCTCCACTGACAACAGGGTGAGACATTTGATGAGTTTTCTTGTAATTCTACCAAATGTGAATGACTCAGTGGATGTGTTTAAAAAGACAATATGTTGTTTACTCTGCAGGTACTGGCACAGTGGATGGCCTGCTGACACCAAAAATCATAACTGTGCAAAACACTGTAACAATCTGGATCCAGGACAATGGACCAATGGACAGTGCGCAAATACACATTTCTGGATGTGTGAGAAGTGATGCCTCTACTAACTATCTGTTAATCAGTGGTGGAAGAAGTGCTCTGTTTTTTTTACTTAAGTAAAAGTAGCAATACCACAATATGAAAATACTCTGTTACAAGTAAAAGGCCTGTATTCAAAATTTGACTTGAATAAAAGTACAAAAGTATTGGAATTAAAATATACTTGCAGTACCAAAGATTGGTACTTCAGTTTGGTAACATTTTTCAGAAAATAGACAATCTAAAAGCTAGTAGACCGGCTATTTTTTAATTGTAAGTATGAAGTATGAAATAGAGCTGAGGTGGTTGTAGATTTTAACCTAAATCTGCAAAGTAACTAGTAACTAAAGCTGTCAAATAATTGTAGTGGAGTAAAACATACATTATTTGCCTATGAGATGTAGTGGAGATATAGTGGAGTATAAGTATAACATCAGATACTCAAGTAAAGTCAAAGTACCAGAAAATTGTACTTGAGTACTATTAATATTTATATTAATTGAATATATTATTATTAATTCAAATATACACTGCCTTTCAAAGATCAGTAATTAGTAGTGAAACAATTAATAAAAACTCAAATTGTATTATGTTCAATCACATTAATTATAACTATGCCTTAATGGTTAGAGCTTAAGATACTGAGATGTTAGCTGCACTGCTGCAGCTAATACAATTAATCATTTTAGGTGTGCCAATGTACAAGAATTGTACAACTCTCAGTTCTTTTTAAGCTAAAGACCTAACTGTTTGCCGTTGCCTTATAAACTATTCTACTGTAGTTTTCCTTTTAAATATAATTTATTCTACACTGTAGTTTTAATTGTAATTACTTTTTTTCTCTTAATGTCTTGAAACTTAATATTTTATGTAAATAATTGTAATTGCCTTTTTGAAATGTGCATTATGTGCTATAGAAATAAACTTGTCTTGCAAGTTGTTTTTAAAGGTGACAAGCAGAAAGCATTCCCTCCCTTATATTTGCCAGATGAACAGTAGAGGTACAGTACATATACTTAACATTTAGTGTTTCTGTCAGTGACTTACATGACCCAGTCTTTGTAGTTGTTCCAGGCATGTTTGTCACCACAAGTTAAAGCTGCAATCCGTTTGATGTCCAGACCCGGATTCCAACCCCGGTTTACTGCATGGGGGACCAAACTTCTACTGCTTTTCAAGAGCCCACTTGGCCAGGAGATTTTGCATGTACTGTATGAGCTTCAGCCAATACCACTTGTCAACCAGTAGTTGTCCGATCTACTTGACACCAGGATCTACATAGATTTCTAAATGGAAGAGTAGGGAGATGACCTCTAGCCACTGCAGATGTGCTATATTAAAGGTTGGGTAAGTGATTTTGTTTGGTCAAAATAAGTGTTAAATAGCTCTTTTGATAGTACTCATTGCTATAGAGTGTTTGTTCAGTAACAAGAGTCTCCATGTCTCATTAGCTCTTTATTAAACAGAAAATGCGTTTTCAGGTCAGGATACCAATTGTATCCAATCAGGATAGATAACATATAGATGATACAGATTAAAGGATCTACACCATGAATTAAAAAAAAATATTTGATATTTAATATCATATGGTGTATGTCCCTCAAACCTTCAAAAGGTTTGAGCCTAAATCATCACTCAGATATACTCATCCCAAGTCAATTGTCTCTGGCTTATACAGCACTTTCAGCTGCAATACCAAAACGTCCTTTTGGGCAGGGGGGTGCTACTGAGCAATTCTGTCTGGCCATCATCAATGCAATGGCAAGTTGCATTGCCATTCTGAAATGGCCTGTTCAGATCTCTGAAATGAGAATGAATGACTGAATGTTAAAAAAAAATATTTTTTGGGGTACAAGAGACACTGGGGAGCCCAAAAAATACCCCCCCCCCAAACAAAAAAAATGAAATTCATGGTGTGGCCCCTTTAAACAAGTGGAATTGGAAGTGATGACACAAAGTAATGAGTAGACAAAATTGGAACTGGAACACTATAAAAATGAAGCTGATAAATGGGTACTCTATTCTGATTGGCTGTCACCTACCTGAAAATGTATTTTAAAGAGCTGGAGAGACTGGGAAGACCCCTGTTACTGAACACACACTCTATAGCAATGATCAGAATATAGTGCTTTAAGCTTTTAACAAAAACACTTTTTTTAACAATAAAAAAATATCACTTACCCTACCTTTAACATTCTCTAACACCGATTTGTTAAAATAACAAAATGTAATTATAAAAAGGTAGCAGGTGGCGGAAATCGATTTGAGTTGATTCATTAGCGAGCATGACAGATTCACTGGAGCTGGAATAGTAACCATAACAGCCAGTCAGCCACCAATGTATGTGAATCAATATTTTTTATTTTTTTTAAAGTTTGGGTGAATTTGATTTCATGAGCCTTGGAAACTCTGTTTTAGATGCCAGGAAATTGTGAAAGTATTTATTTAGTAAAGGTTTACTTTACAATTATTGATATTCTAAGCATCATTACAAAGTCTATTAATCTACGTAAAAGTACTGCATGTACCTTAAAAGAATATTGAATGTATTTTTATGTGATGAGGGCTGTCTTGTCACTTTCCTGCTTCTCTCAATATAATCCAGTAAAATCGTATTAAATAAAACTTATTAAATAAAAGGACTAGGGGATCCACTCATCATTTCTAAAGGGAAAATTAAGAAGCATAATTTCAATTACAATTTACAAGAGTCATTTTTTGTCAACTCTCTTTAATGTATCTGTGTAGAAATGTGTCTTGGGATACATCAGTGTACTTTATATTATCACAATACATAGTAACGGACAACAGAGACATCAGGGCTCATACTTACAGACAAAGTAATAGAGCAGTACAATAATATACGTATGAGTGCGAGTGGTGGAAAAAGTTAAAAAAAAAAAAAAGTCTGGTAATCAGTTTTGGCATCAAAATATACTTAAATACCAAAAGTAAAAGTACTCATTATGCAGAATGTACCGTTTCACAAGGTATCATAATGTATACAATGTATTAAAATCTTTTGAAAATATAGCCGATCTACAAGCTCACAACGCTGTGAGCTTGTAGATCTGCTATTTTCAAATAGCCAAAGTTTAAATAGGGCTGAAGTGGTTAATGTATAATTAGTTTTGTAATAATAATTCAAATCTACAAAGTAACTAGTAACAAAAGTTTTCAAATAATTGTAGAGGAGTAAAAAGTACAATATTTTCCTCTGGGATGTATGGAGTAGAAGTAAAAGTATTGACAATTGGAAATACTATTGGAAATACTATTATTGGAAATAATAGTAAAACTACCTCAAAACTGTACTAAAGTACAATACTTGAGTAAATGTACTTAGTTACTTTCCACCACTGATGAACGCTGCAGCTTGTTTGGACTACTTACCCATAAGAGGAAGAAAACACCCTAACACGCACGCACGCACACGCACACACACACACACACACACACACACACACACACACACACACACACACACACACACACACACACACACACACACAATCATAATCATGTTCGTGTTCAAGATTGTTCCTTTAAGATTGCATTGAATGTTTGCACTAGCATTTTACTGTGATTCATTAATAATCTATCTTGTAAGGTTTGGTTTAACAGGTTTCCCACTTTCCATGACTTTCCATGAACAGTGCTAACACCTATAAACAACAGATCTTAAACATGTTAAAAAAAAAAGGACTAGGGAATCCACTCCCTGTGTAGATCACTGCTGCTTTTACTGCAGGCAGTGCAAAGAAAAGGAAGGAAGTGGAGAGATGTGTTTTAAAACACAACCCGTTTCCTGTATAAGGGCGAGGCGAGGTGCTATGACCACACAAAAACCACGTTCAATATCATAGAGTATAGGTATCATTGTTATTTACAATAGCATGGTGCACAACGCATTTCCTTTTTTGTTGACTCTCTATAGTCTCTATAGCATACATGGGCAACTGGCGGCCCGGGGGCCACATGCGGCCCCCACCTCCACTTAATGCGGCCTGCAGGTTAATATCGGAATACTGATATATTATTTATTTCAGCTGTTACAATTGCAAACATGACCCGCTTTAATTACTTCAGTCTATATAACTAGCTTAATGACTAGTATTACAATTCTATTGTATTTTTATGTCCAATGTATTTGTATTTAAGTTCATAAAGTTAACATAAGTATAACTAAATGAATTTGAAATTAAATAAAAATGTTACTTTTCAGGATCCCAATTAATAAAATAGCAAAAAAAAAAATCAGGATTCCAGTTAAAAAATAGCAAAAATAGCCCATCTACAAGCTTGTAGATCGGCTATTTTTGCTACTTTTGTGTGACATAGACTGGCAATCCAGGCCCTCTGAAGTGAGTGTGGAAATATAGTGGCCCTCTCCATCATCAAAGTTGCCCACCCCTGCTCTATAGTATGTTTTAAAATCAGAATAACTTTATTGGCCAATTATAGTATTGGGACATAATATGAGATGAGTGTATAGCAGTGGTTCAAAACCTCTTTTTGATCAGGGCCTACTTTAAAATCGTGAAAGCGTTTGCTGCCCACCCATCTGACCACTTAATAACTGATCAGATGGGTGGGCCTCATACATTTTCAGAGCATGCTTATGTTATTGATCAATCATTAAAATATTGTGTTCTGGCTTGGATCAATAGAAATAACTTAGTATACTAGTAAATAAAATCTCAGTTCAAGGTTTGAAAGAAAAAATACCATGACTTATTTTTTTACATTAATTGTTTTATATTAATGTTATATTATCATTAAATTCTTAGTGTTTTACAAATTACTTGGACCTGGTGAGTGGTAAATTAATGAAAATGGCTGTGCCAACTCAAAACATCCCCAAAGACACGATGCCAGCACTATTTGACCCCACTGATTCCAAAAACAGAAATTAAGTAAAGAAATGTAGTACTTTTTCCACCACTAACTGCATGGTAATTTAAAGTTTGATACATTTTACCAGCAATCACACACTTGATGACCATCGCCACATGAGGGCGCCATATCATTAAGAATGGCACGATCAGAAAGGGAAAAGCATCTTCAGTGCTGCTGAGAATGACACAGCAACACACATCATTCAAACAACTCTCTTAAAGGTCAAAGGTGACAGAACATGGAGGAGGGAGGCTGCGTGTGCATTATATAAGTGACCCTTCACCTTTCATCTCAAGAATGCTTGTGGCAGTGTTAGTGTGTGTGAGGAGGAGGAAGAGTGAGTTGTGTGTGTGTGTGTGTGTGTGTGTGTGTGTGTGTGTGTGTGTGTGTGTGTGTGTGTGTGTGTGTGTGTGTGTGTGTGTGTGTGTGTGTGTGTGTGTGTGTGTGTGTGTGTGTGTGTGTGTGTGTGTGTGTGTGTGTACGTGTGTGTGTTCATGAAGAAAGAGGAAAGAAAAAAGGATGGACAGACAGACATATTTATGACGTAAATTCAGAAAGAAAACCCAATAAACACAACACATGGTATTGTAGGAATGGCTCTCCACTTGTTTTAACCCACAAAGAAACGGGAAAGCATCTGTGTCATTGCGTTTTGAGCTTGTCGATCTGCTGCTTTTGCTGTTTTTCTCATTTGAATCCTGAAAAGAACCAGTTTTGGACATAATGAGGTTTCCACCCGACAGAGACGATGTGTAGAATCGGCCTCAGGTTTTAATGGGTTACTGTGGTGTGTTCATGACTCATTAAGTTAATGTATTTGTTTCCTCTAAAGTGTTTGCACCAACATTTTACTTCTTGTAACTCAGGTTTGGTTTAAGAGGTTTCCCATTCTTGATCAAACATAGAAATATCTGACTTTTCCATGACTTTCCAGGAATTCAAAGCTAACCGTGCTAACAGCAGATCCTATTAAAACATATTAAATAAAAGGACAAGGGAATCACAATGATTATAAAGCGTGATACAAAACGAAACCTTATTGAACAATACAAACAGTACTGCTCCTTTTACTGCAGGCAGAGCAATGAAAGAAAGGAAGTGGGGAGATGTAGCCTAAAACACAACCCGTTTCCTTTACATGGGTAAGTTTGGTGTTACTGACCACACACAAACATTAGACATCATAGAGTGTTAGCTACAGTAGGTATCTATGCACAATACCATAGTGCACAATGCATTTCCTTTTTGTTGACTACACCAGGAGTCGGCAACCTTTTTGACATGAAGTGCCATGTTTTCATTTTCTTGATTTGATCAATTACTAAGTTTAATTATGATACCACATCAAAATATAATAAATATAACAGATTTTGATTGTCCATAGGCTATACATAACAACTTTAATTTTTTTTCTTATTATTCTTTATAGAATTATGTGCATGATGTAATTTGTATATAGATGTAAGGGGACTAAATTTAACTGACTAAACTTTTGAATATTAATTTTAAAAGAAAAAAACTCTCACTCTTATGCTAACCTGACTGTCAAATGGAAGAATCTTGCGACACACATTTCAAATGCAAATGAGATTTCCGGAGGGAGGGGGGTTTACCATAGCCTGGTAAACCCTCCCTCCGGAAATCTCATTTCCATTTGATTTCAGGAGTGAGTCTGGCCTGATCCGCCTTTCTGCAATATTGGCTGTGCTGGAGTTGGGCGGGAGTAATACCGTTGACTGACAACCCTTTCAGCCAATGATAATTTTTCCCCTTCAGCCAATCAGCAGTTCACCAGTCTTAATGTGACGCAAGGGGACTTTTGAGACGATCCATGCCCAAAATGGGTTGCCTTATTCGGTTACATGGGTGTCACTGCCCGCCCCTACCGGTTCTCTACATTTTTATTTTTAAATAGGCATTGTCATGATTAATTGACCACATATATGAAGTTAAACAACTAAATTCTATCCAAACGATATCTTATAAGTAAATTCCGTGCCTCAAAATAGAAGTTAGAGAGCTTTTTGAAGTAAAAATATTGCGGAGAAAATAGCGCACAAGAAAAAGATGGCTGCCGTTCGTGTTTTGGGCTCACTCGAACTCGCCACCTGATTGGCCAACGTAAGCTGTCAATCACAGAACAATGAGCGACGACGCTGATAGGCGCGGCCGTTTGGCATACACAGCCAATATTGCAGAGAGGCGGTTCATGCCAGACTCACTCCAGGAATCAAATAGAAATGAGATTTCCGGAGGGAGGGTTTACCAGGCTAGGTTTACCAGGCCACTCTTATGCCATGTGTGCCAGTGATCACCCTCCCCTGTGCCAATGTTGGAACCCGTGCCTAAGGTTTCCTACCCCTGCTCTTCACAGTATAGTCTCTATAGCAGGGGTCTTCAACGTTTTTAAGCCCTAGCTGAGAGAGAGATGAAGCAGGGACCCCCCCCATAAATTGTATGAAATTGTGTTGCAGATTAAACTCTTTCATCGATTTCATAGATAGCTTCATAGACCTGTTTGACTGCACTATCATCAGTGTTGTGTAAATTAATGTATTTTTTTTTAAATTGTACACATTAGCTTCTCTATTAATTTGTGTTAATGTGTATTTTCAGATTATTTAACCACTTAAAGGATCTACACCATGAATAAAAAAAAAAAAATGATATTTAATATCATATGGTGTATGTCCCTCAAACCTTTTTCAAAAGGTTTGAGCCTAAATCATCACTCAGATATACTCATCCCAAGTCAATTGTCTCTGGCTTATACAGCACTTTCAGCTGCAACACGAAAACGTCCTCTTGGGCAGGGGGGGGCTACTGAGCAATTCTGTCTGTTTTATTATTAAAAAATATAAAAAAATTATTTAAAAAAAAAAAAAAAAAAGGAAAAATTCTGCATAAAAAGAAGCATCTAAGAAAAATACAGAATCGAAAAAAAAACACTTTGAACATTTTTGAACAATTCCACCAAGTGTTTGAGGTGCCTGTTTCACCCACTTCCGGGGGGCGGAGCCAAAATCCGAGCCCGAAGTATTTGTTCGTAGACCCCCACTTAGGGGGGGTAGAAAAAGTTTCGGAGCGATTCGGGCACTTTTCATTTAACATTGGGTTTGCCATCAAAAATGTTTGTGACATCATGAACATTTCCATTCTGAGATCGCCTGTTCAGACACGCCAATTCTGGAAATCCATGAAATGAGAAGGAATGACTGAATTTTAAAAAAAAAAACATTTTTTTGGGTACAAGAGACACTGGGGACCCCAAAAAATACAAAAAACGGTGTAGACCCTTTAAAGCCTCAATACTTACGTGCAAACCTTTAGGAACCTTTATTTAACATTTATTGTAACGCCCTGCATCACATCCACAACTACACACACACACTCTCACTCACTCACTCACTCACTCACTCACACACACACACACACACACACACACACACACACACACACACACACACACACACACACACACACACACACACACACACACACACACACACACACACACACACACACACACACACACACACACACACACACACACACACACACACACACACACACACACCACACCCCTTCACTGTCTGAAGGGCGCCCCAGTGGCTTCTCTGTTAGTGTGCGTATAAGGCTCAGTCCTTGCACAGTCGCCCAGGGCCAGCCAGGGTTAGAATCTGACCCGAGGCCCTTTGCTGCATGTCTTTCCCCATCTCTCTCTCCTTCCATTTCCTGTCTCGCTACACAGTAACCAATCAAATAAAGACTTAAAACTCCAATGCCTCTGCTCTACAAACACTAACCTCCTCAAAACCCCCATAACCAAGCTATATCCCATTTGCTTTCTTAGATCTTTTATAGTGGTGATGTTTTTTTTCCAAATGTTTATTGTAGCACTTTGAGGAGTGCATTATAAATAAAATCCATTATTATTATTAATAGTATTATTTTTAATATTATTAATATTATTGAGGGGTCAAGGCCATAGGACCGTGGTCCCTCTTTGCATCTGTTATTATTATTATTCTGCCGTTTTTTCTGTCACGGCCTAACCGTGCAATAACATTTTACTTTTTAAGTTTGAGAACCACTGGTTTAAAGAACAGTTTTTCTAGTAGTCTCACGAGCCAGACTGTTGCAATCCCACAATCCCACAAATTTCAAATGCTTTATGCTTCATTCAGAGATTGTGGAATAGTTGTCTGGCTACGCGAGACTAGATTTTCCCACACTCAAATGACAGGAAGTGCTTTTTAGTTCTATAGACAACATTCATTTCCAGCAGGGAACATGTTTCAATAGGATTTCTCAGCCAAAAAATGCATTCATTCACTATGTGGTTCTGTGTGCGTGTATGTATATGTTTCAGTATTACTGTATCTGCATGCTTGTGCTGTTGTACAGTATGTACCGTGCGTGTGTGCGTGCGTGTGTGTGTGCGTGCGTGCGCGTGTTTGTGTGTGGATTTCCATCTTTTATGTCCTTATTGCCCACATTGCTTGACCATTTTTGACAATTTTTGACCTGCCTTCATTTTCAAACCTCTCATTCTTGTGAGAAGCTTCAGACCACTGTAGGTTCTATCTTGATAAAGATAATGAAGACATGAGAGGAATAAATGACATACAGTAGTTACTATTTGTGGTCAATAGATACTTTTCACAGAATATTGATTTCATTCAGATTTCACAGGTGCACTGTTTATCCTTTTGTATAAAAGTTAACTGCAATTTGTGAGAAACTGGCACAACATAATGTCACACACTTTTATACCTGCTGTAAACTCTTTTGATATATTTAACTCTCTCAGAAGGACTCTCAGACTTGTTACAATGTGTCTGGGGTGTCTGGTCATAGGCCTCATCATGCACTGTGAGCGTTCCATTTCACAGAGCTACCACATCACTCACTGCCATTTTGTAGCTGTGGGCGCACACGCACGCACACGCTCGCTCGCTCGTACGCACGCGAGCGCACGCGCACACACACACACACACACACACACACACGCTCCATTGAAGCAATAAAGGGATTTGTGTGTTGATCGAGGACACATGTATAGTAGTTGTTGAGGGAGGAGGAGAGTGTTTGTAATTAACTTTTAGAAGCATGTTGCTTATACTTTTCCTCTCTCCACTGTCTGTGTAACAGCAGAGTTCAGTTGACAGCCATGCATGAGCAACAGGACCTCTAGCTTTGCACTTCCTTTGTGGTAAAATGCCAACCGGTTGTGAGCTGAATTGACGATGTTAAAATCAAGCTAGAACAGACAGCAGCTCAGAGGAGTCTATTCTGCAACAATGAAGACCAATTAAAGACACAGATTGTGGACAGAAGGTAAGATTGCATTATTTTGAAAACATATTTAAAATATAAAGGTAAATCATCTATGCATAAGTTAATTAAAGTCATGCATACCATATATTTGCTAACCTTTAGTCGTATCTCGTATCTCTCTCGACATATTTCATGTTTCTGTGTGCATGAATCATACTACAGTGTCACACAAAAGTAGTGAAAATAGCAGATTTACAAGCTCTCAATGCGAGCTTGTAGATCATGTTTTTAAACTAATAATTAAAAAGGAACGTTTTGGACATACAAGGTTTCCACCTGACAGCGACGATACGTTGTTAACATAGACATTAACCTGTGTAAAAAATGTTGCGTTGTTTTTTAAGGTGTCATTGTCTACACATATTTCAGGCAAGTAATTGATGGCAAAGAGATTGAGGTACGATGCAGAAGTCAGGAGGAGGCAGGAGGCAGGAGGAGGCAGGAGAGAGGGAGGAGAGCGAGGCGTATGCAAATGAAAAAGCTGATGGTTCCAGAGACCCCTATCTTGCGCCCGACCCCTTTAAGATAGGGCCACAAGTCTCCAGGACACAGGAGGTTACACAAGATCAAGGTGCACCAACACAACTTTCTCTCACTCTCAGTATTTCTACAGAAGTTTGTCAACCAATATTTGAAGTAGTAAAAGTTCACTCTTCGTTGCAAGGGATCCTTTTATGGTATACAATTATAAAATCCAGTCACTTCAACTTCAACTTTAAGCTAATTGTTGTTGTTTTGTTGTTGTTGTCAGACCACTGTATTTTCTACCTATATATAGATAATGAAGACAGTAGAGGAATATATAACAGTTGCTGTTTGTAGTTCATACTGTAGTTACTTTTCAAAGCTCTCATCCATCGTCTCCACATATTTGTGCCATGACAGACTTGACAAAGAGACAGAGGGACACTGAGGAGGTGAGGGGAGAGAAGGAGGAGGGAGTGGTGCTCATCTACGATGTTCCAGACCCAACAGGAACACAGGGTAAGTTTGATGTTGCAACGTTCAAGTTGTAAAGTTGCAAAATAGGGTCAATAAAATATCAGGGGATTTTTGTTTATGGTGACTTCCATATTGATTTGATGAAATCTAGTGATCTAAAAAAAAACTAAATAATGTGATATGTTTAGTTTGAGTTTATCCCTTAATTTTAAAACTGTGTGTGTGTGTGTGTGTGTGTGTGTGTGTGTATATATTGTGGCAACCCGGGGGTGGTGGAGACAAGTTTCACCATAAAACAGGAGGCTCGGAGTTGTCGAGTTGTTTAGTAAGCAGGCTCGTACAACGACGTAACGGACAGTATTTATTAAGCAACAGCAGGTCAATGAATGAACAACACCGGTTACTTGAGAATGCTACTAGACTAGCTGCTTCCGCGTTAGCATGCACTATGAACCCTGACGTCACATCCGCATCACAGCCAATAACATTCTATATTATCACATAATACCACATCTCCCTTTCTGAGAACAAAGGGTAGACCACCTTTGTCTCTGCAGGTCTTAAGGGGTTTATTCTGCCCTTTTTGCTGGAAGACCTGTCCCTATTGCAACATGCAAAATACAAATAATATAGCTTAAACATTACCATACTATGAACCATTACTTTAGCAGACTGTGTCCTACCAAACTTAAACCTTCTGGTTTCAGGCAAACGTAAACAGTAATACATAACAATTTCACAATCACATGTCACTCTCTTTTTTTTTCTTTCACATTTCCTTTTCTTTTTGTTTCTTTACGCAATAATAACTGCAATATCACATGTCACAAATCAGTTCTGTTGTTTTCTTTTCTCTGTTCTCTTTTTTTTTTTTTTTCGAAAACAAATCAATCACAAGTCAAGTCTGTGTGGTTGTCTAACCTCTCTCCCAGACCTGGTTCGCACAGTCTCTGTGGGGCCCCCTCCGCTGGGTGATGTCGTCTCTGGTGGAGCTGGCGCTGGAGTAGGTGAATCTTCTCCCACCGGCTCATCAACGTCGAATCCCCCACTGTTTGTCTGCAGTGGCACCAAGTGATGCCGGTTCCTCCTCAGTGTGCCCTGAGGCACCTGGACAAGATAAGAGCGAGGAGTGTTGTGTGGCGATAGCACCGTGCCCTGGACTTTCGCATCGGTGATCCACACCTCCTCCCCAGGTACTAGTGGCTGCAGGTCCCTCGCCCCATGTCTCTTGTCGAAGGATCTCGCGTCGTTACTCCTCTTCTCCCGTTCCTTGGCACCCAGCACGGCGTAGTCAGGCAAAGCTGGATTTAATAGGGCTGGAAGGGCAGGAACTGTAGTGCGAAGGCGGCGTCCCATCAACAGCTCAGCCGGGCTATAGCCGTTCTGCAGAGGGGTTGCTCTGTAGGCCAGCAGTGCAAGATATGGGTCTGATGCCTTTGTCAGCAGGTTTTTTACTGTTTGTACAGCGCGCTCCGCCTCCCCATTGCTCTGAGGAAACCTGGGGCTGCTGGTGATGTGCTCAAAGTCATAATCTGCTGCAAAGGCTTTGAAGTGGCTACCTGAGAACTGGGGCCCGTTGTCCGATTTAAGACATTCACAAATCCCATGACGGGCAAACATGGACTTCAGGTGTACCACCACATCTGTGGACCTCGTGAGTGACAGCTGTGCAATTTCCACATACCTTGAAAAATAATCTACTACTAGTAGATAAGTCTTGCTATTCAGTGTGAACAAGTCAGCTCCCAAGGTTTGCCAAGGCCTGTCTGGCATCTTAGTTGGCATCAGCGGCTCTTTGACGTTCGTCCTTTCCTGGATGCAGGTCCTACATTTTAGCACCATCTCATTTAGCTGGCTGCTGAGTCCTGGCCACCATACTGTCTGCTTGGCTCGACCCCTACACTTTGTCACCCCCAGGTGTCCCTCATGCAGTCTCTGCAGAACATCATCTCTTAAAGCCGATGGGATGACAAGCCTTGTGCCCCGCAATAGCAGTCCATCATGCACGGTCAGCACTGCTCTCTCGGCCCAGTACTGTCTCAACATCCCCTGCAGTTGGCTTTTGTCTGGCCAGCCGTCTTTGCAGTACGTCATCAGTGCAGAGCATGTGCTGTCCGCCTTTAACTGCTCACGTAGGTTGCTCAGATAATCTCCACTGACAGGTAGGTTGTTGATGACAGAGTCTACATAGATATTGGTGTCCTCTAGTAGGCTTGTTTCTGTGTGTGTTCCCGTGGCTCTCAGAGGAGCACGAGACAGGGTGTCCGCTGTCCATAAGCTTTTGCCCGGGACATGGTTGACCGTGTAATTGTATCTCATGAGCCTCATCCTAAATCTTTGGATTCTTGGTGGGAGGTCATCCAAAGCTTTCCCTCCCAGCAGACTCACTAATGGCTTATGGTCAGTTTCCAGTTCGAATGGTCTGCCCAGGATGAAGCAGCCAAACCGTTCACATGCCCATGTTGCAGCCAGTGCCTCCTTTTCCACTTGAGCATATCGCTGCTCCGTTGGCGTCATTGACCTGGATGCATATGCCACAGGTGACCACTTGGCGTCACTCTTCTGCAACAGGACTGCCCCCAGGCCAAAAGAAGAGGCATCAGCAGAGATCTTCAGTACACTGTTTGGATTGTACAGTGTGAGCACTGGTGTGGATGACAGTTCTGTTTTTAACTGATCAAAGGCTGCCTGCTGCTCTGGCCCCCAGTACCAGTGGTTCTTCTTGGACAGCAGGTCACGCAGCACCTTGTCTTTTTCAGCCAGGTTAGGCAAGAAGCGTCCCAGCTGATTGACCATGCCCAGAAAACTTCTGAGTTCACTGACATTTTTAGGTTCATCCATCTCCTGTACTGCTCTCGTCTTCTCTGGATCTGGCTTCACCCCCTCTGCTGAAATCACATGACCCAGGAATCTGACCGTGTGGCGTGTGAGCTCACATTTGTCCATGTTAAGCGTAATGCCGGCCTTTTGTGCTTTCTGCAGCACTGCATGTAGCCGCACATCATGCTCTTCCTGTGTCTTCCCCCAGACCAGTATGTCATCCATGTGACACAGCACCCCCGCTAGGCCACTGGTCACTTCGGTTACCATCATCCTCTGGAAGTGCTCAGGGGCTGATGATATGCCAAAGGGTAAGCGATTAAAATAGTAGCGCCCAAAAGGCGTGATGAAAGTGGTGAATTTAGCAGACGCTTTTGTCAATGGTATCTGCCAAAAGCCCATGTTGGCATCTAATTTGCTGAATATTGTTGCACCAGCTAGCATGCCCAGAGTGTGCTCGACAGAAGGCAGGATAAATTTTTCTCTGCACACTGCTTCATTCATCTTTGTGAAGTCTACACAAATGCGAACAGCACCTGATTTCTTCGGAACCACCACCATTCCGGCACACCAATCAGTCGGCTCCTCAATCTTGGTGATTACGCCCATCTCCTCCATACGGTCTATTTCCTCTTGCACTTTTCCCATAAGCGGCAGAGGGACTCTGCGTGGTGTGTGGAGAGAGAACGGCACAGCCTCTGGCTTTAATTTAATTGAGTATGGCCTCTGAACAAGACCTAAGCCGCTACACAGCTTCGGATACTGTTGTTTCAATGTGTCCATGGTGATGCTGTCGACCCTGCACACAAGCTGAAGCTGTTCTATGGCAGGCCTCCCCAACAGTGCAGTGTGCAGGCCTTCCACAACGTAAATGTCCTCTGTGGCTGTCTTTTTGCCTCTGCGCAGGGTTTCTCTGGCTACACCCAGGACAGAGAGCACATTACCACCTGGCCCAAACAATGGGCGTGTTGACGCTGCCAGGTGCTGCACATCATGCCCCCCTGTTATGTCATAGTACACCTCAGCTGGCAGGGCAGTGACATCAGCACCAGTGTCAATTTTAAAGCACACCTTTTTCTGTCTCACTTGAAGCTGCACTGTCCAGGGGTCTTTTCCAGCATCCACAGCTCCTAAGAAAAATCTGTCTTCATCCTCTGTAGTGACAGCATTCAGAGATTTTGCACTGCTTCTGCATACCTTGCCATAATGTCCCCTTTTTCCACAGTTATGACACGCAGCATCTTTGGCAGGGCAGTCCCACTTTCCATGTGAGGGCATTTTTCCACAACTTTTGCAGGCGTTTGAATCAGGCTGTGACCATGCATTGGGTTTATATTTGCCTTGTGTATGTGGCTGAGGCTTAGAGGGAAAGTTGGGCTTTCTGTAGCTTTTAGCATGGACAGCATCAACATTGGAGCACTTGTTAGCACTGTCATTTTCCCCTCTTAAGTCAGACTGTTGTCTTCTAACTTCTTCAGATTGCCTCGCCTTTGTGATAGCAGTTTGAAGGGTTAGGTCTTTGTCTAGCTGTAGCTTTTCAGACAATGAGACGTTTCTCAGGCCAACCACTAACCTGTCGCGGATCAGCTCATTCTGTAACTGTCCATAGTTGCAATGTTCAGCTAATCCATACAACGTAGTGATGAAGGAATCCACCGTTTCTCCCGGCTGTTGCACACGCTGATTAAACTTGGCTCTTTCGTAGATTACATTCTTTTTAGGCACAAAAAATGCATCCAAGCCTGTCTTGACAGACGCGTAATCCTTCCTCTCATCTTCAGTTAGCGTTAGCCCCCTTAGCACATCTTCGGCTTCATCGCCCATACAATACACTAACGTGTTCACCTGGTGTTCGTCCGACGTTGCGTTTAAGTTGCTTGCAAGCCGAAAGCGATCGAATCTTCGGATCCAACGCTCCCATTCTTGAGGTTTGGTAAAATCGAAAGGTTCTGGAGGCTGTATGGTGAACGTAGCAGTCGGCGTAGGTCGAGCCATGTCCTCCTCGTCTCCCATTCCTCCGCGCCAAAACGATTCGCTCCTTTTCTTTGTCTTTTTCTTTTCTTCTTTTTTTTTTTTTTTTTTCCGTTTACAAGTCGCCCAGTTCTGACACCATGTCGAGTTGTTTAGTAAGCAGGCTCGTACAACGACGTAACGGACAGTATTTATTAAGCAACAGCAGGTCAATGAATGAACAACACCGGTTACTTGAGAATGCTACTAGACTAGCTGCTTCCGCGTTAGCATGCACTATGAACCCTGACGTCACATCCGCATCACAGCCAATAACATTCTATATTATCACATAATACCACAGGAGTCAGTTTGTAGATTTACAGAATATAGATTTATTAAATAAAGTGAGGGAAAAAGGGGGGTGGGTCCAAATCGCAAATGAGGTTCTTCCCGGCTGGGGTGTTTGTCCTTTAACTTAAGCGTACTCACAGTGACACACTCCTGTCCTGTAAGCAGAGCATAAAGAGAGCAGTGAGCCTTTAGGTTTTGGGGGGGGAAATCCAGCTTTCCCCTGTGGTGTTGGAGTTGATTGTGCCTAGGTGGGGGGAGGGAGAGAGAGAAACCAGGTGAGCCACAAAATATGAAGACATCCAAAGTTCACCCAAAGTTGTTCCACACTGGTTGAGAATTACATCCAACTCACTTGTAACGTCCTCCTTACCAGTCTCCAACTGGTAGAGCAAGAGGTCCTTCCTCCTTGCTGTCTGGCATCAACTAGCACACTGTCTGTTTGGGGCTGGTTATATAAGGTTCAGCTGGCTGATTAATGAATGGGCTCCAGGTGTGACCAATGCCACTTACCTAGTGGCTGTAAAACCTGGACAGGGTAGTCCACTCCCTCTATCACCTCCCCCAGTCTGAGCTTGACTGACAGCTCAGTTTCCCCTGGTCTGCCACAATATGTGCGCGCTTACTTGCGCGTGACTGCGTGACTGCGTGCGTGTCAAAACTCTGATTCTGGTGAGATGCCTCAGAACACTGTATTTTCTAGATATAGATAATGAAGACAGTAAAGGAATATATAACAGTTGCTATTTGTAATTCATAGTTACTTTTCAAAGCTCTCATCCATCGTCTCCACATATGTGTGCCATGACAGACTTGACAGAGAGACAGAGGGATGGAGAAAGAGGACAGAGGAAGGACACTGAGGAGGTGAGGGGAGAGACGGAGGAGGGAGTGGTGCTCATCTACGATGTTCCAGACCCAACAGGAACACAGACTCAGGGTAAGTTTGATGTTGCAACGTTCAAGTTGTAAAGTTGCAAAATAGGGTCAATAAAATATCAGGGGGTGTTGCCCTGTTTGTGATGTCTGATTTTAAGTTTAAGGTTATTGAAAATATGACAACGGTTATTGACCATTTGATGATATGTGTGTAACCATTGAAATCAATGTTGAAAGATCCAAAAAATATATTAATTGGTTGCATTTATAGAACACCAGGGTCATGTATTGATCAATTGAATAAGAAGATTTCGGAATTATATGAAATACATCAGGATAAGGTGATTTTTGTTTATGGTGACTTCCATATTGATTTGATGAAATCTAGTGATCTAAAAAAAAACTAAATAATGTGATATGTTTAGTTTGAGTTTATCCCTTAATTTCAAAACTGTGTGTGTGTGTGTGTGTGTGTGTGTGTGTGTGTGTGTGTGTGTGTGTGTGTGTGTGTGTGTGTGTGTGTGTGTGTGTGTGTATATATGTGTGCGCTTACTTGCGCGTGACTGCGTGCGTGTCAAAACTCTGATTCTGGTGAGATGCCTCAGAACACTGTATTTTCTAGATATAGATAATGAAGACAGTAAAGGAATATATAACAGTTGCTATTTGTAATTCATAGTTACTTTTCAAAGCTCTCATCCATCGTCTCCACATATTTGTGCCATGACAGACTTGACAGAGAGACAGAGGGATGGAGAAAGAGAACAGAGGAGGGACACTGAGGAGGTGAGGGGAGAGGAGGAGGAGGGAGTGGTGCTCATCTACCGAAATGTTCCAAAACCAACAGGAACACAGACTCAGGGTAAGTTTGATGTTGCAAAGTTCAAGTTGCAAAGTTCAAGTTGCAAAAGTCTGATTTAAAGTGTAAGGTTATTGAAAATATGACAACGGTTATTGACAATTTGATGGAACCATTGACATCAATTTTGAAAGATCCAAAAATATATGATTTAGTTGTATTTATAGAACACCAGGGTTGTGTATTGATTATTGAATAAGAAGATTTCTGAATTATATGAAATACATAATGATAAGGTGATTTTTGTTTATGGTGACTTCAATATTGATTTGATGAAATCTAATGATCAGACAAAAACTTTTTTTTATATATATATCTTTTATTGGTGAAACAGGTGGTACAGAGAGAGGAAGGTTGGTTATCGGTATTAACATATCACCATGATTCTTTTTTTGCTTTCATGGGACATGACAAGACACAGACAGGACTGAAAATTTACCAGGGACAACAAAAGACTAACCAAAACAAAACAAAAATCAAAACAAAACAGAACAAAATTTTACACAGACAAAAAAAGAAGTAGATATACATATATATATACATATACACGTATATATACATATATATACATACTCATATATATTTATAACTAGGATACAATGGGGCGGGGTTAATGTAGTATCAGAGGTGCTCACCTCAGATCATACAAAAACTAAATAATGTGTTGATATTATGTTTAGTTTGAGTTTAGCCCTTAATTTTAAAACCTAGCAGAATAACAAAGGACATTGCAACACTGGTTGACAATATTGTTTACAAATGTAATAGATGAGAAGATAATAAGTGGCCTATTAGTGATTGATGTAAGTTATCATTTGCCTATCTTTGCTGTGTTAGAAATGAATAATAAGGTTACATACAATTTGGTTAGAATAAAATCAATAGAGGAGTCATGATTGATTGATTAACATGATTGAGGTTTAGATGATACCAATGAAGCATACAATGCATTTCTGGGTACATTTTATATATAAATATATTCATATTACGACCCAGTCATATTACGACCAACATTGTCCATCGAAAGAGTGCAAACATATCCTAAAAAGAGGGTGAAACCATGGTTAACCAAGGGTTTTGAAAAAGCTTGTATGAAGATAAATAGGCTCTACAGGGAATTTGTCAAGCATCAAACAAAGGATAAGGTGGACAAGTAAAAAAACTATAAAAAAACAGATTGACATTGACATTATGAGATCACAAAAAAATACTATTATAATCAGATGTTGCAAATGGATAAAATAATATTAAGGCCACTTGGAGTGTGCTTAATGACAAGATTAAAAAGTTTAGTAAAAAGGACTTTCCAACTTATTTTGTAAAAATAAAAAAGACAATTCAACTACAAAAAGTGCTCCTCAGAGGTCAGGTCAGGTAGGTTATTGTGGGCCAGCAATGTTCAAAAGTCGCCAATCAGGAGGGAATATTAAAAATCAGAGAGATCGGTCTTGATCACATGACTAATAGCCTCTACACACTGTACGATATTTGACCCGATTTGGCTCTCGGGGATATTTTTTGGTGATCGCCGAGAAAACCACCGATCTCAGTTCAGATCGGGCGTTCCTCGGCGAGGTGTTGATCGCGCAGTGTGTAAGGTACTCCGAGAAGAAACACCCCGATAAATTGCGGTCAGCGAGCGGTTCCCGATAATTTGTACTTTTCTAGCATGTTGGATATGGGTTTGTCGGATCCGATGAGAGCCGTGCTACAGCCAATGAGAGCACATTACAGCCACGCAACGGTCCGTGGCTAGTCCTCCCGCATAGAACCGCAATATTACCGTACAGACAGTCCAGTCCTGTATTAGATAAACATGATAAACAGATTGATAGAGTGAGCGAGCCTGCTCGACAATGGGGCTGTTTATTATTAGAGAGGAATAGATCTTGCAGACAGAGAGAGAGAGAGAGAGAGAGAGAGAGAGAGAGAGCTGTCTGTGTGTGTGTGTGTGTGTGTGTGTGTGTGTGTGTGTGTGTGTGTGTGTGTGTGTGTGTGTGTGTGTGTGTGTGTGTGTGTGTGTGTGTGTGTGTGTGTGTGTGTGTGTGTGTGTGTGACGCAGGTATGTGTCTCTGAACAGTATTGCCAGGTTTTGCGCGAGAAATAAGCAACCAGGTCTATGAAAACAAGCCCAACAAGAGCGACTATAGGCTGCATGAGCACTTTAAACCTATATACAAATAAAATAGACGATCTACAAGCTCACAACGCGTCGCAGCTATAAGAAAAAAAGCAACATTAAGAAATAAAGCCAAATAAGCAACTACACTTTGGAAATAAGCTAAATAGAAACGCAACCACAAATATTTTTTACAAGCAACTCGCTTATAATAAGCGGACACGGCAACACTGGTTGACTTTTGAAACGTTTGTTTCAGAGAGGGAGAGAGAGAGAAATACAGAGAAATTGAGAATTATTTAATGTCAATCATTAGCGTCTTGTCTCGGTCTCGCGCATATATCACGGGAGCCTTTCACGTTTTCGTGAGACGTTTGGAATAAAAACAAATGTATTGGGTCGGGATCACATTGTGGTGAAATATCTTGTAATCAGTGAATCCCTGTCGCCGAGCAATCAATCGTGCGAGAATCACAACGATATATTTAGCCCGATTTCAAGAGAGAAACTCGTGCAATGTGAAATGCTTAACGATCTGTTCACTCGCCGACCATTTCAAATATCGTACAGTGTGAGTGCATATCCTGCCCAGTTTTGTTCAAAATGCAATTTGTGGGAAAGCTTGCACATACACTGTAGGGGCCTCTCTCTCACTCACTCACTTCACACCTATAGTAGCTGTGCTTTCCTGTTGCAGGGCAGCGCTCTAAACCAGTGAGAAGGACTCTCAGGGTTGTTACAATGTGTCTGGGGATGCTGTATCTTATGCTGCTGGGTGCGGTCATAGGCCTCATCGTACACTGTGAGTATTCTATGTCACAGAACTACCACAAACCCACGTCGCTCACTTTTGGTGCCTGCCATTTTGTAGCTGTGGCATCTCCAAAGGATAGTACTTTACCCACACCATGCGGGGCGGCCATAGCTGAGTGGTTAGTGAGCCCGCCTAGGGAGCCAGAGGCCCTGGTTGCCCCAGGTACGATTCCAGGCCACGCCAGCATATGTGTCGATGAAATGAAATTTGTCCCTGAGCAAGACTCTTAACCCCTAATTGCTCACAGGCCCTCATTGGAAACAAGCCCGCAAGGACTTTCATGAACGTCCTGTTAAAAGGAATTATCCTATGCTATAACTTCACTTTAAATCATATTCTCATTTATTTAATGTAGTTGAATATTTTTTATGTATTTCTTCTTGAATCTGAAAAGTGTCACCCTATGTAATTCGCAGATAATTCAGCCTATACCAATCTGACCCTGGAGAGAAATAATCTGACCCTGCGGATAAACCAGTCTGAGTCAAACTACAACAAACTGACTGAAGAGAATGTCAAGTTACAAAGAGAAGTAAACCAGCTTACTGCAGGTGGGAGATGTTGCAGATATTTTTGGATTGAATATTAAATATTTCATTACTGTAATTATTATTATCAGGGATGTAATGGTAAAATACATATAATAACTATAATGGAAATTAAGCTTACTTTTAGGTTCTCAAATTGCAAAAAAAGAAGAGACCCTATTACCATAATCACAGACTCTATAATGATACTGAGACCGTGTCCTTGTTAATGGAAACCTTGTAGACAAAACAAAAAGTCAAAAAGTCCTTATAATTATTGAGGACTATTTATTCTATTTTATTCTGGGGGTTGTCTTTTGTTACTGTTGTTGTTCTATAGAATTGTTTATCATTGCATTGAAATTTCATAAGTAAAATGTCTGTTTGTCATTAAGGCAAGTCTTGTCCCAGTGGATGGCAGAGGTTTGGATGCAACTGTTACTACAGATCTACTGAAATGAAAACATGGGATGAAAGCAGACAACAATGTCAGAAGATAGAAGCAGATCTGGTGATCATCAACAGTAAAGAAGAACAGGTGTGTGTGTGTGTGTGTGTGTGTGTGTGTGTGTGTGTGTGTGTGTGTGTGTGTGTGTGTGTGTGTGTGTGTGTGTGTGTGTGTGTGTGTGTGTGTGTGTGTGTGTGTTTGTTTATATTATAGACAATTAATTATGGTTCAATCATGAACAAATTCTTAGGAATTCATCAGAGGATATGGCCCATTGAAGGAAGCATCTTGGATTGGACTGGCAAAGACAGCTGGAATGTGGGGATGGGTGGATGGAACACCACTGACAACAGGGTGAGATATTTGATGAGTTTTCTTGTAATTCTACCAAATGTGAATGACTAGTGATGTGTTTAAAAAGACGAAGATGTTGTTTACTCTGCAGGTACTGGCACAGTGGATGGCCTGCTGACACCAAAAATCATAACTGTGCAAAATACAGTAACAATCTGGATCCAGGACAATGGACCAATGAACAGTGCGCAAATACACATTTCTGGATGTGTGAGAACGTTATCTGTTAATCAGTGGTGGAATTAAAGTACAAAAGTATTCAAATATACTTGCAGTAAATCAGTATAAGTATAAAAGTACTTACGTTTTTCATAATTTGTCAAACGTTTTTCGAAAATAGCCAATTTACAAGCTCACAACGCATCACGATGTGATGAGCTAGTAGACCGGCTATTTTTTAATTGTCAAAGTAGGCCCTGCAGTATGAAATAGAGCTTAAAGGACAACTTTGTTTTTTTACAACCAAGGTTTATGTTAGATTGTAATTAAAGCAAATAAAAGATGAGTGTTAAAATATTTAAATGTACTGCTTTCTATAGTTTTAGCAATTTTCGCGATATTTTTTACAGTGGGTGGGGGCATTCTGTCCGGTGGCTAAATATGTCTTTTTTTTACACAATAACCCGGCGATTTCTTTATTATTATTATTTACAGTAGCTTTTCTAGCCCCCAATAACTCACATCTGGCCATCAAAGACCACTGTACCTTTTTTATTGTCTAAAAAATACATATTTAGCCATCGGACAGAATGCCCCCGCCCACTGTAAAAAAGATTGCGAAAATTGCTCAAACTATAGAAAGCAGTAAATGAAAAAAATATATAACACTCATCTTTTATTTAATTACAAGCTAAAATATAAACCTTGGTTGTAAAAAAAAAAGTTGTCCTTTAAGTGGTTAAAATAGATTTTAATCTAAATCTGCAAAGTAACTAGTAACTAAAGCTGTCAAATAATTGTAGTGGAGTAAAAAGTACATTATTTGCCTATGAGATGTAGTGGAGATGTATAGTGGAGTATAAGTATAACGTATCAGATACTCAAGTAAAGTCAAAGTACCAGAAAATTGTACTTGAGTACTATTAATATTCATATTAATTGAATATATTATTAATTAAAATATGCACTTAATATTCTGCCTTTCAAAGATAAACAGTAATTAGCACTGAAACAATTAATAAAAACTAAAATTGCATCATGTTCACATAAATTATAACTATGCCTTAAAGTTGTACAATGCAGAATCACAAATAACGATTTTTAGCAACCTCTGCTGGTCACTACCGTCACTGCATACAATTTCCCTAGTCCTCGATTACCCAGAATTCCATTCGTTTTCACCGGAAGCCGGAAGCGTTTCAAAAAGCGATCTTTTAATTGTTTTATACTATCTACGGATCGTTTCTCTTAGCCAGTGGAGCATTAGTTACCATGAGCTGTGCTTTCTTTTTCTGTTCTTTTTCGATCTTCCAATCCTACATTATCTTAAAATCAGCGTGAGGTTCCTTTTTGTTAATAGCGCGGTAGTTCCTGGCCAAACAGGAAACCGTTGCGGTAGTTCCTGAGGACGTCGGCCACGACGTCATGACGTTGGCCAGGAACGTCATTTTCCCGGGAAAGTCCCCCCCGTACACGTTCAATAGAAAATATATAAATAAAAGGCTTCCGGGGGTGAAATTCACGGAGTGGGTGTTGTGAAACTTTTGCCACTCGCAAAAGATATACAATTTAACTTTAGTTTTGTTGAAAACGTTACCTAGTATTACTTTAATGGTTAGACATAATTTAAAGGGCTAGGTTGAGCTTGAGATACTGAGATGTTAGCTGCACTGCTGCAGCTAATACAATTTATAATTTTAGGTGTGCCAATGACCAATGTACAAGAATTGTACAACTCTGTTATTTTTAAGCTAAAGACCTAACTGTTTGCCTTTGCCTTAAACTATAGCCTACTAGTTTTTCTTTTAAATATAATTTCTACACTGTAATTTTATTCTCATTTTTCTGTTTTCATTTTAATTACTTTTTTCTTTTTTTTCTCTTAATGTCTTGAAGCTTAATATTTTATGTAAATCATTTTAATTGCCTTTTTGCATTTTGTGCTATAGAAATGAACTTGTCTTCAAGTTGTTTTTAAAGGTGACAAGCAGAAAGCATTCCCTCCCTTATATTTGCCAGATGAACAGTAGAGGTACAGTACATACTTTACATTTAGTGTTTCTGTGATTCTGTCAGTGACTTACATGACCCAGTCTTTGTAGTTGTTCCAGGCATGTTTGTCACCACAAGTTAAAGCTGCAATCCGTACGTTTGATGTCCAAACCCGGATTCCAACCCCGGTCTACTGCATGGGAGACCAAACTTCTACCGCTTTTCAAGAGCCCACTTGGCCAGGAGATTTTGCATGTATGAGCTTCAGCCAATACTACTTGTCAACCAGTAGTTGTCCTAGCTACTTGGCACCAGGATCTACATAGATTTCTAAATGGAAGAGTAGGGAGATGACCTCTAGCCACTGCAGATGCGCTACAGTATATTAAAGGTTGGGTAAGTGATTTTGTTTGGTTAAAATAAGTGTTAAATAGCTCTTCTGATAGTACTCATTGCTATAGAGTGTTTGTTCAGTAACAAGAGTCTCCATGTCTCATTAGCTCTTTATTAAACAGAAATGTATTTTAAAAAAAAATCATTTTCAGGTCAGGATACCAATTGTATCCAATCAGGATAGATAACATATAGATGATACAGATTAAACAAGTGGAATTGGAAGTGATGACACAAAGTAATGAGCAGACAAAATTGTAACTGGAACACTATAAAAATGAAGCTGATAAATGGGTACTCTATTCTGATTGGCTGTCACCTACCTGAAAATGTATTTTAAAGAGCTGGAGAGACTGGGAAGACCCCTGTTACTGAACACACACTTTATAGCAATGATCAGAATATAGTGCTTTAAGCTTTTAACAAAAAAACTTTTTTTAACAAAAACAATTATCACTTACCCCACCTTTAACATTCTCTAACACCGATTTGTTAAAATAACAAAATGTAATAATAAAAAGGTAGCAGGTGGCGGAAATCGATTTGAGTTGATTCATTAGCGAGCTTGAGATACTGAGATGTTAGCTGCACTGCTGCAGCTTATACAATTTATAATTTTCGGTGTGCCAATGACCAATGTACAAGAATTGTACAACTCTCAGTTATTTTTAAGCTAAAGACCTAACTGTTTGCCTTTGCCTTAAACTATAGCCTACTAGTTTTTCTTTTAAATATATTTTCTACACTGTAATTTTATTCTCATTTTTCTGTTTTCATTTTAATTACTTTTTTTTCTCTTAATGTCTTGAAGCTTAATATTTTATGTAAATCATTTTAATTGCCTTTTTGCATTTTGTGCTATAGAAATGAACTTGTCTTGCAAGTTGTTTTTAAAGGTGACAAGCAGAAAGCATTCCCTCCCTTATATTTGCCAGATGAACAGTAGAGGTACAGTACATACATACTTTACATTTAGTGTTTCTGTGTTTCTGTCAGTGACTTACATGACCCAGTCTTTGTAATTGTTCCAGGCATGTTTGTCACAACAAGTTAAAGCTGCAATCCGTACGTTTGATGTCCAAACCCAGATTCCAACCCCGGTCTACTGCATGGGGGACCAAACTTCTACTGCTTTTCAAGAGCCCACTTGGCCAGGAGATTTTGCATGTATGAGCTTCAGCCAATACTACTTGTCAACCAGTAGTTGTCCTAGCTACTTGGCACCAGGATCTACATAGATTTCTAAATGGAAGAGTAGGGAGATGACCTCTAGCCACTGCAGATGTGCTATATTAAAGGTTGGGTAAGTGATTTTGTTTGGTTAAAATAAGTGTTAAATAGCTCTTTTGATAGTACTCATTGCTATAGAGTGTTTGTTCAGTAACAAGAGTCTCCATGTCTTATTAGCTCTTTATTAAACAGAAAATGCATTTTCAGGTCAGGATACCAATTGTATCCAATCAGGATAGATGACATATAGATGATACAGATTAAACAAGTGGAATTGGAAGTGATGACACAAAGTAATGAGTAGACAAAATTGGAACTGGAACACTATAAAAATGAAGCTGATAAATGGGTACTCTATTCTGATTGGCTGTCACCTACCTGAAAATGTATTTTAAAGAGCTGGAGAGACTGGGAAGACCCCTGTTACTGAACACACACTTTATAGCAATGATCAGAATATAGTGCTTTAAACTTTTAACAAAAACAAATTGCACTTACCCTACCTTTAACATTCTCTAACACCGATTTGTTAAAATAACAAAATTTGTAATAATAAAAAGGTAGCAGGTGGCGGAAATCGATTTGAGTTGATTCATTAGCGAGCATGACAGATTCACTGGAGCTGGAATATCATGTAACCATAACAACCACCAATGTATGTGAATCAATACATTTAATTATTTTTATTTTTTTAAGTTTGGGTGAATTTCATTTCATGAGCCTTGGAAACTCTGTTTTAGATGCCAGGAAATTGTGAAAGTATTTATTTAGTAAAGGTTTACTTTACAATAGGATTATTGATATTCTAAGCATCATTACAAAGTCTATTAATCTACGTACTGTAAAAGTACTGCATGTACCTTAAAAGGATATTGAATGTATTTTTATGTGATGAGGGCTGTCTTGTCACTTTCCTGCTTCTCTCAATATAATCCAGTAAAATCTTATTAAGTAAAACGTATTAAATAAAAGGACTAGGGGATCCACCCATCATTTCTAAAGGGAAAATGAAGAAGCATAATTTCAATTACAATTTACAAGAGTAAGTAGTACAAGAGTACTTCATTTTTTGTCAACCCGCTTTAATGTATCTGTGTAGAAATGTGTCTTGGGATACATCAGTGTACTGTATATTATCACAGCACATAGTAACAGACAACAGAGACATCAGGGCTCATACTTACAGACAAAGTAATAGAGCAGTACAATAATATACGTATGAGTGCGAGTGGTGGAAAAAGTAAAAAAATAATAATAAAAAAAAGTGTTTGCTGCCCACCCATCTGACCACTTAATAACTGATCAGATGGGTGGGCCTCATACATTTTCAGAGCATGCTTATGTTATTGATCAATCATTAAAATATTGTGTTCTGGCTTGGATCAATAGAAATAACTTAGTATACTAGTAAAAACTAACTTATCTTTTTCAAGGTTTTAAAGAAAAAATACCCTGACTTATTTTTTTTACATTAATTGTTTTATATTAATGTTATATTATCATTAAATTCTTAGTGTTTTACAAATTATTTGGTCCTGGTGAGTGGTAAATTAATGAAAATGGCTGTGCCAACTCAAAACATCCCCAAAGACACGATGCCTGCACTATTTGACCCCACTGATTCCAAAAGCAGAAATTAAGTAAAGAAATGTAGTACTTTTTCCACCACTAACTGCATGGTCATTTAAAGTTTGATACATTTTTACCAGCTATCACACACTTGATGACCATCGCCACATGAGGGCGCCATATCATTAAAAATGGCACGAACAGAAAGGGAAAAGCATCTTCAGTGCTGCTGAGAATGACACAGCAACACACATCATTCAAACAACTCTCTTAAAGGTCAAAGGTGACAGAACATGGAGGAGGGAGGCTGCATGTGCATTATATAAGTGACCCTTACCTTTCATCTCAAGAATGCTTGTGGCAGTGTTAGTGTGTGTGTGTGAGAAGGAGGAAGAAAGAGTGTGTGTGCGTGTGCGTGTGCGTGTGCGTGTGTGTGTGTGTGTGTGTTCATGAAGAAAAAGGAAAGAAAAAAGGACGGACAGATGGTATTATAGGAATGGCTCTCCACTTGTTTTAACCCAAAACGGGAAAGCATCTGTGTCATTGCGTTTTGAGCTTGTCGATCTGCTACTTTTGCTGTTTTTCTCATTTGAATCCTGAAAAGAACCAGTTTTGGACATAATGAGGTTTCCACCCGACAGAGACGATGTGTAGAATCGGCCTCAGGTTTTAATGGGTTAATGTGGTGTGTTTATGACTCATTAAGTTAATGTATTTGTTTCCTCTATACGCTGTATGAGTGTTGTGGTAATGAAAGCCATTTTCATCAGGACCCTGCTTCAGTTCCATCATTTATTATTATAACTAAACTAAACTAATTAGTGTTAAGGAGATGTAATTACTATCTCCAGGCACTCTGCACTTTTATCGGGGCAAAGACAGGCCTGTCATAAGCAGCCTTGCTGCCTAACCAGGATACTTATCACTTATAAAAAAGAAGGGTATGGAGGACTTTGTTTCCTTTTAAAAAACCCACAGGTCTGCTGTTAACTGCTTAGGTTAACTGCTCTTTTTGTCTTAAAGGAGGAGGGGTATCCTTTGTTGGCCAGCATACTGCTCTAAATCTATAGTTTTCAAATGACTAATGACACTTAGGCTCATGAGGTATATTCAAATCAAAACGCAGCCAAACAGAACTACAGTGAAAGCCTTTGTCTAGGAGAATCCGCACAACACTGACGGCTGGGACACGATACCTGTTCAGATGTATGAAAAAAGCTTTTCTTATGTAACCTTGAGAGGTGTGTGGAGGCATGTCTGAACAGCATTAGCTGGCCTCTTCTTCTTCAAGGTCATGTCACATGATGGTTCAAACATGCTGCGAGATGGTTATTCTATCCCATCGCTGTTAGGTATGTCCACATTTTACAGTGTATGGTTTCATTATGTTCGGGCATGACAGACTGCTCGTCACCCAGTTACCCCATTAAGACCTAAGGCCAATTCGACAAATGTCTTGACAGTTTTGTGAAAAACCTATGTTGCTACGTATATCAGTGGTGCTCAAACTTTTTCATGTCAAGGACCCCCAAAGTTATTTGGCCGCGGACCCCCATCTCAAAATATTTTGTTCCAGGGACCCCCCAGAATTTGAGTTCAAAATGTTTGCTTTAAAAATATATTTATATTCAAAGATTTTCACGAATTTTCACGATTTTTCAAAAATAGCAGATCTACAAGCTCTTAGCGCTGTGAGCTTGTATATCTGCAATTTTTTAATAGCCAAAGTGTACAATAATGGTTAAAGTGGTTAAACTCTAAAATGACACAGATGCTTACCCGGTTCGAATGGGTTAATGCCTTCACGAGCTAAATCAAACAGGCTGATGTTCTTGTTATTTGTTCTTATTTATCTCACGTGCTGTAAAGTCACTCAGCTGAAGCAGAGACTCTTCACCCCGTGCCCCCACTTCCATTTTTACTTCATTTAGCAAGACACAGCGTAGTTGTACTATCTTTGTTTTGGCTGTCTACAAAATCAGCTGTGTGGAAGGATTTTTTTATATGATATACATAATAGTGTCAAAACATGGTCTACACTTAATTCAGTGGTTCTCTTCTCTTTTTCTGCCATCAGGCAGGCAATTGCATTCACCTGTCCTAGGTGTAAGTGAGTCTAAACATCTAAACCCTTAAACCCTATATACTTCATTGACTGGAGGCCCCCAGGGGTCTATAGGCCCCGTACTTTTCCCCTCTAGTCGATCTACATCAGCCAGCCAAATGTTTTCCCCAGAATTGGGACACTATGGTGTTCATGTAGTTAAAGGTTGAATATATGATGATGATAATGATGATGTTGATGATGTAGGAATGATTGGGGGTCACCTGAGTGAGAGGGCATGCATGGTGTAAAGTACAAGGCATTCATTGGCTGTTGGTGTGAAGAGTGTGAAGAGCTGGGGGATTTACATCACATTCCTTGGAATGTTTACCTGAAAATTATAGTGTGGAGAAATAGAAAGAATGAGGGAATAGGAGGGGGTTAGAGGAAGATAGGAAAGGTATGTGCATGCAATATATATATATGTATTTTTTTATTGCACCCTAATTAACACATGCACATAGGTGGACAACTTCCTGTTGTCCACCTTGAGTTTCAAAGTGAAGATGTTAATGGTGTTACAGTAATGTATTCTTCACACGTTTTTCTGGGTAATTTCTCATAAAAAAATAAAATGTTGGAGCATGGTGCTACTTGGAAAAAACTGGCTTGGATAACTGTAGAAGTATGTTGTGTGTGTGTGTGTGTGTGTGTGTGTGTGTGTGTGTGTGTGTGTGTGTGTGTGTGTGTGTGTGTGTGTGTGTGTGTGTGAGAATTTTTGAAAATGTGTTTGCATGAGTTACAGAGTGTGTCAGTTGTACCCGTGTATGCATTTGCATCTGAGCGTGTGTGTGTGTGTGTGTGTGTGTGTGTGTGTGTGTGTGTGTGTGTGTGTGTTACGCCCTGTTATCTTCCCCAATGGAACATTTCTACCTGCGATTTCCCCTTAACATTCCCCAGGTGAGTGACTTTCATTGCCACAGAGCACACGTGTGTGTGTGTGTGTGTGTGTGTGTGTGTGTGTGTGTGTGTGTGTGTGTGTGTGTGTGTGTGTGTGTGTGTGTGTGTGTGTGTGTGTGTGTGCGTGCGTGCGTGCGTGCGTGCGTGCGTGCGTGCGTGCGTGCGTGCGTGCGTGCGTGCGTGCGTGCGTGCGTGCGTGCGTGCGTGCGTGCGTGCGTGCTTGCACGTGTGTGTGTGTGTGTGTGTGTGTGTGTGTGTGTGTGTGTGTGTGTGTGTGTGTTTGTGTGTTAGAGAGGCTGTGAGTGTGTTTACTGGAGAGCTCCACAGAGACCACCGGGGGAGATAACAGCCTCCCTCTCTACAGAAGCAAAGCATCACATTCACACACGTGAAGGAACACCCAGGCTGACACTTCTCTCTCTTTCTACAGTATATTTATCTCTTTTCAGTGATGGAAAGAGTACTCAGATTATTTTTGCTTAAGTAAAAGTATCAATACAGCAATGTAGAAACACTCTGTTACAAGTCCGGTATTCAACATTTACTTGAGTACAAGTAGTACAAAGGTATTGGCCTCAAAATATACTTAAAGTGCCAAAAGTAAAAGTACTAGTATTATGCAGTATGTCCCACTTCACACGTTTTCAAATCTTTGGAAAACAGCAGATCTATAAGCTCACACGACACATTGTGAGCTTGTAGATCGGCTATTTTCAAATAGCCTACGTAGGGCTGAATTGGTTAATGTTTTGTAATAATAATCTAAAACTACAAAGTAACCAGTAACTAAAGTTTTCAAATACTAAAATACATAGTGGAGTGTACAATATTTGCCTGAGATGTAGTGGAGTAGAAGTATTAGTACTGAAAATTGGAAATACTCCAGTAAAGTAAAAAATACCTCAGAATGTACTAAAAGGGATATTTCACTTTCAAAAAAACTTTGGGTCATTTTATCATCTACTCAGGCTTTAGTGAGCCCCCCAGACCATTTGTAAGTTGCTTGATTCAGTATTTAGATATATGATATTCATTTTATCAGACACGCCCCCTTTCCTATACAAACCCATTATAACTTCAAACTCCATTCTAACCATGTTAGATGTATTAAAAACACCCTTCCTTGGTTCTGGTGACTCACCCCGCCCTCCTAATACGCGAGGGGGCCATGTTTTTTCGATAACTTTTTTCACTTGTTTTATTTAATTTTTTTATTGACGGGTGTATTTGATGAATCTAACATTTTAAAAATGGAGTTTGAAGTTATAATGGGTTTGTATAGGAAGGGGGCGTGTCTGATAAAATGAATATCAAATATCTAAATACTAAATCAAGCAACTTAAAAACGGTCTGGGGGGCTCACAAAAGCCTGAGTAGACGATAAAATGACCCAAAGTTTTTTGAAAGTGAAATATGCCTTTAAGTACAGAACTGAGAACATGTACTTAGTTACTTTATACCAGTGAAAAGAATAAACTGTGTTTCAATAGATCCAATATAGTTATTATTTAGTCACAAGCTCTTCAGTATTTATAAAACCCACACATACCATTTTAACTTTCACTTTAAAAATCGTTCTAAAATAGCATGAAATTGCTGATCAGCGTTGTGAGCTGGTCAGTCTGCTACTTTTGATAGTTTTGTTGTGCACGATACTCTTGTACAACAAAGTAGGGCACCGATTTACAAACAAAAAACATAAAAAGGTGAAATATGGAGATACAAGGTTTCTGCCCGACGGCAACGATTATGTGTAAATCAGGCTTTTACTGTACAGTTTCTCCGTCTCTTCCCTCCATCTTTTGCTGTATCTCTCTCTGTATCCTCCATCACTACCCCCCCAACCCCCCCCCCTCTCTACACCTCTCTCTCATTTGGAGTGAGAGGAGAGTTGAATTGAGTTTCTCAAGCGCTTCATTGACCAATCACTGACCTGCACTGTGGGGAGGAGGAGTCTGTCATCAGTGTGGGAATCAGATGTCTCTCTATTCATCTCACACTCTTCTGACTTCAGACTCACAGTGGGACATTTGCTGGATAAAACTGATCAAAGACATCCCCCCCCCCAGCAGATGTCATTTCTTGAATCACATATTTGACATGGTGGTACTGTATAGATCAAAGGAGTTGATAAAAAAAAAAGCTTTGTGATTAATGTTATGAAGGCGAACATAAAAGCAGCATCAAGCACAGTGATCATCAATAATCTAACTCACTACTTTGACTTGAAGATAAAAAATCTATAAAATATAAAATATAGTATACATATTATCACCCAGAAATGAATCAAGCCCAAGCTTTTCAGTCAGGTAAATGAGAGCAGAAATATCAGCCTGGGGCCAATGCTGCCTGCTGACATTGAATAATAAATACAAGAGCACAACGCCAGGCGGCCTACAGGGATGTTGGATGGGAAAAGTCAGATATTAGACTGCGCCACAGAAGAAGAGGGGAGAGAGAGAAAGAGAAAGAGAGAGAAAGAAAAAGAGAGAGAGCTAGAGCTATAGAGCAGTGGTTCTAAACCTTTTCACGCTGTGACCCCCCCAAAATAATGATATTTGAACTGGGACAAGCACTTGGAATTGTAGGAGTTGACAGATAAAATATTGTGAAAATAGCAGATCTACAAGCTCACAACGCCTCGCAAACAATGTTTTATAGCCTTATACTATTTGATAATCTGGCCAGTGTTTGACCAGTTAGTTTGTTGATTACTTTAGATGCAGTAAAGGTATTTTTTTCTTTCTTTCTTTCTTTTTTTAGGTATTAAAAAGTCCTTATTGTCACTTCACTGTCATCTGAGACCCACTGCTGTAGAGGAGAGACGCTGGTAGAGATTGAGAGGAGTAAAAGAAGGCTACAGATAGAAGAAACCCAATGAAGGATTTAAAGAAAATGAAGAAAGGAAGGAAGAAGGTGGAGAAAGATAGCCAAGTGATGCACCTAAAGAGGTGGTTAGAGAAACAGAGCTGGAGACAAGGAGACAGCGAGTGCACGGATTATAGCGACAAGAGGAACCACTTTGTGCGTTAATGAGACAGAGGGACTCTGCACTGCGGTGCAATTATTTATCAGGAACCCAGCCAGTACTCGTGCAGATGTCAGACCACAGGACCCACCTTTAGGTGGCCAGATGCCTGGGGTCGGTAGATTGGCATCTCATCAGGTATAGGCTGACCTATATAATCATATTATGCAAATACATGGGTGGCCAGAGACAGACAGACAGACACTCAGGCAGACAGACAATAGGCATCTGTTGAAGGCTACCGAGTAGCTCAGAGTACTCCCTCCTCTTACTGCAGTAGACAGAGGAAAAACCTGCAATCTGGGATTTATTTAAATTAATACACCGTCATTGTCTCCATCTGTATGGTGTAATAATACGGCTACACAGTCAAGCTGGCACATTTGCCGTGGTCAGAGATGCATAAAGTTTCATTCTCAGCTGTTCAGCCATTTATTTTTTAACCCCTTTTTCCTCCTCCCAATTTAGTCATCGTGCCAATCAAGTCCACCCCACACATTTCTGTGTTCCCATTGCTGTTGTACCCTATTGGCTCATCTGCCAGTGAGGAGCCCCCACCAGGAGGACGTAGCGCCTCGGTCCTACTCCACCCATTCAACGCCCCCTGCTGACAGGGGGTCAGCTCATAAATATCACCCACCCCGTCCTCCGGCTTCCCTCCCCTGAACAACACGGGCCAATTGTGTTCGTATACCGTATACACCTTCGGCCAAACCGGATGCAATCAGTGGATTCGAACCCCAGGGGTATATTGTTTTGGGGCTTTTTTCAGATCCCCATTAGTCACTGCCTCAGCAGTCACTATTGTTCTAGGGTCAAACAGTAAAAATGACAGTGCAATTACTAAATTTACAAGCAATACTGTATACTCCACACAGTATAGTCTGTGTGTGGAGTTGGACAGGTACGGCCTCTGCTCTGCACCACCTGAGCACTCCCTGCTATTGGGAAATGTTGACCTGATTGCTAATTCTTTTTACTTATTCTTTTTTTTTTTTAAGTATCAATACTGCAATGTAGAAACACTCTGTTACAAGTAAAAGTCCGGTAATCAACATTTACTAGTAAAAGTACAAAACTAATGGCATCAAAATATACTTTAAGTACCAAAAGTAAAAGTACTCATTATGCAGAAGCTTGTAGATCAGCTATTTTCAAATAGTGGTTAATGTATGTTTTGTAATAATAATCAAAATCTACAAAGTAACTAGTAACAGTACCCCCACTAGTACCCCATGGCCACGGATGTTACAATTCTACTCGGGCATTCTACCCTGCATAAGTACCCGTATCTTCCGTATTGTTCAATAAAAAGCATTTTTATGTAAATGTACGGGTTGTTAATGGAGAAAGTGCAAAAAACAGGCTGAAGTTCAGCCATGGCGCTCGTGACGGACGAGCGTCGTGTGATCCATGGCTAGTGGCGACCGTTCAAAGGTCACCGGATTTGACCGAGTATTCTTGTATCTCTGGACCCTGCAAGTCTAGCAAAACATCAATCACAGAAGCATGACAATAGATTCTCTGCCATCTTTGCTGTGGTTCGAACATAATTGCAACTACCACTCAATGCCAGTGAGGGTGAGAAAATGTGTGGAAATCCTAGATTGTGGCTTCAAGAAAATGAACACCAGAGAACTTTTTCTTTCTTTCTTTTTTTCTTCTGGCAAGTAAACTACAAAGGGAGCCACAATAAGCAACAGTTGTAGCTACTTCAATTTTATTGTCTTGTTTTGAGAAAAAAATCAATACAGAGTAAAAAATTAATTACTTCCTTGATTTCTACTTCTTTTTTTATGTGGTAAGAGGGGTAGATGGTGACTCTGAGGGTGACAAACAACCCTCATCATGACAAAACAATCAAATCCTTCCAAATGCATTTGATTTTCATCCAGATCAATAGCTCCAAAAGAAAATATATATCATCTCTGCAGGCTAACAAACAAGACATATCTGAACGTGTGTTTCACAAATATTTGGAACTCATTCAGGTAATGGACCTCAATTATCAACTAATATACACATACATATTATAGGGGATGTTTCAAAAATGTTTTTAAATTGAATACAACTTCAAATAACACTTTTTAAAAAATCATTTTGAAAGCATGATTTCTTTTTCAAATAAGTATATACCCAGTAACTTGGCCACGTTTGAAATACAATGCTGTCATTCACTGAAAGTACGTTATTTTCAAGTGAAAAGTTTTTTTCACTTGAGGCTTTAGTATTTCTTCTGCAAGGAGTGATTTGATGGGGAGGAAAGAGAATGACGTCCACGTCTGCAGAAATTGAAATGGCTCCCTCCATGTTAACAATAGATTGTAATATTAGACGTTGATATTTCACTCCACAAAACAAAAAAAGTCACAATGGGGTGCAAAAGGCACAAACACAAAAAATAGGAAAATAGCTTTATCAAGAACACTGAATATCTGTCCCTTGCTCACCACCATCACCAATGTTGAAAGTGAGGCGAAAGTGTGTTCATCTTAACAGCTTGACCAAAGGTTTAACAACCCATCACTTAAAGGAGTAGTTCACCCAAAAAAATACTTATTTTCTATCAATTACACACCCCATGAAGTCTTGAATTCATGGAGATTTTTAGTTTTTTTCTCCATGAATCAACACGAATTCAAGGCTTCATGGGGCTGTGTAATTGATAGAAAATAAGTCATTATGTGGGTGAACTACTACAAATTACGGCCGCAACTGCTCCCAGACACAGAAAAATACAGATGTTCAGGAGACCTAGTAATGAAACCAATCTCTCACATCTTCAACTAGAATACTCTCATTATATTACATATCATTTCATTTTAGCACCTTGTCAACCTCCCATTGACAGCAAGAAATACAAAGAGCAAAATAAAAGCAAAAAACGAAATAAATGCCGGTAACTTTAACACTGTATCAATGCTTGGTTAACTGCAAACGATTAGAGAAGCTGAACGCTCTCTAGACTTGTCTTGTGTAACAGTATAATATATTCTATGAAAATATGAGACAAAAACAAAAGACAGATTGCTTCTTGACATGACACAAGCACATTAAAACAAAATCATGCAACGCAGTACACCGCATATGTGGGCTGTTTCATAATCTGAATAAATAATCCTGAAACTGAATACCTGGTAACACAGTTCAGCAGCCTCAAATGATAAATGAATTAAGGTACTAAAATGAAAATATGTATCAATATAGTTTTATTTGGGGATTTTTCTTTAACCACTTGAACCCCAGTGTCCGTTTTCTGGGCACGCTATAATAGGCGAACATTCAGCTAAAAATGTCAATCTATAAGCTCACAACGCAATGCGAAGCGTTGTGAGCTTATAGATCGGCTATTTCCAGTGAAGAGATTTGGTGTAGAGGGGAGAAAAGGAGGGGGCATAGAATAAGCCCCTGGGGGACACTGGTCAACAATGTTATAGGGTTCAAGTGGTTAATATTATGCAAGTTTTACACATGCCTAAAGTAAACTTTACATTGACTGTGAAAGAGTGTGTTTTGATAACTCTGTAATGCTATCAGACGTAAGGACAGTCTGTAACATCATCACCATCTACTCCATGATTTACAAACTCCAATTGATGGTTTTCTTCGGAACAGTTGAGAGGCACTTAAAAGTCCCAACCAGGTAAAAGACAAACAAACAATAATTGACACAATGAGCAAAAAGTTTAAAACAAAAACAGCAACAACTGAAAGACAAACTATTACTGAAAACCTTTTGTTAAATATGAATTTGAACATGAGAACAGTTAATACGTTCTTCCTCACAAATGGCTAGCCAGACACAAGAGAAAGAGGCTCTGAAATACACTAAGTTCTGGTCTAAGTAATTTGAGCGATAACCGAACAATTCTATACAGATCTCCTGCTTAGGGAACTAAACATGTAGATGGTCTGTAAAATAATTCAATGGTCTAAACTGAATTGAAATACCTTTGAAGTAACCCCCCCCCAACCCACAATGTTCATAGGAAATCCTTTATTACATCAGGCACTTTATTGATTTGTCCATAACGAATCCCAGATCACCCAATCAGTGATCAGAAATGCCCAGAGGTGGCCATTTCTCTCTCTTCACCAATCAACTCCCTCGATTTTAATTAGTCCCTGGCGACACATCCGCCCTCCTTTTTAGTCTCCTCTTCAGGGTACCAACCGGCCCTTCTCCCTCTCCTCCGTCTCCCTCCTCTCTTTGCTCCTCCTCCTCCTCTCCTTCTACCGTCGCTGCGAGGCTCCTGGTGCTGAGGCGATGAACACCAGGAGACCTGAGCTCCACATCGTCCTGCGCGAGGGTGGCATCGCCAGGCGACACGGGCTGGGGTTCGGGGTAGTTGGGCTGCTGGTAGTACTCAGCCGGGTAGCCCCCGCCGCGGAAGGCGCGGTAGGGGTCTTCTTCCTCTGCCTCTTCATAGTTCTGGAAGGCGTTAGATGGCAGTTGGACTGAGGAGATAGTGCGGAAGTCAGTTTCCTCGCCTTTAGCCGTCCAGCCAATCAGCCGACCACCAGCCAACCGGGAAGTCAGCCCCGCCAGTCAGTAGGCAGGTCAAGTCAGGAAAAGCAGGAAGTCAGGCAGCAAAACCCGAAAAACCCCCCAAAAGGAAAACAGCCACCACCATCACCACAGGAAGGAAGGTTTTTGGGTTGTTTTGATTTGTTTTGTTGGGTTAGCGGGACAGGTAGTTGGTACGGGACAGGAGGGAATACGGAGCACAACACAGAGGAACAAAGGTTACCAAGGGTTATTGTGGGGTTACTGACCAACGTTAAAGACTGACAACGTGAAAAGCAGAGTTATAAACAGTGGTTAAATTCAAGCTATACTGTGTTAAGAAGTTAAAATTAAAAAAATAACTATTAAGTGTTAGGCTTAAGTCTGCGGATGACATAAAGTTAGATTCTCTGGTTGCAAAATGAACCTCAGGTTTAATGGGCATTAGGTTAGGTTAACTTTACGTCAACATTTCAAAGTCCCAACGGTTTGAGTCATTCAATGTCTTGTGATAGTTTAAAGGCTACACAATAACGTGCAAAAGTTGAGTTATATTAAGTATAGCCCTCGTGCACAGATCTATTTACATCTGAGTGTAAAAAGAGGTCTAAGTATTGGGTCAATAAAGCCAATGAGGTTAAAACAGGGGCACCGGTCTGTCATAATCTATGGAGGAAAAGTCAGGAGAGGACAATGATGTTAACATGAGGAGCAACTGGGACAATGAAAAAAACTTTCTGTTGAACTAATAACAGGGAGTGGATTTTTTGTTAAAACTATAGCTATTTTCTTCTTCTTCTTTTTTTGTAATTTATTTGGTTTTAGACTAGTGTTATTCTATTTAGAAAAGCCTTGTATGGACAGGTGTTGAAAATTAGCACGAGTGCTATATACACTTTAAACACTGCACCTGGTTCGTCCAATATGACTGTAATGTCCATGTCAAATAAATAAACATATAACATTTTTAAGATATATCCTATTTTGACAATATAATCTGTTTCACTGACCAATGGACAGCAATTTCGCCTGGCATCTTTAATTGATTTTACACACAAAGAAACATGCCATCATGTGTAGGAAGTGTATTCTGGTCTTTGTTGTCAAGGCTCCTAAACTTTGTAAAGTCATGTCTGAGGAACAATATTTTACTTATAGTGTATACTATAGTAAATAAAGTCTATTATTACTATTAGTTAGCATTATTAACATCCAGCAGTCACCATCTGGTGACTACCACTCTCTTTCAATATCTGCATGTGTTATACCTACTGGTCCCATAAAGCTTATCCTGTCTATCATCTGTAAGACCAATAATGAAGAGAGAAGACAAGAGCCAAAGGTAAGCTTCCATAGTCTATGCCAGTGGTTCTCAAAGTGGGGTCCGAGGACCCCCAGGGTTCCAGGGGGTCCACTGCAACATGAGGAAAAGTTTAACTACACTATTATTTCTTGGACTAGAACGGCGGTTCTCAAACTCCAAAATAATCATATTTTAACTGGGGACCCCCATCCTGACAAGCACTTGGAATGTAGGAGTTGAGACATTACCTTTTGTTTGACTCATTTCCACAGATAAAAATTGTGGAAATAGCCGATCTACAAGCTCACAACGCCTTGCACTGCGAGGACTTGTGAGCTTGTAGATCGGCTATTTTTTGGCCAATGTTTTACCAGTTTTTATAGTATAGTTTGTTGATTACTTTTGATGCAGTAATGGTCTCCAGCTCATAGCGCAGCACTCTGTGCCGCGCTATGAGCTTGTATATCTGCTATTTTTGAATAGCCAAACTATAAAATATGGTTAAAGTGGTTAAAATGATTGTGACACTATATTTAACAAATTCTGCTGGGGACCCCCTGGTACCCCTCCAAGGACCCCACTTTGAGAACCGCTGGTTTATGCATTACACCATTGCATCGCTCTGCGACCATTTTCAGCACCAACAATAACTACGAATCCCTTTGTCTATAATTGCTTTTTAGAGGTTATGATGAGCATAGCTCAGTACTCTTTCAAATACTGGCCAGGCAGATACTGTGGTTGGCCTGCAGGGGAGATATTATCAACAGTGGAATTGCAAGGCAAGCAGGTCGAGGAAGACACAACAGTCACACAAACGAACACAAACACAAAACACAGGGTCATAATTATAACATGCAGGCATAACATGAACAACCCTGTAGTCTGCCATCACTGAAAAAAGTCCTACTTGTACTTTTAGGTCAAAGCAGGCTGGATTTGTACTTAGTTGTGTGCCATTGTTGCACGGTAAGTTAACACAACATGTCTTATGGTGTCAACATTAGGGCTGGGGTGGTATGGATTTTTAGTTATCGCGGTAATAAATCACTTTTTACCGACGGTATGGCGGTATCTCCCCAAAAAAGTTGTTTTGAATGAAATAAAATAAAACAATATGTATTTTTAATTAAAATAAATAATAATAATCGTGTTTATGAACTCGACACCGTGGGATGCATTACACAACTGCGGTATTGCGGTTATTGCACCCAGCCCCAGTCAGAATTAGGCTATGCTTTTTTCAGTGCAGGCTACTGTATCACCTCTGACCTCGGTCAACAACAAGGTGATAGAGTCACATGGTTGAAGGTTATCTCTGTCTGCGGTAACACTTGTTGATTCATGTGATTTGAGATCTGATCATAGAGACTTGGCCTGAGAGAATGTCTGTTATTGCATTCCCTGTACATAGAAATGTTCTCTGTATCCTTATCAACACCACACCAGCTTTCCTTGATATGAGGGAATTATCAGCAATAGCTGATAATTGCGTAGCTACAGTACTGTAGATCTGTCACCTATGATCAAATGAGTAAAATCACATTGAAACCACAGTAACTTTAGACTATGATGGTGTCGGACGATCATCATGAAATCAATCACAATCATGCATTTGTAATTTAGATGAATGATACTCATGTAGGATTTTCTTTGATAATGATGCGTTTAGTTGCATTTTATTTTCCTTAAATGGGCCAGTACTGTTCCAGACGTTGTGGAGGTGCTTTAAGTCAGACCTTTTCACTATTGATGAGAAAATCCCACATGTAGCTTCATTCACATAAAATCCACATTCACAGTGATGCGGTTGATTAGCAATAACATAGATCAAATCATGGTCACAACATGCTAAGATCCAGAATCTGCTCAGTGCTATTGCTGGCTCTAGTAGAGTTCTCAACTCTGGCTCTAGAGAAACCAGAATACTGCTGGTTGTAATTCAAGCCATCTAATGAGGGATTAACTAAACCAGTGGAATCTAATTAATTACCTGCTAGAGTAGAAAACTACAAGTAAATCTAGAGTTGAGGACCACTGCTTTAGTCTGTATGATGTATCGTATGCAGTTTATAGTGTAGTTTATACTGTGCAAGTAATTATGCAATCAGATGAAGACACTTAAGGTAGAAATATACAAACGTAACTTTTCAGGCAACCTTGATAAGCAACAGCACAGCTGCTTTATTAGCCTGGCAAAGCCAGCCCACAAATTTCACTTTGCTTATAGTGAAAACTGAACTGAACTGACATTTAGTCTGGCGAAGCAATGCTACTGCTTCACTCCCATCAGAACATGGTTGCTGGCAGTGAATATATGAATAGTTTTGAGCCTATATACAAATGCACAGTGAGTTGGCATAACAGGCTATAGCAGCCACTATTCAAGCCATTTGGAGGCCATTCCAAAATAATATCTGTTATTATATTTTTCAAATAGAAGAACTTGAAATCTTCTGCCAGTATTAAGTACGGTACTCTCTAACGTTTATGAGTCATGAATTTCTTAGATATACGACATTCTGACTTACTACATACAGTATATGAAACCAAGCTCAATTCTGGATCTTAGCAGCAATTGTATTTCAAGGTGCTTTCATTTGACCTTGTAATACAGTGAGAGTGAGTGTAAATTATTTCTGGATCATGTGTCAAGTTTAACCCAATTGCTTTGTGTCATCAGGCCAAAGAGAATTCGGTTAAACGTTTATTCGTTTTACAGGCACATGACCCTCCCGCATTCAGTGACCTTCATTCCATAATGATTTGCATGGCAAATGAAAAAGGGTTTCAAATACAGTCGAACTAGGAGCACATGCCTTCGGTCTAACATGCTTCATACATATCATTAAAATCAGGTGCACATCTTTTAAACACACTGTTTTACAGGCAACATTCATACCTTCAACATTCAAAATCACTGGACTGAAACATACAAAATCATACTACTTTGTACAGATCAAATATTTTAAGAAGTACTGAGATGACCATGGACCATGGATCACACACTGTGACACATTCTGAACTATTAGTTAATTTGTAAGATATTTGGTTCTACAGTAAGTAAAACTAATAGTTAACTAGCTACAGTATGGTAACTAATAGTTAAAAGAGTAACTGAATAGCTGTTGATGTAATGACTACTTCTTCTACATACCTCCGACATTGTAGCCAACACAGGCGTTCTGGTCACAGTAGCCAGGAGGTCCAGCTGAGCCCACCGGCCCGGGGACCCCAGGCCGACCAGGGCTACCGGGATTGCCGGGTCGGCCGGTCGAACCCTGGCTTCCAGTTCTGCCCTGGCCAGGGACACCTGGGAGAGAAAGTGAGAGGTAGGGACAGCAGGGGGCAGGAGTAGATTATTAGAGGGTATACTAGGCAGATGATGTAGAGAAGAGTTGTCAATGAGGAAAGGGGGGGGGGCTCAATGTAAGGCAGCTACTACTGGAAATACGTCTTCAATTAACGATGGCATGGTATTCATATCAAAGTGTTAAGAGCACCCCATTAAATCTTGGCTGATGTGATGAGGTGTTATTTTCACAAGTTGAGATGTTGGCACTTCAAGTAAAGGGCTGAAAAGACTATCCAGGTCTGAAGAGGGAAATTGAATCCAAATTGTGACATCACTTAGAAATGATGTTGTAAGTCAGTGTAAGAGCTTTGTACAAGGTCGGTGACCTACTGGCCATACAGTAAGTCAGTGGTTTATGGTAGAGGTGTGCATATATTATGTAAAGTATCTTGAGACAACTTGTTGGGATTTGGCACTATAATCAAATGTAATTGTATTGAAATACATGTTTTCATTTCAACCACTTCAACAGCTTTTTACATTGATCAACAGTCCACAATGCTTTCTTGCTGAAGAACTAATCGCTGAAATCACGTAGTGAAGTGTTGGGTTGAAAACCTAAATAGACTTGGTCCTGATTGAACACCAGAGGTATATAGAGGATAATATCTGACCGAATGCAGCAAATGGTTTATCATTGAACATCTTTGCATTTTTATTTTCATTTCATATAAAGGGAGAGGATCAGATCTGCAAAGTGAGAGATCATTTGTTTAGACTGGCCCAACAGTTTAGGAACTTATTCGAACTGAAGTCTGCCTTCAATGTTTTCACGAAGCAGTGATTTTCTCCACCAAAATGTAAATGTCAAAAATGTCAAATTAAAACATAACATTTCACATTGTGAGCTCTGATTTGGGGTCGAATCTTTTTTAGTTTAGTTCCATTAATGAACAACAGTTCTATTATTTTCTTTCATCATTCTGAAACTTTAAAACAACTTTTTAAACAGCTGCCCTTTTGTTTTAGAATAAAACAATAAAATGCAATAATCTTAATTCAATGTAAAGAAAGGATGTTTGTTCTCACTAATCCCCAGCCAGACCCTAATCCCAGAATTAATTTGATTACCACCTGGAGCTCAAGGTGAGGTAGATAGGTCTATCGATCGATCGATTGATTGATCAATCTTTTTTTACCTGGTGGTCCTGCGGGACCTCTGGGGCCTTGAACTCCAAGACCTGGTGTTCCCTTCTCACCCTTCTCTCCTGGCGAACCTGGACAAACACAGACAGACAAATACACACAGACAGACAGATGGGGAAAGAGGTACAGTAGTTGATTTCACATTCTAACTCTGTCTCTCTAAACTCTACTCCATCTTATCTAACTCCAAGCTAAATTCTGATGACCCTCATTCCCAATCCTTTGCCCCCCAAACATAAACCCTCTTGACTTTCCTCCCACCTGTACTCCTGTATTCAGTTTAAACATGCTTGACTCTGCTCCTCCTGTCTGCAGGCTGAATGCTGCAGGCTAAATCCACATCCCTCCTAACACAATACTGTAGATATCTGATTTTAACAAGAAGCTAGCGGCACCTTGGGCATCTATACTGAGAAGAAATATTGACTCTGGATAAGGTAAAAAATAAATAAAAAAAATGTTACTCCAAAGTTTAAAATTCGATGGTTTCCACCATTTGTCCAAATGGTGGAAAGGAAACCAATACATTTTAAACTTTGGAGCAACATCCAGTGTGCAGACTTTGTTGTTTTTTGGATTCTGACCTCTGCCCGGCACCCTGGTACTTTAGTGAGTGGATGTGCGTGCTTTTCTTGTTTGTTTTATGTTATGTTACCAGCGGTGCCAGGTTGTCCGTTCCCTCCATTGGATCCAGGGAAGCCTGGTCTTCCAGGAGGACCCTGCTCTCCTTGAGTGCCTGGGGTTCCTGATCTGCCGGGCTCTCCAGGGGGTCCGGCCACGGTGCGTATGGACACAGGCTGGCTGGGCACCTGGTTCAGGATGGAGCTGTAGCGCGCCATGTGGCCTGACAAAAAAAGAAAGGCCAGTTTCACTATTGGTTGACTTGTGATATCGTTGCTGTCGGGCAGAAACCTCTTATCTCCATATTCTAACTGTTTGTGTTTTTTTGGGGTAAATTAACGCCTTACTTGATCATACTACAGCGTCACACGAAAGCATCAAAAGTAGTAGATCCGCAAGCTTGAAACGTGGCGCGAAGCTACACGTTTCGAGCTTGTAGATCTGCTACTTTTGCGGTTTTTGAATTTGAATCCTGAAAAGTAACAGTTTTGGACATATTATGTCCAAAACTGTTACTTTTCAGGATTAAAATTAAATACTCTATATCGTCTCTGTCGGGGTGGAAACCTCATAATATGAGGTTTCAGAGACGATATAGAGTATTTCTGGTCTCTTTCTGGTCTCTTCTCTACGTGTCTCATCTTCAGTCTCTCTTTTTTTCTGAGGTGATCTATGGTTCTTATCATGACATATTATGTTCCATACAGTATGTCTGTAACTAAATGGGCTTTGAGAAATAAATGAATCTTATTTGGATTAACATTAAACCACATAGGAAAAAAAAGTATATACTCACTCTGTATGAGCTGTTCACACACCTGCCGGGCGATGGCCTGGACTGAGGCTGAGGACTGGACGTCTCCCTGAAGACACATGGACAGACATACATACAGTAGTATATCAGTGGTTCTCAAACTTTTTTGGGCTCCGGGACCGCCTGTAAATAAAAAAAATGTGTGTGGCTTTTTCTGCCTTTATTTGATAGTATACAGTAGACTGACAGAAAATGGGGAGAAAAAGATGGTGAGTGACACACAGCAAAGGTTGTCGGGATCTCGATTTGAACTACCGACACGCTGTCAGGTTACTTTATATATAGTCAATTGCATTTGACTACATAGATACCTCAATATCCTTGTGCCTGAATACATTTTATGTAAGGAAGCTTACACACAATTATTCGATAATTTTATGCATAGTGGTATGCATAGTATCAAGTTGTGATATCATGACAATAAAGTAGAACTTGATAGTTCTTTTGATATTGGAATCAAGCCATTACAAATTAAAGCACTATGAAAATACTTTTACCAAATACAATGTGGTTTTGCTGCTCCACAACAAGCATTTATCAAAGCTATTTCCAATTTAACTGGGTGGGATTGTGTGCATGCTTGCGTGCGTGTTTGCGTGCGTGTGTGTCATTCACTTAACATTTTGACAGAGACTTACCCTTTCACCTTTATCCCCTTTGCTTCCGGGAGAACCCTGCAAGAGACGAGAGACGATAAGACAAAAATAACACTGCCTTCTTAAAGGATTCACCCAGTCAGGCTTTGTATGCACTGAGGTACATTCTTCAGGTGAAAAGCTACAGAAAGAAAAGGATGCAAAGTCACCGCTGAATCGCCGCAGCTTATTTTGAAAGCAATGTGGCAATTGTCTACTCGGCACTCTTTCAAAAACTCCAAAAAGGCAAAAGAAAAGAAAGGAAGTAAGGAAAAGAAAGGAGAACGTCCCAAAACTTGCACCAACAACATCTTGATTCAATGTTTTATTTGCATAAACCCACTCCATAGTGTTGCACTGAAGCCTATAAAAATATAAATAGCAACATCTAAACCGGCACTGTGGCTTAAAAACAAAACGAAAAGGATATTGAGTCAAACTGATCCTACAGCAGGAAATGATTATCTAAAACAAAATAGACCACATTTGAACCATGAATATTCAAACTTTATGCAAATTATATCATGATTCTAAGACTGACAAATATTTTTTCAGTCATGTAGTTTTCCCCCGCAAAAAAAGTGAAGGTTAAGTCCAGTAATTAGCCACAGTACCACACAGTAATTACTCCCACGTGTTCTAAACGATCCACTTCATGGTTTCTGTAGTGATAATGCAAGCTAATTAGCGGTCTACACGAACTCCCACAGCATTTACTTTACTTTAATTCAGAGATGTAGCGAACCATGATGTCAGTTGTCTCAGTAGCACCGGAAGGAGCGGTAGAAGTAGTAGTATTGTAATATTTGTGTAATAGTACTAGTTGTAGTAATAGTAAAAGGGGGATGCTAGGGAACTGAACTCTGTGTCTGTCTGTGCAGTGGTACTGCAACATTACAAAGGACCAGTGGTGTAAAGTAACTAAGTACATTTATTCAAGTACTGTACTTAAGTAAAAATGGTGGGTATTTTTTACTTTACTTGAGTATTTTAAATTTTCAATATTTTTCACTTCTACTCCACTACATCTCAGAGGCAAATATTAAACTTTTACTCCACTACAATTATTTGGAAACTTACAAGTTACTTTGTAGATTTTGATTATTATTACAAAACAACAACAATTAACCACTTCAGCCCTATATACATTTCGGCCATTTGAAAATAGCATTGTGAGCTTGTAGATCTGTTATTTTCTAAAGATTTGTATACATTTTGTTCTGTGAAATGGGACATTCTGCATAATGAGTACTTTCTACTTTTGCTACTTTAAGTACATTTTGATACCAATACTTTTGTACCTTTATTCAACTAAATTTAGAATTCCGGACTTTTACTTGTAACAGAGTATTTCTATATTGCAGTATTGATACTTTTACTTAAGTAAAGAATTTGAGTACTTCTTCCATCACTGCAAAGGGCCAAGAAATTACTAAGGCAGCATCTAAATCTAAACACATAGCATCTGTGAGAAGCATAACTAGAATCTCTCTAGATACTAGTGTCATCTGGATTTGGGCACTTGAGTGGGCAAAGACATATCCCATCAACATTTGAATGTGCAGCGTAGCCTTTGGGATGTGACAGCTTAGCAGACAAGCATGGATGGACAAGTCCTGTATATTCTGTGCTTTTAACTCATTCAATCCGGGAACGCATCTGTGTAATTTTTAGATGTCTTTGGCTATTAAAAAAATAATAATAATAAATAAACTTGTGTGCAAATCTTTGAAAATACGGTATACATTTTTAACTATTTTTTTTGCTTCTGGGGGTCCCTGAAAAAGAAAATTGCGATGGGGGGGTCCGCGGACAAATACATATCATTTTGGGGGTCCTTGACATGAAAAAAGTTTGAGAAACACTGATATTATAGCAAAAAAAAATTAAGACATTTGTAGAATCCCCAGAAGAAAAGATTTGAGTTACAAATGTTCGCTTTAAAAATATGTATATTCAAAGATTTGCACAAGAAAAAAAGAAAAAAAAGCAATTTACAAGCTCATGTGCCGCGCTATGAACTTGTATATCTGCTATTTTTGAATAGCCAAAGTATAAAATAATGGTTATACTGTAGCTAAAATCTAAAATGACAAGTTCCTGTATTGAATGGGTTAAGTCCACGGTCCACCTACCCATCTGAATGACAGAATGATTCTCCGTGCTTATACGTTGTTTCACGCATGTAGTAGTTTTTCTGTGCAGTGTGCACCCGAACTCATTCTATCTCTTGGCTGAGAAAACCGCATCTCACTCTCCCTCTAGGTTACACAGTATAATATAAATAGACTTAACTCTTCTAATCATTTACTGTAGGTCTGACACAGAACCATGGATACAACTGAGCATACAACTGAGTGGGTGTGTGACTGCTCACACATCTGTGTGAATACATGTAAAAACACAACACTAACCCTAACCCTATGTGCATGTACTGTATGTAAGCCAGAGGTTCTCAAACGTTTTACATATCAAGGACCCCCAAATTAATATGTATTTGGCCAAAATATTTTGTGCCAGGGACCCCCATACAAGATGTGTATTGTTCCAATAGTAGTGTGAATGTTCCACAACTATTCAATTTTTTGTCGTTGTTGAAAATAGCAGATCCAGTTGCTATTTTCAAACAGCCAATGTATATAGGGATAAAAGTTGGTAAGCCGGTTGGTAATTTTGATGCCATATTAACTAATTTGACTGGGGACCACCTGGATCCCCCTCAAGGACCCCCGGGGGTCCCCGGACTCCACTTTGAGAACCACTGATGTAGACTATTATGTTCGACAAACCCTCCAGTCAGTATGTGGCAGCCCCATGACCTCTGTGACCCTGCAGGAACACGGGGCTAATCCTCTCCTCACACACCTACATTCTCAGCATGACACACAGACAGACAGATATCCCACTCTAGGCTGGCTGACCCTGTGTGTGTGAGTGTGTGTGTGTGTGTGTGTGTGTGTGTGTGTGTGTGTGTGTGTGTGTGTGTGTGTGTGTGTGTGTGTGTGTGTGTGTGTGTGTGTGTGTGTGTGTGTGTGTGTGTGTGTGTGTGTGTGTGTGTGTGTGTGTGTGTGTGTGTGTGTGTGTGTGTGTGTGTGTGTGCGCGTGCGTGTGTGTGTGTCTGCCTGCCTACAGACAACTCAGCTAAGCCTGACTGACATCCCGACTCTGTCAGGTGGAAACCTCATATGTCCAAAACTGTTATGTTTTTCAGGATTAAAATAAAAAAATAGCAAAAGCAGCAGGTCGACAAGCTTGCAGATCTGCTACTTTTGATGCTTTTGTGTGACGCTGTACAGTAGTAAGATCGAGTAGGGCGTTCATTTGCGAAACACAAAAAGTAAAAATATGGAGATAAGAGGTTTCTGCCCGACAGGCTACGATATCTTCTTGTCTTCTTCTGGGTATTTGCACAGCAGTGCTGACATAGTGCCGCTGCGGACTGGGATGTGAGTGAGGATACATGTTCACAGGCAGACAAAACAATAAAGCTGGGGACCAGAAGGACCATCTACAGCTGTCTCTTACACTGCTGTATCCACTGAAATGAAATCCCCCCCCGCCCCACAACAGAATCGCAGAAGAGAAAGCAGGAGAAAAGACATACAGCAACAAACTGTATGTTGTTGGAAAGGAATTTCATGACTAGTCATCTTTTACCTATTATTAGGATTATTATTATTACTATTATTAGAGGAGTTCTAAGAAACAATGAAAATTGCAGAAAGGATTCAACCATTCTGCTGGAAGCTAGGTTGCCGTGAGAACAGGCTTAAACACAAATTATAGCCTAGCACTGTGTATTTAGCATGGTATAGAATGTTACAAGATTCACTAACAAAAACCTAAAGTAGCATGGCCCACTCTCGACCCCTACTTATCATATTTTAACACTTTGACAGGTGCCTTTAGTGTCATATACTGACACCAAGTGTATCCATGTTGACAAGACAACAACGGAATGCAGAGCACATTGACTCAATGTACAGTTCTGACATTACAGTTTGGCATAGTTCTTTTGGTTAAGGTTACGGTAAGGGTTAGGCATAGGGTTTTGGAGTAGGGTTAAGGTTGGGATAAGGTTTTGGAGTAGGGTTAAGGTTGGGATAACGGTTTGGCATAGGGTTAAGGTTGGGATAAGGGTTTGGAGTAGGGTTAAAGGGCAAGACCACTTTGGTAGAGGTTTGGGTTGTGTAGTTTCCTTGCCATGATGTAACTCCAAAGGTGGACAAGAAATGAAAAATAATTGCTCCAGTAATTAGAAATTGATAATTCAAAATATGCTCCTCATTGACTTACATTGTACACTGAAACAGCTCTCAAAGTCACTCCCGTAAACGAACACAAACGAAGCTGATTCAGACAATATAGAACATCACCAAACCCAGTACTGTTTATTTTTTTAATAAAAATGACAACTTTCTGATGATTTTACTATTTGAAGATCCGAACCCGGATCCGCCGATCCAGTCCGGGTTTTCTTTCTAATAAAAATGGCAAAATCAACAGTAAGTTAATTTTTTTATCAAAAGAACAAACAGTACTGGGTTTGGTGATGTTCTATATTGTCTGAATCAACTTTGTTTGCGTTCGTTTATGTGCTAAAAGAGTGACTTTGAGAGCTGTTTTACCGTACAATGTAAGTCAATGAGGAGCATATTTTGAATTATCAATTTCTAATCAATGGAGCAATTATTTTTTATTTCTTGCCCACCTTTGGAGTTACATCATGGCAAGGTAACTACACAACCCTTGCCCTTTAACAGTTTGGCGGTTTAAGCTTGGGATAAGGGTTTGGAGTAGGGTTAAGGTTGGGAAAGGGTTTTCCATGAGTAGGCTTTAGGGATGTTAACAATTAATCTATAATCCTTTAACTTCCGTTAAGAATTTATTCGATTACATTACATCGATTTTCAATTAATTGAAAAAAAGACGTTTTGAAATTTTTATTTTTTTGGAAAACTTTTTGAGGCTAGTGAAAGTTACAGTTATGGCGTGTGTGATATCAAATGTGAGTTTACCATAATCACAGTAATCCTTAATCATATTCCATCATATTCAAGGGCTTTTTGAGAGAATTGAGACAGACTCCATAGAGCACTGCAGAGGGGAGGTGTGTGTGTCTGTATCCAGCTGATGCTCGTTAATGTTACATACATCAAGGCAATTGTGTTTCTTGTCTGGAAATGTCCTTTTGGTCCTAAAAACGCTGCATATCAATTAATCGGATTCACCGCATTCATTCAACATGGTCTGCAAACCAAAGGGGTGCCCTTCGCATCAGTATTAACACCAAAGGTAGTGAAGAGGATTAATTTACAAGTTGTATAACGCACGCACGCACGCAAGCTACTTCTATCCCTCTCTGTCTTTACACAAACAATCTCCAGAGACACACATACATTATTTTCTCTCACATGCTCACACATGCACACTGGATTCTCCTCTTCCTATTTAACACACACACACATATTTTTTATCCTATGAACAACATGTGCATCCTTTACACCCACACTCTCCTCTCTACACTCCCACACATTTGTTTTTCTCGCATAAACATACACCACAGGAGCTACACATACACAACACACACGAATCATGGTCATTTTTGGAGCTAAGGGCCTTTTCTTTGTCTTGTCCAATGCTGATGCACAATAGTCCACACAACACTATAAAAAACATCAAGTGCTCAAACCACTTTGATCTTCTCCATTCATTTCTTATTGTGCACAAAGAATGCATGAGCTTATCTGTATACGTGTTTGTGTATTATACCATTATGTAAATGAGTCCGCTTTGGTATCTGACATCGCATCAAAATATGACGAGTAGAAAATGAGAACAGGCCGGCAGAGCCGTGGGTTATCATCAATATACAACACAGAACTATTATGTGCTACAAAGTGGAGTTAACAATTTGACAGTGTTATTAAATTTAGCAAAGCATTGAACTACGGTCCCCTGGGTGGTACCCTGCGTGCGCTCTGGCCTCTGTGATGAAATCAGTGGTGGAAAGTAACTAAGTACATGTACTCAAGTACTGGACTTAAGTACAATTTTGAGGTATTTTTTACTTTCTTCAGTATTTACCATTTTCAAGACTTCTACTTCTACTCCACTATACCTCAGAGGAAAATATTGTACTTACTCCACTACATTTATATGAAAACTTTATTAAAAAACATTCATTATTTTTTTTTACTTCAGCCCTACAGTTTGGCCATTTGAAAATGCGACGCATTGTGAATTTGTAGATTCACAATGGCTCATTCACATTCACAATTGGCTATTTTCTAAAGATTTTTATACATTTTATACATTTGAAAACTTGTGAAATGGGACATTCTGCATAAAGAGTACTTTCTACTTTTGTTACTTTAAGTACATTGTGATGCCAATACTTTTGTACTTTTACTCAAGTAAAGTTTGAATTTCTGACTTTTAATTGTAACAGAGTATGTCTACACTGCAGTATTGATACAGAACTTTTACTTAAGTAAAACATATGAGAACTTTTTCCACCACTGCCATTCACAAGTAAATCGACAATAGAAAAAAGAAAAAGTCTGTCCTGTGGTGTAACCTGTGTTTATCTTCATTATCATTAATGTGCATCTGTTAATTTATTACTGAATGGTAGACTCACCGGAGGTCCCAGTTCTCCTTGTTTCCCTTGATTGCCGGTTACACCTGGGGCCCCGGGGGATCCTGGGTTTCCCTGAGGAGAGAGAGGAGAAGACAAGAGAAGAGATTAAGAGCCTTATTTTCGTTCTAAGATCCTAAATCCACTATTTGGGGATTTAGCATTGCGCAAGGGGCGTTCCCGTGCAAAAGTTGCTATTTTCGGACACCAGTCTTATCCCTAAAACATCTGCACTACCCGTTACATTATGCATAGGTATGGTTTGGGCGTTACAATAATAAAACCAATCACTGTGCCAAATGCCATTGCCTTTAAGAGAAGACTGCACAAGCCATTATCCCCAATGCAATCTTACGCTCCCTCCCTCTCTGCCCATTGAAGAGCGGCGTTGCCTTGGAATAAAATTATATTTCATACACAGAATTATCACTCACACATTGCCGGTTATAGAGAACTTTAAATTACAGCAATCTGCTTGTGTTCTGGATTAATTGAAGGAAATGGTCTGGTATGGTTATAGGAAACGCATATCAAACAACATTGTATTAGTCTTTGATAAGCTTAACTGGCAACTGCTAATAAAAACACAATTTATTGACACAAGGAATTAACAGTCACACTTTTGTGGATTACAGTAAAATTGGCACTCTATATTCTGTAAAGGGGGTAGACTGATGAGTAAAGACAGCTCTGATTGAATTAAATGGACATGCTGCTAATTTGGGGGTTTTGGAGTATGTTGTCACGTTTATAAATGTGTATTTTGGTGTAAATCTAACGTCAGCTTGCACCGACAAACTTGTATGTCTGCGATTGGCCAGTGCTGGTACTGTACATCCCATAAGCCAGAGGGACAGCATTGTAATAGGCTTATTTCACATAGCTGGGAATCGAAACTGGGACCTTCTCCCCAGATAAATGAAGAACAGTTGAATTTAAACTAGATTCTTTCGAATATTGCCTACCCACACATGCATGCACGACCGCACAAAATGTGTGCTTCATTTCATAATCACTTACTATCGTCCCTGTGGAACCCTGTCTTCCTGAGGGTCCGTCTTTACCAAGCAGTCCCTGTGGAGCAGAAGCAGCCATGTATGGGTAATACTTTATTTTCTACTGTGTGTAGGAGTATTATTATTGTTATTATTATGTAGTAGTAGTACTGACCCTTTGTCCTGTTTGTCCCTCTCTACCTGGTGGTCCGGCAGATCCAGGAACTCCCTAAAACATCAACAGAAAACAGGGTCACTTCTGGACGGATATAGCAGCAACACCTGACAGGGTGCGGTTTACTGTGGGGACAGATTAACCCATTGATACCTGGAACGCTTCTGTGTCACTTTAGATGCCTTTGGCTATTCAAAAATAGCAGATATACAAGCTCATAGCGCGGCACCGAGTGCCGCGCTATGAGCTTGTAGATCTGCTATTTTTGAAAAATCGTGAAAAAATATTTTTTATATTCTTTTCAAAAAATTGTTAGGATTTTGATTTTTTTTAAAGAATCGCCTCAGGTCTTAATGGGTTAATGCACTTCATGGCCCGACAGAGACTGACTACATCAAAGAGTCGTCTTGCTGGGTTGTTCATACAGAACACTTTAGACATAAAACAAGATGATGATCAAACATGATAAAACACAACAGAAATGATGATTGGAAAAAAAAATGCGATAACAAGAGAAGTTATGGAATGTTGTGTAATTATTTTTGGTGGGTTTAAACTTCAAATTAACTCACAAGCTGTTAACTCTTTCACTGCCAAGAGTATTTTCATAAAGTACTCCCCCAGTGCCAGCAATTTGCGTTTTTTAAATTTTGTAAATTTTGTAATTTTTCATTCAAATAAATTATCTGATTGGGTTTTTAAACCCATAATACAGTTCTACCAGTAGAGAGCAACAAATCGACACATTGATGACCTCACTGGCTCACTCGCCCCCTCCCAAACAGGCTCAGGTCACATCCGGTCATAACCGGATGTTGACATTTTCGACAATCGTTGATCGGGCTAAATTACGATGCGATACACGACTACGATGACTGATCGTCACCCAGACCAAAGAGAGTAGACGTGGACCTCTCCGTTCGTTTTTTTATACCGTGACTTTCCCTATTCTGGCCAAAAATGACCGCGGGAAAAAAAAATGAGAACCGGAAACGGAATCTGCGTCATGAAACCGGAACCCAATGAGTCTGAAGGAGTCAGGAAGCGAAAGTGATCATGAAAAATAAACAGAATAGCGCGACCACAGTCAAAAGTAAAAACTCGGGATTTCTCGTGCTGGCAGGGAGGGTACTCGGGGAAAAACTCGGGATATCTCGGGCGTGGCACTGAGAGAGTTAAATAATAAATAAGACATCTACTTTTGAATATCCTTCTCTTCTTTTGGTGGGACAGGAGACAGAGGTTGACATTGTTTTTGTGTGTTTCATTTCTCGTGTGGTACTGCTCTCTGGCCGGGTACCGAACGACAGCACCCTGGAGGCGGGTTTTGTGGAGTGACAGTAGTACTAGTCACCTTCAGCTTTGTGAAGTGGAGTGACAGTAGTACCAGTCACTTTCGGCTTCATGAAGTGGAGTGACAGTAGTACTATCTAGTCACCTTCGGCTTTGTGAAGTGGAGTGACAGTAATCACCTTCGGGCTCAACACTGGCTAGACCAAGGAGCAGTGGTGGAAAGTAACTAAGTACATTTACTTAAGTACTGTACTTAAGTACAATTCTGAGGTATTTGTACTTTACTTGAGTATTTCCAATTTCCAATACTTTTACTTCTACTCCACTACATCTCAGAGGCAAATATTGTACTTTTACTCCACTACATTTATTTGAAAACTTTAGTTACTAGTTACTTTTCAGATATAAATTATGATATAATGAAACATACATTAACCACTTTAAACCTATTTTATACCTAGGCCGATCTACAAGCTCACAACGCGTCGCATCGCGACGCGTTGTGAGCTTGTAGATCTGCTATTTTCAAATATTTAGTACTTTTACTTTTGGTACTTTAAGTACATTTTGATGACAATACTTTTGTACTTTTACTCAAGTAAATTTTGAATTCTGGACTTTTACTTGTAACAGAGTATTTTTTATATTGCAGTATCGGTACTTTTACTTAAGTAAAGAATTTGAGTACTTTTTCCACCACTGCCAAGGAGCTGGTGGTGGACTACCCACCGCAAGAGCAAAAAGGGCTCCACGGGGAGTCGGTAGAGAGTGTGCACACATACTGTACAAGTTCCTATAGGCGTGCACTTGAACATGTTCTTAGTCGTCTTGTTGCTACCCTTAGCTGTATCTACTATGTATCTACCCTGTGTTTTAACTGCCGTGCTGCCACTGGCAAATTAATTTCCCCCGCGGGATGAATAAAGGTCTACAGTATCTATTTATCTAGAGAAATACAATGAGAGAATATAGAAAATAAATGACTGTGCTCGGAGGAGGGTTGTGATGCGACAGCTACAAAGCATAGCTAGCCATGCTTGCGTAATAGTTTGACAAACTTGTGTTTGGTAACAACAGCGGATTTGCATCACGTCGCTGAAATCAAAACCTTTCGGAAATGGCATGGTTAATCAAAAAGCTGCCTAGTCTTTGCTTCCGAAAGGTCACGTTAACCTAAGAAACTCACTGTACCACTGCAATTAGTTGAAGGGGTTGCTTTGCAAGCAAACAAAGCTGCATGACACTCAGTTATTAAGTACAGAAAGATTTACATGGTGTTAGCCTGTACTGTACATCTTTAACCCATTTAGACCTGCGGCCGCTTCTACATATCGTCTCATATGTCCAAAACTGTTACTCATACTCATACTAAAACAGGATTCAAATTCAAAAATAGCAAAAGTAGCAGATCAAATCTCTGTCATTCCAGGAATCATGGAATAACACAATTACGGATCAGTAAGATGATCCTTTGTTGTTGTTATTTTTATACCTGTAATCCACGCAGACCAGCCTCCCCTTTCAGTCCTCTCTGTCCTGGAACACCCTATAATAACAGTGATGAAACAGAGTTAAAAATACATCCTCTTCTGAATGAAACTTTTTAAATGGCTGCCATTTCATTATTGTTCATTGCTGATTTGCTAATGAACTGCTAAATTGCCAATTAAGTATAGTGGTCAGTATAGATTGGTCATGAACTTGATTGGGATTCAAATTGTTCAGGTTTCATTCTCCAGGGAGTATGAAGGTGCAAAGTAAATTCAGTCTCTTTTTGAGAGATGCTGAACAAGACCACAATGTGGTCTGGACCAGCCAACTGACAGCACCCAGTGGGGTTAAAAGGAACTCAAAACATTACTTGGACAGAGAATGGGACTAGTAGTAGTTAGTGTGTGTGTGAATATTTGACTGGCGACACAGTATGAGCACATGCTTGAATTGTGTTTGAGTGTATAAATACAGTTTCTTATTATTATCATATTGTGTAAGGGTCAGTGTATGTATGCTTGAGTTGTTTGATGTGTCTGTGGTTTTATGTGTGCGTGTGTGTGTGTGTGCGTGTGTGTGTGTGCACTTTACAGGTGGTCCTATGAGAGAGCGTCCACTCGGGCCCTGTGGCCCCTGTTGTCCCTGGGGTCCAGGAAGACCTGTATCGCCAACTGCACCGGCTGATCCCTAGATAGACAAGAGATGGAATGGACAGATAGAAGGATGAACAGACAGAGTAGAACAGAGGGACAATGGGGGGAGAGAGAGAGAAGAGTATATCATCAGTTGCTTGGTTGTATTTGTTTTTTTCTTTAATTAAGTTTAAATGCTTAATACGTTTGAATTTCTGTATGTACCGGTACAAACATTATGGAAAGCCAAAGACAGAGAGAAGCGCATAAAAAGAGTGGGAGACAAAAGATAAGGGGTGGATTGACACACACACACACACACACACACACAGAGAGAAAGAGACAGACAGACAGACAGACCGACAGAGACATGGAATAGGAAGACGATGGGAATGAACAAGAAAGAGACAGAGACAAAAAGAGAGAAATAATGAGGTATAAACAGACAAACAGAGAAACATTAATAACCCATCATATATAACGAATAATGTTTTTTTTGCATTTCCAACAAAGAATAATCATATACACATGAAAAGTGTGAAAAGGCTCGAACGGCCAAGGCTCCAAAAAGTTGACGAGTCCACCAATGCAGGTTTTTGCATTTTATTTACCTCAGAAAATGTGCACAATTATTCACAGTGCAGGCCCGGGCAAAATAATTCTAAATAAATAAATAAGACTGGCCACAACAAAGCTCCAAATAACAGAATTTAGGAATACACACTTGACAGCTAAATAAATGAAACAAACCAGGAACTTAAGAAACTATAACAAGGAAACCCTTCAACAAAGGCCCTGGTAGCTCTCCCCTGGATGTTGTCATGGCTCGCTTCAAGCCAAACTGAACTTGTATCCTCACCTGTAGCATGCATTTTAAGCAGGTGAGGCAAACCATCACATGATTACTAATTGGCAACTATATACTCAAACAAGGCAACTAAGGCCCATGAGATATTTTACACAATTATGTCATAATGAAGTAAGTCAAATATGTTCATTACGATGTTTCCCATGCGCCAATTCATTCACCAATCATCAACTAAAGACAAGTATAATACCAACATAAACACACACCCCTCCTCCTCTACAGTGCTTGGCCTAGTCCAATCAACAGGATTGCCAGCACTGCAGAGGAGAGACAGGTGACCCCCCCAAACAATTCAACTTGCCCACACAGTGTCAATCAATAAACATTTAAAAACCCTTTCAGTCACTTCAGTGTTAGAATGTCTTCAGATATATCCATATAAGGACACATGCAATACAACACTACTAAATACTGTTCCCAGCCGGCTTGCTGGTAAATGCATTGGGAAGCAGTTGTGCAATGTGTGCATGTAAAGTTCCTCATTAATGTCTATAGGGCACGGGTTGCCCCGTGACAAACAGACCAAAACACAATAATACACAGTAGTTATGAGTAGCCTTAAAAAAAAGTTACCCTTATTGTATACTGTCAAATAATGCATATTTTTCAAAATAGTGTGTGAGCATGTATAAAAGAGTGTGTGTGTGTGTGTGTGTGTGTGTGTGTGTGTGTGTGTGTGTGTGTGTGTGTGTGTGTGTGTGTGTGTGTGAGAGAGAGCGCTCACACGTGCATGCCTGCGTGTGATGAAGTTTATGCATTTGTATGTACACGACAGTCCATCAGTTAGATCTATCCTCATCACCCTAAACAGCACGTGTTTGTTTTTTAACTGCACGCTCTGCTGTGCATCACTCTGTCTCCTGAGTGTGATGCATAGCGAGTGCACACATCTCACACCTAAGCATACAAAAAAGAAAACAGGCTGAGCGGATGCCAAATGTGTGAAATGTTCAATTTTCCATTCCGTAGGGCACTGTTTCGTACTTGATACATTCTCTGACCCTGCACCAATAAACATGGGCTATGGTGCCACCACCGGAATGAGTCTACTGCAAATCAGAGGCCAATACAGTATGTGTGTACTTCACTGTATATGAATGCCTGTTAATACAACTGTGTGTGTGCGCAATGCCCATTTGTGTCTGAGTGGGTTTCAAAGAGCCTGTATAAGTCTGTTGAGCCTGTTTATGGATGTGTGTGTGTGCGTGCGTGCATGCAACATGCGTGTGTGCGTTCGTTTGTGTGTGCGTGTGCGTGTGCGTGTGTGTGTGTGCGTGCGTGTGTGTGTGTGTGCGTGTCTGTTTGTGTGTTTCTGTCCGATTAGGTTCTTATGGTTTGGTTGTGGAACTGGAAAGACTTTTAATTGAAGTGAGAATTTTATGCTGAACAGAGAACAGTGGCATAAATACGATGCTTCTGCTTCTGTTAGAGTATCTAGGAAGCATTTAACAATTATCTATGAGGGAGACTAACACTCTGGGGACGGACATTTAGAGGATTGTGGATGTGCTTGAGCTGTTTGACTCTCTATGTAAGGCTCATTAAAGGAGGATATGATGGCAAAGGTTTGGTTCACTTGTTCCTCCACAGGTCACAGTGGATTGTAAATACTCAGGTTTACCAACCAAGCTTATTTTTTTACAGTGAAAAAAATACGCTACAATATATGTTTTATTAACAGCAAACGAATTTCAAAAATAAGAAAGAAAAATAAAACACCCTTGTCAACCACGGTGCCTCCTTGTCATGCTGGCATGACATGCTAGCAGTGAAGGTCATGGTACTGTATGGAATTTGAAGTTGTCACATCATAAGTACATTATCAATTCCCTTCACAGGGAATGGAACTACCCGCTCTGAGCTATGCTGGGAAACCCCAAACTCTGGCAGTGGTTTATTTTTTTTCAAAAGTTGTATTGTTAATTAATTAACACCGGCAATACGCAATTATATCATATCTCTTGAATACAAGCTGCCCCTGATGCAGTCAGTCAATGTAGAACGTCACTGTAGTGTACGCAATCACACTTTTAATGTGAACATGAAATGTAATGTGTTAAGGGCGACCATAGCTGAGTGGTTAGTGAGCCCGCCTAGGGAGCCAGAGGCCCTGGATGCCCCAGGTACGTGTGTGTGTGTGTGTGTGTGTGTGTGTGTGTGTGTGTGTGTGTGTGTGTGTGTGTGTGTGTGTGTGTGTGCACGCATGCGCGCGCGCGCATGCGTGCGTGCGTTTTATTGCTGATAGAAAAATATGTACAAAGACTGTTCGACTTATATTATACTGTATATGTCAAGCAGCTCTAATTTATTCAAGAATACCGTGAACCCCATACCCTGGGGTCAGTATTCAAAATATGATCTTGTGGCTCTCTGTCCCTCGTCCTTGTGTATACTCACTTCTAATGTGTGCACATTGATTCTGAATATTTTAAACCCTTTCAATACGTGCGCGCGTGTTTGTGTATGTGTATGCAAGCAGAGGACGCAGACTGTCATGCTGTTTCCATTGCTTGTCATTGACCTGGGGCCTATACTGCAAGTCAGTGACAGACAGGAAATGAAAATCGTCTGACAGGCTGGGTTGCTCAATGCCACAGCTTCCACTCTACATCCTCATCAAAGTCACAAAGTCATTGTGAAACTTCATCTTTGTGGTGAAAGTGACCATAGAATTGCACAGAAATGCATTACAATTCAATGGTAGCTGTAGAGACTGATGTAGTGTGTGTGTGTGTATGTGTGTGTGTGTGTGTGTGTGTGTGTGTGTGTGTGTGTGTGCGTGCGTGCGTGCGTGCGTGCGTGCGTGCGTGCGTGCGTGCGTGCGTGCGTGCGTGCGTGCGTGCGTGCGTGCGTGCGTGCGTGTTGAACAAGGACACATGTATAGTAGTTGTTGAGGGAGGAGGAGAGTGTTTTAATTCACTTTTAGATGCATGTTCTTACATTATATGAAGCATGTTGTTTGTACTGTTTAAACTCAACTGTCTGTGTAACAGCAGAGTGCATTTGACAGCCATGCATGAGCAACAGGACTCTGCATCTTATACACCTCTACACTTCCTTTGTGGTAAAATGCCAATTTGGTGTGTGTGTGTGTGTGTGTGTGTGTGTGTGTGTGTGTGTGTGTGTGTGTGTGTGTGTGTGTGTGTGTGTGTGTGTGTGTGTGTGTGTGTGTGTGTGTGTGAGAGAGAGAGAGAGAGAGAAAGTTTTGTGAGAGTAACTTTGTGGTCTTCTACTTCCTTATTTCTCAACATTGCCCTGTGCACCAACCAGCCACAGACAATGTTCTATTTTGATGTAGATGTCCCTATACGGGCACCTCCTGAATAGAATTATATGGATGACGAATGAAACGGTTATGCCCTAGGGCCGTCCTTAAATGGCGAGTACAAACCGCCCGAGTACAAACCGCCACTATATAAGGCTGAGCCGATGACGGATAAGCCAGTCTAGAGATATTTCAGTTCAGTAAGAATAATATTGGAATAGGTAATTGGCCTTACAACCCAATTACCGATAATAATAAGACTCAGTACCGACATAGGTTACTAGGGCCCCCTCGCAGAGGATAACCCAACTCCTCGCGAAGACTCCCATTCGAGGATACCGCCCTGACATTCTGCTACCAGCTCTCCACACCCTTTGAACTAGTCACTATAGAACGTAGTTCCCCCCAACATAGCTAATCAAGAGAGTAATATAGTAAACCTCTCATTCTTGTAAGATGTCAGCAGATATTTATGCCGTGCCAGACTTGACAAAGAAGGCGATACTGAGGGAAAGAGGACAGAAAGGGGACACTGAGGACAGTGGACAGTTGGAGGTGAGACAGAGGGATGGAGAAAGAGGACAGAAAGGGGACACTGAGGACAGTGGACAGTTGGAGGTGAGACAGAGGGATGGAGAAAGAGGACAGAAAGGGGACACTGAGGACAGTGGACAGTTGGAGGTGAGACAGAGGGATGGAGAAAGAGGACAGAGGAGGGACACTGAGGACAGTGGACAGTTGGAGGAGGTGAGAGGAGAGGAGGACAGAGTGGTGGACATCTATGAGACCACGAACGTCTTTGGCATCGTTCCTCCTGGACCACAGCAGGTGACGAGGGAGAACCCAACAGGAAGCGAGACTCAGGGTAAGTTTGACATTACGAATCATTGTGAAAGTGCTTTCTAATAACTCCATTGATTCGAAATTGATAATTCAAAATATGCTCCTCATTGACGGTAAAACAGCTCTCAAAGTCCTTAGTCCTTAACTACACAACCCAAAGCTCTACCAAAGTGGTCTTGCCCTTTAAAGGAGTAGTTCACCCAAAAAATTACTTATTTTCTATCAATTGCACACCCCATGAAGCCTTGAATTAATGGAGATCTTTTTGTTTTGTCGCATTCCTAAGCCAATAATTTGATGACAGGCGGAGACTCTAGGTCTAGGAGACACAAAGAGTCTCCTATTGAGTCTCCTATTGACCGATGACCCATCATAAAATTATTGGCTCAGGAATGCAACAAAAAACTAAAAAATCTCCATTCATTCAAGGCTTCATGGGGTGTGCAATTGATTGAAAATAAGTCATTTTTTGGGTGAATGTTATAGCAATATTAATAATAATATTCCATTCAGGTGAAGTTTTAGATCATTTATTAGGAAGATGTCAGCAGAGCGCAACAGCATACACAGATCGGTAGAGCCAGGCCTCCTGGCCTGACCAACAGCCCATTCGGGGCACAAGCCTCTTGAACCTCCTCTCACACTGTTCTTTATACTCCACATTGTACCAAAGATGCCATTCTAAATGGTCTTATAAGGTATGGACTAAAGATAAGAGAGACACAACCATAGCTACACAAATACACATAGCTGACACATTCATAGTATCACAGGACAAATATATGCTGACACAGAGAATAGCATGGAGGATCCAGATCAGCTGTTAGATTGACAGCTGTAGCTAAGTTGACTAAAGACCCCTGCTGTGAGTTTAGACCTCCTTGGTTCAGATAGAGTTAGATCGTACAGAAATACAGAAGAACAGGTTGGCATTCTGAAATAGCCATTACATTCCAGAGTTTTTTGTTTTTGTACATGAATAATCATATTCATGTACATACGACAGGTGATTTATAGAATGCCAAATCAATAGACATTTTCTTACCTACATGTTGATATAGCTATATATTTACTCAACCATTTACTGTATGATCAATCAGACAAAAATATCAGGAGACAGGACGTGCGACTTATAACTGATGCATAATTGCCTGACACAGAAGGCATCACTGACTCTGCCGTTAACCTAATAATAATATCCAAAGTAGATCTACTTGTTTGGGTTTGAGAGCTCTCTCTCTCTCTCATTTTCTAGAATTTAGTATATGTGAAATCTTTTATCTGACATTAAATCTCTGTTTTTCAAGGCAAAGGGCCCTTAGCACGCCGGCTAATTGTTTTGGGTGGATACGTATCAATACTTCTCTCCCTTCTAAACGTTAAAAGGCCAGAGACTATGCAGTCAAAACAAATATTTCCACATTTATGGCCAATGCCCAGTTGACTAATTTTTTTTTTTTTTTAGATATCAGCTTTTATCTAAAATTCCTATATTAACACATTGAATGCCAAAAACGGTCCGGACCGTTTTTGAGGGTCCAAACGAGAAGTGCCGAAAACGGTCCGGACCGTTTTTGACCCAATTCTATTTTTATACATGTGGGCCACGTGGGGCGCTAAAACGAAACTTTGACATCACCCAAGCAGTTTCTGAGAAGAAGAGGCTGGATGTGGCTCCATGTCAAAAATCCTTCCGGTCGGCGTTTTCAATGTTATCTCCTTGATTAAAAGCTTAATATCTCCATTTCTTTTTAATGTGGTGGAAACGAGCCGTTTTCGATCGGCGATCACGCTGCAATGGAGGGTCGCGTTGGAAATATTATTGTTCCAGGCGTTAGTCGGGACCCTCCGCCGTCTCGCACGCACGCTTTGTTTACATGCATTTCCGCGTCGGGGCTTCTCACAGCACGAAATGTATAACGCAAGTGGATGGAAGAAATGCTGGCACTCAACGTATAATATTTTAATAAACCTCTGGCACCCAATGTGTTAATGAATTCAGATAAATATCAAACATATCACATGAAACATATTACAGAATAATAGACCTGGTTGTTTTAGGTTTGAAAGCCTCTCACTCATAATGTCAAATTTATATCTGTTTGCATGTTAAATCTCTGTTTCTCAAGACTGAGGGCTCCATACAGATTCATTTACCAATTCGGACCGCCTTTCACAGATTGATTTTGACAGTTTCCTTCTAAGGACTTTGTACAGTTCGTACAGGTATTTACCGTTTTCCGGATGGCTCGCCTTTCACGACCTAGTTTGGCCTTTCACCAACTTTGTACAGAAGTACAGGTATTTACCGTTTTACGGATGGCTCGCTTTTCACGACCTAGTTTATCGATTGATCCTTTCACCGATTACTTGTATCTCACCCTTCTAGACGTTGATATGCCAGAGATTAGGCAGTAAGAACAAATATTTTCAGTTAGATATTGAATATAGTTTTCCAGTCTTCCTGGCTCTTTCCTCCATCTTCACTTGGCGTACGGGTCCATTTGGTTATATCTCTGACAGCGATCTCCACTTGGCTAGTGGTTCCAGTGTTCAGTGGCTCTGCCGTGCAGCATGTCTCTCTGTGGCTTCAATGGCTTGGTCCTCCTGCTGTGGCAAAGTCTCTTGGTTGTTGACATGGTGTCGATTTCGTCACCTCCGCTGTTACATGGTGACATTGTTGGTGCTGCTCTCATGGCTGGTGCATGCTCTGCTGTGGAAAACGCATGCTCTGCTCCTTCCCTCTGTGGCTTGAAGCTTGTGGTTTCCTTGTTGTCATCACAGACAGAATAGATCGGTCTGCGAGGTTCCAATCGTGTAGACCTTGTTGCAGAAGATCATCAAAAGTTGATTCTGCATAGCTTGCTTCTGTGGCGGTCTGCTCTTTGTCCTCCATCGTCTGGATCTGGTCCGGATCTGCTTTGAGAAAATCTTCTTCCAAAAAAAATCCTTCACCTTAAGTTCTTTTGATCAAGTATCCATAATCATAATTAGTTATGAAATATGAAATATTGATCCCATCCTCGTCGCCAAATGTTATAGCAATATTAATAATAATATTCCATTCAGGTGAAGTTTTAGATCATTTATTAGGAAGATGTCAGCAGAGCGCAACAGCATACACAGATCGGTAGAGCCAGGCCTCCTGGCCTGACCAACAGCCCATTCGGGGCACAAGCCTCTTGAACCTCCTCTCACACCGTTCTTTATACTCCACATTGTACCAAAGATGCCATTCTAAATGGTCTTATAAGGTATGGACTAAAGATAAGAGAGACACAACCATAGCTACACAAATACACATAGCTGACACATTCATAGTATCACAGGACAAATATATGCTGACACAGAGAATAGCATGGAGGATCCAGATCAGCTGTTAGATTGACAGCTGTAGCTAAGTTGACTAAAGACCCCTGCTGTGAGTTTAGACCTCCTTGGTTCAGATAGTTAGATCGTACAGAAATACAGAAGAACAGGTTGGCATTCTGAAATAGCCATTACACTACTCCTTTAAAATAACTTTCAGCTCTATCTGCTCTATTGGCTCAAAAGGCAGGCAGGAAAGAGCATCCAATAACAAAGGAAGGTCCATGATGATTGAGACAAGGGTTTGGTAACAGGCAGCTTGCTCTGAATCCCTCTTATAAACCAGGCCGCCAGAGGATGCAGGCCTAGAGAACATCACTGTCACATAACACTGAAAAGGGATAGCCTGAGAATCGAAGCACCAATTCTCAAACACACATCACTTGTGGTCATACAGTGACTCTCAACCTTTTCAGACCGTGACCCCCCAAAATAATCATATTTGAACTGGGGACCCCCCACCCTGACAAGCACTTGGAATTGTAGCCATTACATTTAGTTTGACTCGGTTCCATAGATAAATATTGTGAAAATAGCAGATCTACAAGCTCACAACGCCTCGCATTGCGAGGCGTTTTTTGACTCTTATATTATTTGACAGTTTGGCCAATGTTTCACCAATTATTATAGTGTTGTTTGTTGATTACTCTTGATAGAGTAATGGTCTTTTTGAATTGTTTAGGTATTAAAAAGGTCTTAAAAGTCCTTAAATTGTCACTTTACTGTCATCTGGGTACCCCCCCCCCAAAAAATCTGTCCTGACCCACAGGTTGAGAACCACTGACCTAATCAACGAGGCCCTAGTTGGCACTCAATCACATTGTGAGGCAACCCCCCAGTGTCTAATTTGAGCTAGACCCAAAAAGGGGTTTGAGGGGTTGAAACACTGTCTCCTTCGTGTGTATGCCTAATCTACGCCTACAGTAGTGTTCCATCCATTTGGCATAGAGCGGAATGCCGATGGACAACAGGTCTGCTCCCCAGTTCTGAACCCATAGCCTAGGACCAAAGCCTTCCAATGTAATGGTCTGTGGGCGGGACGGGACCAGAGCCTTCCAATGTAAAATTCAAGTCACTTCCCTTCTTACTGTGATTAGTTCGAGCACCAATCAACAATGACGTGCCTAGTTAACAGGCGACGTTCGTAAATCAGGCTCAGGGACAAGAGATGTACACTGCTCCAGACACCATAGTGAGTCATGAAAGGAATGATAATGATAAAACAATAATAAATGGGCGTATATCCTGCCCAGTTCAGCATCATTCCCTTGATATACTGTATATATTTTTCTGTCTCTCTCTCTTGCTTCACACCTATACTAATAGTAGCTGTGCTTTCCTGTTGCAGGGCAGCGCTCCAAACTAGTGAGAAGGACTCTCAGACTTGTTACAATGTGTCTGGGGATGCTGTATCTTATGCTGCTGGGTGCGGTCATAGGCCTCATCGTACACTGTGAGTATTCTATGTCACAGAACTACCACAAACACACATCGCTCACTTTTGGTGCCTGCCATTTTGTAGCTGTGGCATCTTCAAAGGATAGTACTTTACCCACACCATGCTATAACTTCACTTTAAATAATATATTTTCATTTATTTAATGTAGTTGAATATTTTGTATGTATTTCTTCTTGAATCTGCAAAGTGTCACCCTATGTAATTCGCAGATAATTCAGCCTATACCATCCTGACCCTGGAGAGAAATCATTTACAGTCCAGCAATGCCAATCTGACCCTGTGGATAAACCAGTCTGAGTCAAACTATAACAAAGTGACTGAAGACAATGACAAGTTACAAAGAGAAGTAAACCAGCTTTCTGCAGGTGGGAGATGTTGCAGATATTTTTGAATGAATATTAAATGTTTCATTACTGTCATTATTATTATCAGGGATGTAATGGTAAAATAAATATAATAACTATAATGGAAAATAAGCTTACTTTAAGGTTCTAAAATTGCAGTATTGTTTAAAAAAAAAAAATTAGACTGCTAATACTGAGACTCTGTCCTTGTTAACACATTGAATGCCAAAACGGTCCGGACCGTTTTTGAGGGTCCAAACGAGAAGTGCCGAAAACGGTCCGGACCGTTTTTGACCCAATTCTATTTTTATACATGTGGGCCACGTGGGGCGCTAAAACGAAACTTTGACATCACCCAAGCAGTTTCTGAGAAGAAGAGGCTGGATGTGGCTCCATGTCAAAAATCCTTCCGGTCGGCGTTTTCAATGTTATCTCCTTGATTAAAAGCTTAATATCTCCATTTCTTTTTAATGTGGTGGAAACGAGCCGTTTTCGATCGGCGATCACGCTGCAATGGAGGGTCGCGTTGGAAATATTATTGTTCCAGGCGTTAGTCGGGACCCTCCGCCGTCTCGCACGCACGCTTTGTTTACATGCATTTCCGCGTCGGGGCTTCTCACAGCACGAAATGTATAACGCAAGTGGATGGAAGAAATGCTGGCACTCAACGTATAATATTTTAATAAACCTCTGGCACCCAATGTGTTAATGGAAACCTTGTAGACAAAACAAAAAGTCAAAAAGTCCTTATAATGATAAACGACTATTTATTCGATTTTATTCTGGGGGTTTTCTTATGTTACTGTCTGTTACTGTTGTTCTATAGAATTGTTTATCATTGCATTGAAAGTAAAATGTCTGTTTTTGTCATTAAGGCAAGTCGTGTCTCAGTGGATGGCAGAAGTTTGGATGCAGCTGTTACTACAGATCTACTGAAACGAAAACATGGGCTGAAAGCAGACACCAATGTCAAAAGATAGGAGCAGATCTGGTGATCGTCAACAGTAAAGAAGAACAGGTGTGTGTGTGTGTGTGTGTGTGTGTGTGTGTGTGTGTGTGTGTGTGTGTGTGTGTGTGTGTGTGTGTGTGTGTGTGTGTGTGTGTGTGTGTGTGTGTGTGTGTGTGTGTGTGTGTGTGTGTGTGTGTGTGTGTGGGGGGGCTTAAATTATAGAGAATTAATTATGGTTCAATCATGGACAAATTATAGGAATTCATCAGAGGATGGGGCCCAGTGAATGAAGCATCTTGGATTGGACTGGAAAAGGTTGATGGAAATTGGACATGGGTGGATGGCACACCACTGACAACAGGGTGAGACATCTTATGAGTTTTCTTGTAATTCTATCAAATGTGAATGACTGAGTGGATGTGTTAAAAAATACATTACCGTATGTTGTTTACTCTGCAGGTTCTGGTCCAGTGGATGGCCTGCTGACACCGAAGGTCATAAATGTACAAAATACTGGTCCATTGATCTAGGATATTGGACCAATGGACACTGCGCAAAACCACAACCCTGGATGTGTGAGAAGTGATGTTTCTAACTTTCTCTATTAAGCAGTGGTGGAAGAAGTACTCTGTTTTTTTACTTAAAAAGTAGCAATACCACAATGTGAAAATAATCTGTTAAAAGTAAAAGGCCTGTATTCAAAATCGTACTTGAATAAAAGTACAAAAGTAGGCCTATTGTAGTAAAAGTACTCAAGTTTTTCCAAATTTGACAAACCGAAACCGAAAATGGCCGATTTACAAGCTCACAACCTGTCGCATTACAACGCACTGTGAGCTTGCAGATCATCTGTTTTTAAATAGGCAAAGTTTAAAATAGGGCTTGATTGGTTAATGTTTTAATCTAAATCTGCAAGTGTCTAGTAACTAAAGCTGTCAAATAATTGTAGTGGAGTAAAAAGTACATTATTTGCCCATGACATGTAGTGGAGTATTAGTATAACATATCAGATACACAAGTAAAGTCAAAGTACCAGAAAATTTTACTTGTATTGACATATTGACAATACTATTATAAATGGGAATTTGTCATCATCACAGCACATCACGGCACACCTAAACCAGAGACCCATTAATACATTTTGGACCACATATACCATCTGTGACAAACTCAGAGAAAACTGCAGGTTATTTTTAAGCTAAAGACCTTCCTGTTTGCCGTTGCCTTATAAACTATACTAGTTTTTCTTTTGAATATAATTTCTTCTACTGTAATTTTATTCTTATTTTTCTGTTTTCATTTTATATGATTACTTATTGTCTCCGCCAGGCCGAAGGCATGGCGAGAGAGTATGTTTTACCCCTTGTCCGTCCGTCCGTGTGTCCGTGTGTGTGTCCGTCCGTCCGTGTGTGTGTCTGTCTGTCACCAGCTAATCTCCGGCACCGTTGGCCCGGTCGCTCCGAAACTGTGCACACACACTCCCTGGATGCCAATTCAGAACCTCTGCCCCAAATCTTTCACATGGGCCTGTTATAGCGCCACCAGGAGGCCGATTTGTGCAAAACCCATTTTTTTACATTACTCCTACAAATGTTATCCAAACGTCATGCAAATCGGTACACAGTATCACTATAGTCATGTGATCAACACGGATCTGTCCGATTTCCCATATTCCATCCTCATTGCCTAAGGTTGGCTTCCAAAGTTTGCAGGATTGGTCCGTTTTGAACAAAAAGCCTCAAAGTATACACACAGCTTGGGATTTCCGTGTAATTTCACACGCACATTCCCACTAGGCCGAGGAAGAAATGCCACCCTTCTCACATTGGCCTGTTATAGCGCCACCAGCAGGTCTAATTTAGCAAAACACATTTTTGTAACGAAATGCCTCAAATCATGAATGCAGTGTCAATGCAAGAATAAATGGCACGGTTGGCACCCTTTTCACATTGGCCTATTATAGCGCCACCAAGAGGCCAGAATAACGTACCTCACCTGGCGGAGACCTGTGCTCCGAGGAGCAGGTTTTTTCTCTTTTTCTCTTCATGTCTTAACTCTTTCACTGCCAAGAGTATTTTCATAAAGTACTCCCCCAGTGCCAGCAATTTGCTTTTTTTTTATTTTTTTAATTTTGTAAATTTTCATTCAAATAAATTATCTGATTGGGTTTTTAAACCCATAATACAGTTCTACCAGTAGAGAGCAACAAATCGACACATTGATGACCTCGCTGGCTCACTCGCCCCCTCCCAAACAGGCTCACGTCATATCCGGTCATAACCGGATGTTGACATTTTTGACAATCGTTGATCGGGCTAAATTACGATGTGATACACGACTACGATGACTGATCGTCACCCAGACCAAAGAGAGTAGACGTGGACCTCTCCGTTTGTTTTTTATACCGTGTGAAAAAACGTGACTTTCCCTATTCTGGCCAAAAATGACCGCGGGAAAAAAATGAGAACCGGAAACGGAATCTGCGTCATGAAACCGGAACCCAATGAGTCTGAAGGAGTCAGGAAGCGAAAGTGATCATGAAAAATAAACAGAATAGCGCGACCACAGTCAAAAGTAAAAACTCGGGATTTCTCGTGCTGGCAGGGAGGGTACTCGGGAAAAACTCGGGATATCTCGGGGCGTGGCACTGAGAGAGTTAATGCTTAATATTTTATGTAAATACATTTAATTGCCTTTTTGAAATGTCCGATACAAATAAACTTGCCTTGCAAGTTGTTTTTAAAGGTGAAGTAGAAAGCATTCCCTCCCTCATATTTGCCAGATGAATAGTTTTCGCCGGTGCCTTACCCATTATCCCTAAACTTCTTTGCCATTTTTTACTATTTTTAAAAACATTTTCAAATAGTTCAACTAGCCGATCTACAATGACACATTGTGAGCTTATAGATTGGCTATTAAAAATAGTACGAAATGGGTTTTAGTTTAGGGATAAGGGCTAAGGCACTGGCGAAAATAGGGCCCTTAGTGTTTCTGTCAGTAACTTACATGACCCAGTCTTTGTAGTTGTTCCAGGCATGTTTGTCATGATGTCCAAACCCGGATTCCAACCCCGGTCTACATTGGGAGACCAAACTTCTACCGCTTTTCAAGAGCCCACCTGGCCAGGAGATTTTCCATGTATGAGCTTCAGCCAATACTACTTGTCAACCAGTAGTTGTCCTAGCTACTTGACACAAGGATCTACATAGATTTCTAAATGGAAGAGTAGGGAGATGACCTCTAGCCACTGCAGATGTGCTATATTAAAGGTTGGGTAAGTGATTTTCTTTGGTTAAAATAAGTGTTAAATAGCTCTATATTCTGATAGTACTCATTGCTATAAAGTGTTTGTTCAGTAACAGGAGTCTCCATGTCTCCTTAGCTCTTTATCAAACATAAAATGCATTTTCAGGTCAGGATACCAATTTTATCCAATCAGGATAGAGAACTCAGACATGATACAGATTAAACAAATGACATTGGAAGTGATGACACAAAGTAATGAGCAGACAAAATTGGAACTGGAACACTATAAAGATGAAGCTGATAAATGGGTACTCTCTCCTGATTGGCTGAAATGTTGTCAAATACCTGAACAAACTACTATCACAATATAGTGCTTTAACATTTTTAACAAAAAACGTTTTGTTTAAACCAAAAAAATATCACTTGCCCTACCCTTAACACCTGGATGTGTTAAAATAACACTTGATTCATTCAAATAAGTTCCGGTAACTTTAACGTAGCAGATGGCAGAAATCGATTTGAGTTGATTCATTATGACAGATTCACTGGAGCTGGAATATCATGTAATGTATGTGAATCAATAAATTATTCTTTTTTTTAAATCAAATTTTTGCTGAATTTCCTTTCATGACCCATGGAAACTCTGTTTTAAGACGTCAGGAAATTGGCAGTTAAAGTATTTGTTTAATAAAGGTTTACTTTACAATAGGATTATTCTAAGCATCATTACCATTCTATTAATCTACGTAAAAGTACTGTATGTACCCTAAAATATGTATTAAAAGGATATTGAATGTATTTTTATGTGATGAGTGTTGTCTTGTCACTTTCCTGCTTCTCTCAATATAATCCAGTAAAATCGTATTAAATAAATCGTATTAAATAAAAGGACTAGGGGATCCACTCATCATTTCTAAAGGGAAAATGAAGAAGCATAATTACACTTACAATGCAAGAACCATCAAGTGTGAGAGAGTGCTTAATTTTTTGTCAACTCTCTTTAATCTATCTGTGTAGAAATGTGTCATGGGATACATCAGCGTACTGTATATTATCACAATACATAGTAACGGACAACAGAGACATCAGGGCTCATACTTACAGACAAAGCAATAGAGCTGTACAATAATGTACGTATGAGCACGAGTGGTGGAAAAAGTTTTTAAAAATATTTTACTTAAGTAAAAGTATCAATACTGCAATGTAGAAATACTCTGTTACAAGTAAAAGTCTGGTAATCAGTATTGGCATCAAAATATAAAGTACCTAAAGTAAAAGTACTCATTACGCGTTTCACAAGCATAATGTATAAAATGTATTAAAATCTTTTGAAAATAGACAATCTACAAGCTCACAACGCATCGCAATGCGACACATTGTGAGCTTGTAGATCTGCTATTATTATAATTTTGGAATAATAATTAAAATCTACAAAGTAAATAGTAACAAAAGTTTTCAAATAATTGTAGAGGAGTAAAAAGTCTACTGAATGTATTCTAATTATAATGGACTGTTGGATGGGACATACTTATATAGTCCTAAAACTGGTCACTTTCCTTGTCACTTCCCTGGTTCTCCCAATATAATCCACTAAAACAGCAGATCTTATTAAACATATTAAAAGGACTAGGGGAGCCACCCCCTGTGCAAATCAATGGGTTTTATTTGACTGAACGGACAAATGAAGTGTCATAAGTACATTTACAATACAATGACTATCAAGCTTGATGCAATTGAACAATACAAAAAGTACTGCTGCTTTTACTGCAAGCAGTGTAATGGAAGAAAGGAAGTTGGGAGATATTTCCTGTGTACGGGTAAGTGAGGTGTTACTGACCACACATACTAAACATGTTCGACATCACAGAGTGCTACTTATCATTATTTACAATACCATAGTGTCACCACTATTAGGAAAACGGCAATGCATTTATTTTTGGTTGACTCTCCATAGTCTGTATGTTTCAAAACCAAAATCACATTGGCAATTACAGTCTGTGTATTAGTCTTGGGAACACAAGCACATGGTGATGGACATAAACAGACAACAGTGCTCATATTTACAGACATTTAGAGATAAAGATAAGAGATAAAGTGCATTATGGCAGTTCTGATCGGCCATCTGATCACTGACCGTTACCTTTCTGTTCCCACAACAGAGAAAATAGGCATATTGTGGACATGAATGAATGTTGAGTAGGCATAATTTATCACAGCTAATCTTCTGACAGCCCTAGAAATAATGAATTGCAGTTGTATGCCTCTGCCAACCAGTTGCAGTTTACTTCCATGTCTGTTCAGACTCACATTTAGTATGTAGTACAGTCTATGTAGTGAAGACTTTGAGGGATTTTAATAAAAAGGCATTCATTTAGACAAAATGTTAGCAATTTATGACCTTGATCTTTGACAACCAAATTCTAATCAGTTCATCCTTGAGTCTAAAAGTGGACATTTGTGCCATATGTAATGAAATTAAATAATTTTTGTTTACTCTATCAAAGGTTCCGTACTCTACCGTACTCTATCAGAGGATGTCCGTTTCATGAGGTTTTGTTTTTGTCGCATTCCTAAGCCAATAATTTGATGTCCAGCAGCAGTTCTGGTAGGAGACACAAATGAGACTCTTTGTGTGTCCTACCGGAACCGTTGCCGTCAAATTATTCAAATCAAATTATTGGCTTAGGAATGCGACAAAAACAAACAAGGATCAAATGCACTCTTTTATTATTTCCTTCCACAGAGAATGACAGATACTGTAGGTCTACATTGAATTGCTCGACATGTGGTCTCCCATTGATGCACCCATGCAAAACACAAGCCAAACATGTAGACAACGAGCTACAACGTACTTTTAATCACCAGCCGTCCGCTGGAAAAATAACGGTCTCAACTCTATATACAGCCAAGTGCACACCGCGGAGGGAATCATCAGGTGTAACTCGTTGTCTACATACTGTAGTAAAGAGACTTTTATGTTCGATCGGTGAACATTTCCAACTCGAATGGTAATAAAAAGCAGAATGATTAAACTGGTTTTCAGTTCTCTCTCTCTCTCTCCAGAACACCCCGAGAGATGGGGAGGCTCCACCCGTCGACAATAGAAGCGTCATCAACACCTCCACAAGTTGAATGTAAATTCACCAGACAATCAACGCGTCATAGATAGATCACACATAGAGCGGATTGAGCCAAATCGGACATGACCCGGACTTAAGTCAAGGGTTCTGCCCACATAAAATCAGTTGCAGGTCCGATCCTACTTAGCTGGAATGTTGCGTTCATACATACAGCCCCTCCGTTTTAAATCTGGAAAACTTCCATACAGTGCATGTCTGACTCATTAGTACTGTACTGAGCCCACTCCATGGTCACTCATTGACCTGGGTATTAGCACTACAGTACCAATACTTCAAGTAATATCACGTTGGGGTCATGGTTAGAATGTGTACTCACCACTGGGCCTGGTTCACCGCGGTCGCCTCGAGCTCCTCTGACTCCTGGGCCTCCCTGTTGAATGCACACACACACACACACACACACAGAGGAAAGAAGCAGGTGGTGATTATGGGTACCCACTCAACACATCGAATGCCACAGGAACACAGGACAAAGGGACAACTTCAATCAAATTTTCAAGAGAGTTAACATTACACTTTGCTATGTGTTGCTATTAAGAAGCCTCAAGCTGCCCCCATCCAGAAGCTGATGTTTATATGATAGGAGAGAGTGACTGAACAAAATAATCATGGGAAGGAAAACATATAATGGCATGATGAAGTTAATAGTAAGAAGGAAACGTCTACTACAGCAAACTGAGAAGTGGGACATCTTTATAATATAGTGTGTGTGCGTGTGTGTGTGTGTGTGTGTGTGTGTGTGTGTGTGTGTGTGTGTGTGTGTGTGTGTGTGTGTGTGTGTGTGTGTGTGTGTGTGTGTGTGTGTGTGTTTGCTCACAGGGGGTCCAATTTGGCCAGCGGGGCCCTTGCTGTCCTGGGTGCAGGTGCAAGATCTGGGCAGGGCGGGGCAGTCTACCTCCTTCCTCTGTTCATTCACACCACACCAACATAAAATGAAGAGAAGACATGCACTGAGAGGACACAAACTAACACTCATAATAATAATAATAATACTAATAAATAATAATAATAATGATGATGGTGATGGTGATGATGGAAATTAATTAATCAAGTTCACATGAAATGAAAACATGAGTCTGACCAGAAGCAACTAAGAGCTGACAACGGGTGATTTTGGTCTAGATGTTTTTTGTTCTTGATTGTAAGCAGTTTGGGTCAACTTTGTTTTTAAACGTGCTAATATAAATAATGGTGACATGACTTGATTCGACTTGACTCTGGGAGCATTTAGAGCGTGCACCAGACGCTCTAGTTGAAGAGACTTTTTGTCAGTGTGAGTGCCACGGCTGCAGACAAGGAATTTATGATAAAATGTGAAAGTTGTGGCTTGTTTTGTGAACAAATGTTGACGAATGTCACTGCCTCATCTTGTTAGCTGGCTAACAAGTTGATTTATTGCAACCAGTCATACAAACCCATCACGTGACACACACACACACACACACACACACACACACACACACACACACACACACACACACACACACACACACACACACACACACACACACACACACACACACACACACACACACACACACACACACACACACACACACACACACACACACACACAGTATCCTATATTAAAATTGCCACTGCTCTGATCAGTGCAATATAGGACTAGATTTGAAGGCTGTGCAGCGGCCTGGAAATTGTATTTAGTATATACATGCAATGATATATTGTTATTTACATATCCCTCCTTCTCGCTGTCTAGAAAATCTTCTAAAATGGTATGAATGTTATTTTCTATTATGGCAATAATGTTTCTGTTTGCCATCTTGACACTTTGGCAAACAGTACATTTCAGAAGAGACATAATATTATGTTCAGGCTTCCTGGATCAGTCTTATAAAGAATGGCTTGTGCAGCACTGAAAAGTGTTGATAATCTAATATACTGTAAGTTTTAGATGAACCCTTATTTAGGTATAGTTCCGACCAAGTAGTCTTATTGGTTGAAATAGCCTCTCCAGATCGTGCTCAAATGATTATATAATGCTTGGGGAACACGGTGCAAGCGCTTCGTCCCTGACTGTAATCACTGTCGTGCCAATAATGATGGGAAAGCACACCCTTGCGTGCGTGTAACATTGTTTAATTGTAGACAGCTCTGTTCCTCATTCTGTGTTTCAGTGTGATGCGAGGTCTCTTTTGGTTGGTGGGTTTCCGCTCGCCCACACAAACTCTAGGTTTCTTTTCAATCAGGTAGTGAATTGCAGCCACCTCGTGTCCCAGGACTATGTGAGTCACTATCTGAGACATCTGAAACCAGTACTAACTAGCCCAATGCACGCACAGACAGGACACATGAAATTGTTTTATATCTTGTAAATTGTCTGTTGCTCCACTGTCTTTGCTTAGAGAGTTTAATGCTTACTCTGAGAACCTGTTACTCTCCTTGAAGTTACAATAATGTTTAAGTTGTCCTTCAAAAACAAAGCACTTGGCATTGGGTCTTAATCTGCCGATTAGCTCATGACAAGTGGTTCAAAACTAGACTTAGTTATACAGTATTAGTGTCACAGATTAAAAGCAATACCACAACATGCAATTGAACCTACGTGTACTGCCTGGAAAGGGACACAAAAAACGGGCTCAGAATATTATTTTACTATGATTTATATCCAGTTGGTTGCATTTGCCTTATTTTGTCTAAAAATGACAAAAGGAGCACAGAGTGAAAACAGATTATGGAACAAGAAGAGACGGTTTATAAATAGTTGCCAGGAGGGCTTTTTTGACATCTAACCTACTTCCATCAGAGTGAGAAGTAGAGATGAATAGCTACTGTATTGCTGCACAGCTGTGACAAAATACTGTAGGTGAACAACTATCACTATCACCATTAGCAAGCTAGTTGACTGTTGATTGATTGATTGATTGATTTATTGATGAAATACTTTATTAACAGTTTGCAAAAAGGATAACCCAAGAAAGACTATGGCTTGTTTCCATTGGGGTCCTGTTATGCAGTTGACCAGGTTATGTGTTATCAGTGCTACCAAAACATTTTAAAGAAACTATTATTAAATGATCACTCTAACAATAGAAAATAAAAATAGATTTAGTTAAGTAGTAATATAATATTTGTAGCATAGTAATTAAAGGGGAATAAACTGGTACAGTAACAGGAACTATCACTAGTAAACTGAGGCGTAAGTGATCAACTTAAACTTTGACCTTACCAGTCCAGGAAGTTCACAGCACTTGTCTCTGCCAGCCCAGGAAGTACTGCAGACAATGTCAAACATTTGCAATTGGAACTAGAGAGGAGAAAAACACACATACATACGCACGCACACACACGCACGCACACACATAACGCACACACACAAACAGCAGATTCAGAACCACATATCAATAAAGAGTCGCATAAAGGAAACGTCATACTCATGAAATGTATTAAAATATGGTTCTTTAAAACATTTTCTCCATTTGTCCAACTTTTTTTGCATGAGAGCACATTCGGATGTCTGTCTTTTCCTTGTCACATTCGATGTCATGTCTTTTCCTTGTCAGAGGTAGACTTCCACTGATCAAACCAATCAGACAAAGAGAGAGAGTGCCTGTTGTTCTGCTATTTGTGGATGAAACTGGTTCGGGGGTGGTTGATATTTTTGGAAATGCGGTCAGCTGATGCAATCTTCACAGGGTTTAAGATAATATGTCAGCCCAGTTCTGATGCTAGAACAGCAGCAAACCAGACCACCTACGTCTAAGACCAAAATAAACTGATATCCCATTTTTGAGTAAGTAATCTAGGTGGTCAGAATGAACATGAAACACTTTTCCCTTCCTTCGCAAACTTCTGTTGACGTGTCCTTGATAGCTCCAATAGAGTTGCTCAGAGGCCGTAAAAGTAAAAACAGTAAAAGACTGGGGTTGTAGTTAATGTGTGTGGAGTGGCAGAGATTCATAACGTTTTGATGTCGTCTGGTTTGCCCTAGTCCTCTAAGCCAATGGCTCTCACATTTGTTCACGTAGGTATTTGGCAGTGGACCCCCATCTGAAAATATGTTGAGCCAGGGATCCCCATACATGATTTGTCTAGTTACAATGTTTGAAAATATCAAATGAAAATACATTTTTCAAGACAAAAAAAATGCTGATGTAAATTAGGTTTAAAGTGGTTGAACTGATTTTGATGCTATATTAACACATTTTGCTGGGGACCCCCTGGCACGCCCTCATGGACCCCTGGGGTTCCCTGGACCCCACTTTGAGAACCACTGCTTTAAGTCTGTCCCACAATGCAATGGGCCCACGGCAGTAACTAGAGGTAATGTTAACTCACTAACTTCTAAAAACAAGCTCTCGGTCCTGACTGAATGTTAATGAGTTTTATACAAAATATGAAAAGTTAATACAGAACTGCATTCGGTAAGAAACAATCTGTATCAGAGCCAGGTGCACTGCATGAAAAGGGGGATAAACGTGGATCTGTGGGCAGTGCATTTCCCCAGTCAACATAAATGTTGTCAGAGTAATAATTCCAGATGAAAGTTGTCTTTGACCTTGGCAGCCTTCACCCCTGAACAGTAAATCAACGTTTGTTAAATCATTGTGTCATAATGACCAGCTTGCAGCAGCTGTGAGATAGAAAAGGTTTTTAGCACAATAAGCCATTCAAAGTCAACATGCTCTGCTCTCTCCCTCCTATCTCTGGAGCAAGGGAGATAACAGTTTCCCACGCCTTACTCCTCACCTCACACGGCTGCACACTGCAATTAACTGCCTATAACAGAGAAAGTCTGTATAGAGCAATATCAGACACTTATATTTTTAAGAAATACAAGATAGTTATATTTTTTCTGACAGTTAGTGCATACAATAACTAAAGCTTTGGCTTGGTACCAACAGTCTTGTCCTTTCAAATCAACAGTGCAGCCACCTCTTTGATTCAAGCTGACATGCATGCAATGCAGTCCAATGTATTTTATTTCACTGGCAACACACAACATTGAAGCATAACGTTACTGTATGCGTACAGATCTGTGAGACAGACCTGTGTGAGGGATGCGGAGCAAAATAAATTTAGTGGAGGTCTTTATGAAGTTCCGCCATTGTGAAAAAGAATCCCACCATTCCAATATCCCAAGAATAAGATTGCGGATACAAGTGGCCGAAATGACTTTTCTCAGACGGGTGGCTGGCCTCTCCCTTAGAGATAGGGTGAGAAGTTCAGTCATACGCGAGAGACTCTGAGTAGAACCGCTACTCCTTCACTTGGAAAGGAGCCAGCTTAGGTGGTTCAGGCATCTAATAAGGATGTCTCCCTAGCTCCACGTCCCACTGGGAGGAGACCCCCTGGCAGACCACGGACAAGATGGGGGGATTATATCTCCACACTGGCCTTGTAACGCCTCGGGATCCCCCGGGAGGAAGTGGCTAATGTTGCCCGGAAAAGGGAAGTCTGGAGGGAAGTTCGCTCGCCCGCCTGTTCCCTTGCCTCATGAGCCTAAAGGCCTCGCTGCCGGTGTGCCTGGCTTGTTTTCAAGTGATGTAAAAAGTAATGCATTTGTTGAGTGCTCATGTCACCCTAGCTGCCATCATAGCAAAGATTTAATTGCATACTGTACATGCCACGTTGTACCAGGCTGGTACTGTAATTACATGAATTGAACAACGGACAAAGATTGCTTCAGAATGAACTACTACTACTGTCGTGCAAAAACATTGTTACAAAAGAAACAAGTTCATGACTGATGCACACCTAAGTGTTAAGTCAAGTGTTAATAACAAAATCTACAGTAACTGAGCAGTCATGAATTTGAAACAAAATATATTTATATAATACCACATTACAGTATTTTCCATATACAGTACAACTGTACAAACATTACAAGACATCTCCTGAATCAATGTGCCACCTATAAATTGTTTAAATATTCCTCACAATGAGGTAAGGAGATTAAACGACGCGTTGTGAGCTTGTCGATCTGCTATTTTCGGTGCGCGACACAGTGTGCAACCAAGTATAACTCAGGTTCTACAGTGTTGTTGTTTGTGTCCAGTAGTGTGTAGATCCCACTCACCGGAGCTGAGTTGTCCTTCAGGCCTCTGGAGCGGACCATCCTCCCCAGCACCTCCAGGCCGTCGGTGGTGATGTTACCCGCGGCGTTGATGTTCTTCTCCGCCACCAGCTTACAGTCAATCACCACCTTGGCACTGGTCTTACTGATGGCTATGTGCAGCTGTACAGTGAGGGAAGGGACAGAGATGTCACTCCAATGTCTCAACTCTTATGTTTTAGCATTTGACTGTGGAGTGGTTGTATTTAAAATATATATATAGAAAAAGGTTAAAAGGTTAAAAACTTTTTGAAAAGTTGTGGGAAATTATTATTATTTATTTTTTTAATTGAAAATGTTTTGCCTATAATGACTTGCCAAACATAGGGATGCCAGGGTTGATGTGGTTAAAAAAATAAAATAAAAAATCCTTCCCCCCCTGGCACTCTGTGCTGTTCTGTACTGTACAGGGAATAGTGAAACGCCACTATTTTTAAAGTATTTTTTCCCTGGAGCTTTCTTATCCCTCTCTTAACGACTTTGTGGTGCTGGATGTGTGCTCCTATGCGGAATGGTCAATAAAGTTTTTTTTAATAAATTTGTTCTAAGTGGCTGAGATTATAACAACAGTACAAACTTGCCCGTTACATTCTAGTGTAAATGCAAGACACGTAGGCAGATGTAGACAGAAAGACACACACACACACACACACACACACACAAACACACAAATGAGCACATAAAAACACACACATAAAGAATAAATATATACACACACACAAAATGTATATAAAACGCAGATAAAGATAGCTACGCATATAGACACACACACACGCACACACGGACACACGGACACACGCACACACGCACCCACGCACCCACGCACACGCGCACACGCACACACGCACCAAAGCACCCACGCACACACGCAGACAGTGTGCAGACAGTTCAAAGAGAAGCAGCCAATAAACCAAGTTAGGCAGCTCTGTAATTTCTGACATGTTTCTCTGCAGGGTCACACAGCAACACAGCTGAGTCGTGTGCTGTGAGGAGAGATGACAGCTGAGAGGGAAAAAAACTGTAGTTTTCTCTCTAAAGCCAAATAGGAGGTGTGGGGGAGATTCTCTGGTGACCCCTGCAGCTTTCATGCCCTCTGCATAAGCACATTTTGTGCGTGACCTTATACTTCAGAGGAGAGAAATGAAATTGGCTGTCTACCTCTTACGACTAGCAAAGCAACCAAAACATTTGATTATAAAAAAAATTCAAAGCTGTCTTTTTGAGAATAATTTTTAAAAGGCGGTCACTGGAAAAGAACAAATTATAGAAATATTGTCACTGGATAAATTGGGTCCTGACTTGATGTTCAAGGCAAAAGGCTATCCCCAATTAAAAACCAAAATCGTAGAGATACAAGGTAACTAACTGGTAGTTGAGGAAAATAATAGGCTATCATAGAATTTTAATAAACAAGGGTGACATGCAGAATAATGTTTTTTTTAGGGCTTCTATTCCTTGATAGTAAAAATTATTCTGCACTGACATTTGTGCTGTAAATGTCAGAGATTCTGTTGAAATTTCATCCACCTGCCCAGATGGGTGGAACTGAGCCCGACCTTGAACAAAATGAAAAGATTGGGATATTTTGAAAAACAAAACACTGGCTACAATGAAATTCATCCAATTATCATTCCCCTAGCTTGGCGGTGACACACATTCATTTGAACTTGAGCTTCTGCAGTCTGTAAAAGGTAATTTTGTCATCCAATGACTCAGGTCGTCTACTGTGGGTTGTCACTCACAAATTACATCCATTTGTCCTTCATGCTGCCAGTTTAAGTAAGCCTCACTGTTTTCAAACAACGGATGTGACTGCTTGCACATACATGCACACGCACACGCACACGCACACACACACACACACACACACAAACACAGAAGAAAGCCAAAAGGTCATGATAGGTTTAAGCTTTCCTGACAGTAAGCAGACAGCAGACGGTAAAGATCACTCGACAGAGTAGTTTGAATACGTCTGGAAGGCAGCACAGAAAACATCCTGGAATATTACACTGACACAACACAGACTGAATGTCTCTATTCTAGCGGTCACAGTGGCCACTGCATTCAGCAATGTTAGAATCTGGGGGCTTTGGAATATTATGAATAGAAAGAAAGAATACGTGCGTGAGTGAATGAGTGAGTGAGTCAGGTGAGCTGAGAGCAAGTCTGACCTTGTGGAAGCTGCCATAAAACAGTTTCTTGATCTCTTCACCTTCGAAGGTGACCGTCTGGAACTCTCCTCGGTAGTCGTTGTTGAAGAACGTCAGCGTTTTACCCCCATCTGGAGCGGGAGCAAGAGTTAGTCATTCATCATGGCCGACACACACACACACACACACACACACACACACACACACACACACACACACACACACACACACACACACACACACACACACACACACACACACACACGCACACGCACACGCACACGCACACACGCACACACGCACACACATATACACACACACACACGTGTGGCCTAGGTCCCCAGCCCAACTTACTATCCAGGATAACTCCCACCAGCGGTTCGTTGTTCTTGTTGAGGATCTCCCAGAGGGCAAAGGGCTCCTCTGGAGTGTTGGGCAGGAGTCTGAACAGCAGAGTGATGGTGTAGTCTGATGGGAGGCCCTCAGGATGGATGAACCTGGTACCACAGAGACCAGAAACACTTGTATTTGGGCAGAGTCACTGTGCTGGAACTTGTGTGTGTGTGTGTGTGTGTGTGTGTGTGTGTGTGTGTGTGTGTGTGTGTGTGTGTGTGTGTGTGTGTGTGTGTGTGTGTGTGTGTGTGTGTGTGTGTGTGCTTGTGTGCGTGCGTTTGTGTGCATGCGTTTTGTGTGTGTACATGCGCGTGTGCGCGCGTGCATGTGTGTGTGCGTGCGTGTGTGTACTGTACTTGGTAGGCTGAGCCAACAGAGCGTCGCTGTGCAGGTGGAAAGAGGAGAAAGTGTTGAAAGTTCCCGGCACCATGGAAACACCGGGGTAGTTGCCATAGCGATTGTCCACCAATCCAAAGAGCTCCATCATACGGAAACCTGGGCGACAAACATTATAGTTAACTTAGTTTCTAAGCTTTAACCACGGTGATCTAAAAGTTCACAGCGATTACGCCCGCGGGCAGGTGAGCCGAAAACATAATAGATCACAGCTCTGCCTTGTGCTCCGTCCAAAACTTCTCCAGTAAGACAAGTTATATAAGAAAATCAGTTGCAGTGAAATGCCAAAAAACTGAAAGCTACAATTTGTTTGACCTTTTAAATGAATGGCAGGTTGTCAAGTTTAGTGAAGGAACATAATAATGTGTGGTCACTTACCAGGTGTTGTGCTGCCACTCATGGGCACAGAGGGACAAGCTGTGGGAAGAAACGGTCTGTAATGAGTCACACGCTGAAAAAAACATTCCTTCTGAGAATGTGCCGTTACATGCCTTCTCCAGAGATTTATTACATTCCCCTATGTTTCCTTATAGGACAGGGGTCTTCAACAGGGGGTCGGGGACCCCTAGGGGGTCCTCAGAGACAACGCCTCGCACTGTGAGCTTGTGTTGTATTGTGCATCTTTCCCTCTCTCTCTAGCCTCTCTCTAGCCTCTGAGCAGATATACTTTAGCAAACCAACCACTGTTAACTAACTAACTAACGCTAGGAACCCACCAGCAGGTGCGCAAGCATAAGCTCACAGACGGTGAGTTTCTTCAGCTCCATGTCAATGAATGCAGCCGTTCTCACGTGTGCACACAAAAAAAAAATCTCATTGAAATGCATTGACCAGACCAGGTTTGCTAAGAACAGTCGCGAGCAAACCTGCGCGCACAATAAAGCGCATGAGCAACGTTTTCTTGATGGGCTCCCACTTCCCAGCATAACAAAGTCTCTGGACACTCACTGGCTGTGGCTGCCTCGCAGACGAACGTCACCAGCTTCTCCTCGATCTTCTTGAAGGCGTCGAGGTCATCCACGAAGAAGACGTGCCTGTCACTGGGCTTACTGGCGATGCTCACCAGCTCACCATAGTCTGCATCGGCAAAGCCAATGGCAAACACTATGTAGCCTGCAGACAGAGAGAGAGAGAGAGAGAGAGAGAGAGAGAGAGAGAGAGAGAGAGAGAGAGAGAGAGAGAGAGAGAGAGAGAGAGAGAGAGAGAGAGAGAAAGTATGATTCTGAGCACCATGGATTTTAGCTTGTGTTACTTATTATTACATCGTACTTGTGTCTCCGCATTTCTGAGTTACTGTACGTAATCATTATAATCACAGGAATATGATAAGGTCAATATGGCTCTGACTCTTAAAACTCGATGCGAATAGATAAGAGTGTACGTGAATGTAAAATCAAACATCCAATTTAAATCCAATGTGTGCCATTATACCTGTGGTAATATTAAAGGAGCAATAGACATGTTATTTTCCTGTCAACTTCATCAGGCAGCAAAGGCAGCAATCATATCAATCTAAGAATATATTTAGGGTAAATGGTGGCAAACGTTTTATCTACAGTATAGTATCCTTTAATGGCTGTAGTCCAAAGGCTCAGTAAGAGCAGCGCACATAACCGTAGATGTCCTTATGAAGCCTGATTTATACTTAAAAATAATAAATAGATTATAGATCTGCCATTTCCACCATGTACAACAAAGCATAAATTGGGCATGACACCGGCGCTACTGTATGTCCTTTAGAAATAACCCTGCGTCCCATAATAAGGCTCTGACCGCTCATCTGCAGCTCCTTGGAGACCTTGTTGACATCATCCTGGGAGCGACCGTCTGTGAGGACCACCAGCACCTTGGGGATTCCCCTTCTGGACCCGCCCTCCACCGTGAAGATGTTCTCCTTCACGTGCTGGATGGCCCGACCTGATTGGACAGAAGCATCCGTCAGTCAGCATCAGACTCCACCATAGCCCTTCACCTTGATATGACGACCACACCGTGGTCATTTGTTTTCATGTTTTTTTTTGTTACTTTGTTATGTTTTGTTTTTCCTTGACCACAATGTTAAAAAACCTGTACGTTAGATAGCATGTTATTTAGATAGATGCTAGGGTTCATTGTTTACCTGGTATCCTATAGTTTCATTGTACAGATTATGTTTTGATAGTATATTGCTTAGACTGATGCTAGGTTCATGGTTGTGTTTATCTTGCTTATTGTAAGTCGCTCTGGATAAGCGTCTGCAAAATGCCTAAATTGTAAATAGCAAGGATATAATAGTCAAAACACAACATGTATTACCAACCAAACTATTGAATTACTTTTATTAAGTATTATCCAATGTACTTATCCAATTGCTTGCCTTGGTTCGGTGTTGAGTCATTAAGCGCTCTGAACCCTAACCCTAACCCTGAGTTGTATCCCACTATTGTATGCCAGGTTGCTCAAGCAGGATATAGGGTGTTGTAAATCACCCATACTTAGTTGACCGGAGTCCCTCAGGGCTCCATACTAGGTCCATTAGTATTTCCCTCTACATCAAATCTCTTTAGCAAAAATAGACAATCTACAAGCTCACCACGAGCCGCGTTGTTGCGATGCAATGTGCATGAGCTTGTAGATCAGCTGTTGTCGGCAAATGTTCGTAGCAGAATAGGGAAGCTAGGGGGTTCGAGTTAAGCTGAACTGATGAAAGAAAAAAGACATTTCTTGGTTTAGATAATGAAAATGGAATACATCTCTGGTATTGCCGTCTTTATATAGGGACGAGCATTAGCACCACCACAGTGCACTTAATTGAGATTTCCTGGCCAGCCAGTAACTGTATTACTGCTGTGTGTCCCCACAGGAGAGCCTAGCTGGCTGCTTTGTAAACACTGATTAATGACTCTGTCGCTCGCTGCATGCCCTGAAGGCCTTCTCTGATTACCAGACACACGCACATGTGTGTGCACTGTGCACATAGATACACACGCATAACCATGAGAGCATGCACAAACACACACAGCGGTGGGTATGCGCAAATGTAAACACACACACACACACACACACACACACACACACACACACACACACACACACACACACACACACACACACACACACACACACACACACACACACACACACACACACACACACACACACACACACACACACACACACACACCAAATCAAAGGTGGGTCTGCGGAAAACAAATGCTGTTTAACACAAATGCACAGTCAAGTAGACGCACACACACACGCGCGCACACACACACAAACAGTGACACAATGCAAATTACAATTCCACTCCTTAACTTCAGGCTGGCACCAACACTAAATTGAATCTGTCTTTCCGTGTGAGTTAGTGTGTGTGTGTGTGTGTGTGTGTGTGTGTGTGTGTGTGTGTGTGTGTGTGTGTGTGTGTGTGTGTGTGTGTGTGTGTGCGTATGTGATTTGCTTGCACTGATTTCTATACTGCACCTCACCTATGAGGTTCTGTGTCAACAAACAGGGCCTTTTACTCTGTGTTTATGGAAAAATTACACATAACAAATATGTTCATTACCATTTTCATACACCGTACATAATCACTGGGAAGTGGGAAGCTAGGAACCTCCTGTTTACTGTACTGCATAGAAATCGGTTGACACTCACATGCAGGGGTGGTCAAAGTACTCAACCCCAGTACTTGAGTCAAAGTATAGATACTCCTGGTCAATTATTACTATTACTAAGTGGAAGTTGTTCTGTCAAATTTGTGCTTGTGTTAAAGTACAGCTGTACTTGCTTTTAACCACCTCAACCATTTTCAATCTATCTTCATATAATTGGTCCTCAGTAATGCTCATCATAATATGCTAAAAAATGTAGTCTACTTGGTCTGTGACTCAGGGCTCTGGACAGTTCAGAAACCCACCTTCCAGTGACATCATCGGTAGGCAGGTTTGGACATAAAATTATATAAATTATAGCACTCTGTGGTGGGTGGGTCGGTCGGTCGGTCGGTCACTCACTCACTCCGATGACCATGGGAAAGCGACAGTGTGTGCCACTTGCCTGTCTTGGTGTTTCCTCCCTTGTAGGAGATGCTGTTGATGGCATCCAGCAGCCTCTCCTTGTTGTTGTAGGAGTTCAGCTTAAACTCTGTCCTGGCGTCATCGCTGAACTGGGCTATGGCCACCTGTGGGGGGGGGGGGGGGGTACAGAGGAACATCATAAAATCACAGGACACATAACAAACAGCTAAGCACAACTCATGTCAACACTATTCTTCAGTTGCAAAAGTATCCTTTGGTGCCAATACTTTGTAGTATGTAGGACAAAGACAACAGATTTTCAAGTAAATCGTGCCAATGCTAGCTGGTCAGATCTCACACCACATTCTCCCCAGTCAGTCCTAACCTAAAGCTTGATTTATACGCTGCAGCAAAGTATAATGGGGGCAGCGGCGGACTGGCCATTTGGCGTACCGGGCAAATGCCCGGTGGGCCGCTGGGCCAGTGGGCCGCTGGGACCCCCCCAAAAAAAAATATATATATACTGTATATATTATTATTACGGTCATTTCCGGGTCGCGCGGCCCGATTATTAGTTACGTTAATGTTTGGGTTGGGATGCTTTCCAGCAGGGGCCTCAGTGCGGCTGCAGAGTTCATGTGCAGGGCTGGGCTGAAACAGCGAAACGCTCCCCCCCCCCCCCGTTGACAAAACGGCCCGGGGGGTGGTGGGCCGGTTCGGACCAAAATGCCAGGGCTGAATTTCGGTCCCAGTCCGGCCCTGAATGGGGGTTTAACTTTCCCCCTGGCCTGCTCTAATGTTTGATTACTGTACCCTTGAAAGGCAAAAATAGCTCCTACCATTAGATTCCATCTTAGCACTCGTCTCTCCCACTGCATGTCAGTGTGTCTGGTATTCTGACAAAAAAAATGTGATAAACCCGCCCCATATTTGCATACTGGGCCCTGATTGGTCCTTCACTACTTCGGAGGGAGTGACATTTTTCTTCGGCAGATTTGTCTTGTTTCCAGGCTAGTTTTGATACTGCATGAAAAGTTATATATTTTCTTATTTTTGCAGTCTGCTACCTGTGTGCCGTCGGGTCCTATCTTGTCCAGAGACCCTGTGGTGCTGTACAGGAAACGGATGATCTTCAGGAAGCTTTCATCACCGATACTCCACGAACCATCTACCAGGAACACAAGGTCTGCCTTGGCAGCCTTACACACTGAGAGAGGGGGGGTGGGGGGGAGGAGATTTGGGGAGTGGAGAGAAGGAGAGGAGAGAAGAGGAAGAGAGTGTAAGGGGGGGACGTGTGTGTGCGCATGAGAGAGACAGAGAGATAGAGAGAGAGATAAAGAGAGAGAGAAGGGGGAAGGTCAATATGTGATGTCTGAGTGTAAGAAAGAATACAAATTAACAGTCTATCGTTTTTCATGGATAGGCGTTTTTTATGCAAAATTTCCCCATTATCATTACTTTTGTTACATCCCTTATCTGTAAGCCAGTGGTTCGGGAGAAAGTAACACATTAGCCAGTGCCAATCCCGTGGCAACAGATTCAATTCATCTCTGTTTGGGTAAAAATTGTCGTCACTCAGTAGAATCAGTAGAAGCGTACGCTGCGTACCCTTCTTTATAATTCCTTTTAAAATGATGGGGGCATAATTTACAAAAAAGCATATCATGATAATTGGAAGAACACTTTAAATTAGGAATTGGAAACAAAGTATTTATTAAAATGCTTACTAAGGTAATAAAACCAAGTGTAAAGTCCGGTCAAATACCCATTGACTTTAATGGAATGTAAATTCTTCTGCAATAAGCAGGAGGGGAACCTTCTAGGCCACTAATGAGAACTGCAGCGTTTTCATTACTTCCTCATTGGCTTCATTTCCAGCGGCGGATACTTGCCGCCCGGCCGATACAATTGACTGATTAAGCTCAACTCTGAAACAGTTAAACCGTTGCTACATTGAAAACCCAGAATCACACCATCTGTTCGGTGCCAGAGTAAACAATCATGTCAATTACAAACTTTTCTCTTCTCATTTAATCTAATTTAACCGCCACTTCGGTGCCCAATCGATCGGCAGAACGCTCCTCTGTGGTTTGACTACTTTGTTTACTTCACATATCCACTTATACTTTAATAAGCCTTGTAAGCCCAGGGAACAAAATTACTTGTTTTCTTTCTCCAGCAACACAAACTCTGGCCATGATTAGGTGACTGTGAAGAGGTGGACCAGTTTAGCACATTCTTGTGTATCATACTCTGTATATGTGAGATTTTGTGAGAACATTGGATGAGAACTATAACATGAGATTGAGAACAAGCTCTCGTCATCAGGAGCTTTGTCTCTGCATTTCAAAAGAGACTGTATATACAGTATACATTACATACGGTATACTATTACATACTGTTTACTAATACTATATGGAATTGGGACACAGCATAATGTATTCATTAATACAAAATAAGAATATTTCAATAAGATAAATGTAAATCTCAAATGAGAATCATAGATTGAGCCAACAATGGAGTATAAAAAACCAATCTTTCTGATTTCATGTATTTTTTCTTATCTCTTGTGAAGATTTTCGGCTAATTTTTTTTTACTCAATATGAATTTTGCATATTGTTCCTCCAAAACAGAAAACAAAAAACAAAAACAGGATACTGTATAATTCATATTAAAATCAGGAACCCAAACATCCATGGTCCCCGTTTCCAGTCTTTTAGGGGACGTGTCATGTGGTTGGACATGCAGAGTTTGATTCCAAAACAAGCTAAGCACCATAAAAAAAGAGGGGAAAGAAGAAGAAAAAGAAGGAAAAAAAGGAACGAAGAAACCTGGCATCTGATCTAAAGACTGCAAAGCTTTATAATTTAGCTGCAGGGAATGGCACACTTCAGGGTTTTTTGTTGTCTCACCCAAAATGGATCTGTACGTATATAACACTGAGGGAATGAAATTCCACACAGGCCGATCGTCACCCTCTGAGGGAAGACGTGATGTGAGGAATGATAATTACAGGTTTGACGGAACGAGATGAAGGTCCCCAACCAGGACGCAGGAGACGACAATTAACACTTTTACAAGTTATCTCTTGCATTACGACTCCCCCTGTCTGTCTGTCTGTGTGTGTCTGTGTGTGTGTGCGTGTGTGTGTGTCTGTGTGTGTGTGTGTGTGTGTGTGTGTGTGTGTGTGTGTGTGTGTGTGTGTGTGTGTGTGTGTGTGTGTGTGTGTGTGTGTGTGTGTGTGTGTGTGTTCGCGCTGGAAGTTTATTTGTGGATGTCTCACTCTTTTTGTTGTGTGTGATGCGTGTTTGTGGTTTTTTTCTTTATGCACGTGCCTTTCCTGCACATGCCTTTACTTTGTGCTCTGTGCAGACTGTGCTGTAGGAGTGTGTTTGTGTGCACATTCTGGATGACAGTTATTGTTGTTGTTTTCCTGCGTGCATGTGCTTTGAACAGTACTCTCTCTGTGTGTGTGTGTGTGTGTGTGGGGGTGTGTGTGTGTGTGTGTGTGTGTGTGTCTGTGCGTGCGTGCGTGCGTGCGTGTTTGTGCATGCATGCTTGCCACCTCACTATGCAGGCAGGGGGAGATGAACAGTTTAGATTATATACTGTACTCCTCACATGATGACAGCTAAATGTCTTCAGATGCTCAGCATAATGATACGCTATAACCGTCGACAGTATTATGGAAAAATAAACCTTTACCCACACTCCTCCCCTACACACTAACTAACTACGTATATGAATCACACTTTATGGCATGAGTTAATGTGTGCTTGTGACTGCTGCCATACAGCGATATAAAGCTGAATCATACAGTTTATAAAAATCAACTGGCTCACGGTTAACCACGTCAACGCTATAGCGTCCGTAGGGCATCCCTGGGGTGACCATTCGGTGAACTCACAACGGGTTGCAACGCCAACCTGTGTGAGCTCGTACACTAGCTATTTGAAAACAGACCCTAAACCATTTGTATACTACAACAGTGTACAAATGTAACCAAATCTCTATCATGGTTTTAACAGTGTAGCCTAAGCCGTTTATGACACGTGTGGTGGGTTGTCTTACCTTCCAAGGCAGAGGGGATGGTGGGAGGAGGGACGGTACTGGGGGGTTTGGTTGGTGCTGGTGTTGGAACTGGTACTGCAGAGAGAGAGAGTGAGAGAGAGAGAGAGAGAGAGAGAGAGAGGAGAGAGAGAGAGAGAGAGAGAGAGAGAGAGAGAGAGAGAGAGAGAGAGAGAGAGAGAGAGAGAGAGAGAGATGACACACACACACACACACACACGACACAGATAAGATATAAGGCACACACAGATTTGGATGTACATACATATAGACACTGTCTGACTCCCCAAAAGGTATACTGTGACTTTGTGACCAAACGTCAACATGTGACGTGGACGGGGGGCAAAAAAGGCCCATGTTGACTTTTCAGGACTTCCACATTTCATTCTCAGCGTTTTTGACGATCCAACCAAAAAACGGTTAGAACGTCGGAGGCGCGCCATCTCAAGCGGACTTGAGCCACGGGAGGCACTGACGAGCGAGCTAAAGTGAGCCAGTCGCCGTGCTGGCCGTTGCGAAGTCCGCTTTGAGACGACTCAGCGCCGTCCGAGTTATGTCACGATAGGCACAGAATCGTAAATCTTATATTCCCCGAATGTCATATTTTGACTGCCCCCCCCTTCACGTCAAAATTGTCCCAAAAAGTCTAAATATTACTTTTTTTTGTGAGACAGCGTTGAAAAGGCACACACACACACACACACACACACACACACACACACACACACACACACACACACACACACACACACACACACACACACACACACACACACACACACACACACACACACACACACACACACACACACACACACACACACACACACACACACACACACTATATGAAGCAACTACACACCACAGTCCCAGTGATCTAACTTACACTGCATATACAGTATAATGAATGGATAAAATGACTACACACACACACACACACACACACACACTACAGCTTCACTGCAGCACGTAAAGTCTATCATTATAAACCCCTGTATAATTTTCTAGCTTGATTACTGCACACAGCCTGAAGCCTGAGTTATACTTAGATGCACGGGGGTGTCGCGCACCGGAAATAGCCAATCTACAAGCTCACAACGCGTTGCAGTGCGTACGCGTCGTAAGCATGTAGATCTGCTATTTTCAGTGTGCGTCGACACCTGCATGCAAATCAGTGTAAATCACCCTTAAATCTACCCCAGGGTGCCTCTGAGCCCCAAATCCTAAACCCCCAGCCATCTGTTAAAAAGGCGACTGGTAAACCCCATCACGCGCTGCGTTTATCCACCTCTCCTTACGCAGTAAATCAATCTACCTGAGGTCGGGAATTACTTTCGACGGCAGGTAGAGGAGACTCTCGTTGTGTAGTTGGCCGCCCGCAGCCGAGGGGGGGGGGTAGTAATTTGGAGCGAGCCTTCGGCTTTTCATTTGCATCAAAACAAAGCTATAAATCATTGTCAATGGGGCCGCTCTCTGTGGAGCTGAATCCAGGCTCAATACAAACAAATAAACTGAGAGGAGAGGAGAGGAGAGGAGAGGAGAGGAGAGGAGAGGAGAGGAGAGGAGAGGAGAGGAGAGGAGAGGAGAGGAGAGGAGAGGAGAGGAAATGACGTGGAATTCGCACCCTTCGCCGCCCGTTTGGCATTTGCATCTATTTGTATATTTGCATTGATTTTGTATGTATGTAATCGTGCCGTGGCAAGAGTTTGTTTGAGTCCGATATGAACGCACCTTGAGGGAGAGGAGAGGAAAGGAGAGAGTGATGGAGAGGAGAGGATGAGAGAGTGATGGAGATGAGAGGAGAAGAGTGTTCACAACATGCTCTCTGCTGTGCGTCTTTCTCGTTCTTGTCTGTCTGTCAATCCTCTGCCTCTTTTCTGTTCATCTCCTTTTTTCTCCCCCCCCCCCCCCCCCCCCCCGTCTCTATCTTGCGCCCTCAGTCGATTCTTGCCCTCATACTTCCTCACCCAATGCCCCTTCCTCTCTTACTCTGTTTCTCGCCATCATCCCTCCACTGTCCCTTAATCCCCAGTTCTCTCTCTCTCTCTCTCACACACACACACACACACACACACACACACACACACACACAC
>NC_137613.1:18498886-18581386 GCF_963280865.1 Gymnoscopelus braueri
CACTGAGGTTGGCCTGCAAGGTTAGAATGCCCGTAGTAAAATGTTCAAGCAAGGCTGCAGCTCAGGTCTTCAGTGACAGTGACTAGAGGAACCACTACTGCAGGAGGACGGGCGCATGTGTCCTGTGAGTGCCCCGAAAATAGGCGATCTACAAGCTAACGACGCGTCGTGCTGTGAGCATGTAGAAGATCAGTGCTTCTACGGCTGACCCGGAAGTCAGGTCTCCAAATGGTCAGTCATAGGTGTACGAAGTAGTAATGTTTTTTTTACTTACGTATCAATACCACAATGTAGAAAATGTCCTGTATGCAAAATTTACTTGAGTAAAAGTATAAAGGTATTGGCATCAAAAATGTACTTAAAGTACCAAAAGTAAAAGTACTCATGCAGAATGTGCCATTTCACGAGTGTTCAAAATGTATAAAAACTAACGGAAAATAGCAGATCTACAAGCTCACAATGCGTCACTTTGCGACGCGTTGTGAGCTTGTAGATCGGTTATTTTCAAATAGCCAAAGTATATGGGGATGAAGTGGTTAATGCATGTTTTGTCATAATAATAAAAATCCACAAAGTAACTAGTAACTTAAGTTTTCAAAGAATTGTTGTGGAGTGAAAAGTACAATATTTGTAGTGGAGTAGAAGTAAAAGTACAGAACATTTTAAATACTCCATTAAAGTAAAAATTCATCCAATTTGTACTTAAGTACAGTACTTGAGTACATGTACTTGTACATGTACAGTTACTTTCCACGACTGCATGAATGAATGAATGAATTTATATTTTTCGTGTCTGGCTGCCTTTCACAGCCCATCCCTTACGGGATTATTCAGACAAAATTTAAAGAACAGAGCTTTTCCAGTGCCAACATGCTGACACCAACTGCAAATGGTGGACGGCAGGCAAAAAAGAAACACATTTCCCTGTGTGCATGAGGTGTCACCCCCACCGTGCCTGCATGGAGACACACAGCTATTAGTCTCTCGTAGCCAGGCGATCAGAGATCTCCATCTACTGACACGTCTAGGGAAATCTAAATCTAGACTGGAAACTATTCTGAAAAGTACAAAAATAACAGCAGCATCGTAGAACCAATGCAGACTTTCTCCAGATGGCGGAGATCTCTGATCATCTGCGAGACTGAATCAGACTTTTGACTAACACCGATTTTCTCTATCGTACCAGGCATGTTTTTTTTTCATCCCCAGGATGGTGGGATGACATTAACTCTTTCACTGCCAAGAGTATTTTCATAAAGTACTCCCCCAGTGCCAGCGATTTTGTAATTTTGTAATTTTTCACTCAAATAAATTATCTGATTGCGGTTTTAAACACATAGGACAGTTGTACCAGCAGAGAGCAGCAAATCGACACATTGAGCACCTCGCTGACTCGCTCGCCCCCTCCCAAACAGGCTCACGTCACATCCGGTCATGAACCGGATGTGACATTTTCGACAATCCCTGATCGGCCTTAAAACGATGTGATACACGACTACGATGACTGTTCGTCACCCAGACTATAGAAAATAGAAGTGGAGCTCTGCGTTCGTTTTTTATACCGTGTGAAAAACGTGACTTTCCCTATTCTGGCCGAAAATGACCGCGGGAATAAAATTAGAACCGGAAACGGAATCTGCGTCATGAAACCGGAACCCAATGAGTCTGAAGGAATCAGAAAGTGAAAGTGATCATGAAAAATAAACAGAATAGCGCGACCACAGTAAAAAGTAAAAACTCTGGATTTCTCGTTCTGGCAGGGAGGGTATTCAGAGAAAACTCGGGATAACTCGGGGCTTGGCACTGAGAGAGTTAACTTAGAGCCCTGCGGATAATGCCAGGAATTTATATAAATTGTTTCATTTGTTTGTTCATTTTTAAGCAAAATAAATAAGCTATAGTAGCTAGGTTTAACCAGAAATACCTGTGTACTGTCTACTGTCTCATTATTCTGACACGATTCCTAATCTGCAGGCAAGCATTGTTGGCAATTCAACTCAGCCATCCTGTGTCATATGCAGTTGTCTTAATGGATTTATGGCTTTTAAATGCTATTTTTGTTTAAATATATTACTCTGTGGCACTTGACTCTCTTACCGTGGTCTACAATAAATCTGCACTAAGACGCATGTAATGTATTATATTGCAGAAAGTGTATAATTTAAGGAAAACTCATTGAATCCTTATACTATATTGAACTGACGAATCCGATTTGACTAAGACAATTCGGAGGCAGGCACAGCCCTCTCATGAAGAGCGTGAAAGTTTGTTCTTAATTGAAAATCTATGCATGTGAAACTTTTTTTTCTCCTCCTCCTGTGAATCTCTTGTTGTTGTGAAGTGTCATGAAGATTTGCATTTGGCCAAATGAGGCGTAGATCGTCACCACACTAGCACATACACAAGCAGACAAGCGTATAGTGCAGCTCCACCACACTGCATTGTGATTTGAACACATAACTTCCTATCTATACCTGAAAATTGGACACACTGCAATTAGACTCTATGGAAAATAAGATTTGAAGACGCAGATGCTGAAGAACATCTTTCTTTGATCACGGTGGATATGTACTGGTTCAATGCCGCAAGCAGCACAGAAAAGGGTGTAGCGGAAACAACATAATTATGAACAACAACAACAACACAATAAAGCTAAAATACAATAGCAAGAAAGGCATTTCTTGCAATTTCTCGCATTTCTTGCAATGAATGAAGGAAGGACGTTCCATGGAAACAAGCCCCCAGGGCTTTTCGTGTTATACTTTTAGCATAGCTTGTTAAATTGCACTTGCCGTATACTGTTTTGCAACATGTTGATAAAGTATTCAATCCAAAAGACGTGGCAACGCAACAAATCAACTGCATGGATGGCATGTAGCAAGTAAAATCCTTAGTCTTAATTTAACTTCTAGAATGAACAAAGTACAGGTCCATTTGGTTACATTGGTACAGTCTAGGAGTTACAAATGGATAAATGAACACAGAGGATTTTACTGTGTGCATTCTTTTGTTGCCTCAGTCTCATTATCCTGCTTGCTGGCTGTGGTGGAATGTTCATTACTCAAAACTGCATTTTAATTCACACACACCGCACGCACGCACGCACGCACGCACGCACGCACGCGCACGCACGGACGGACACATTACCCCCTTCCCTTTTCAGGAGTTATTCTCCTCTAGGTAATTATTTACTGCCCTGGCCAACATAAATCCTCATTTACCTGTGTGGGTGAATGAGAGGTCTAATTCCTCTGGCCACTCTCTGGAGAACCACCGTGGGGCTTCAATTATGTGTTGGGGTCCACTCATGAAACGGTATAACAATGGCAAGGTTTGTGGTTTGAAGGCCTCCGGGTGATGAATAATAGTCATTATATTCCTATTTGGCGGATGAGCGCCGTGTTATTTAAGCCAATTCTGCCTTTGGAAGCAACGATTTGGGACTGGTAAACATTTTGGATGCGTGGAATTCACTCAGGGTCCCGTGCCATCTGCTAAGTGCTCTTTAAGGGGTGTTTGAGTGAGGACAGGCATTTAACTTCCAGATGAATGGTGAAAGGTTAACGTTAATATGTCTGGCGGGGAGCGTGGGTAGACACAGGGAATCACAATTGGATGGAAATGACCCGAATGACGAGGGAATAGAATGATGTCCTGGTGGCACTGGAGTGATATCTCTTCATTGTCTTTGTGAATAAATATGGCTACGGGCCGGGGTATGTGATAAACAAATTATTGTCATTGCCAGAGATGCAGCTGGGCCCTAGGTTGGATACCAAGGCACCGGGTCACTGTGACAGTATGCAGGGCATGTGCTTATTGGTTAGCGGCCCTATAAGGCCCCCTCAAGGTGAAATGATCACCCAAGAACAAGTTGGGCATGGCTTCATGTGCATCTCAGACACTCTCTCTCTCTCTCTCTCTCTCGTGGGGGAAATACTTAAAGGTTCATTGCACATTGCATAGCCTCTACCGATAAACCAGGGGTATTACACCTCTATGACTACGGCAATGAAGGTGAGACTTAGCTACTGCTAAGTTTGGGAAGCATGGAGAGCTTTAGGCTTTTGACAGCAGGCTTTAGTAAGGAGGGGGAAAACAGGATATGGATGGTGATATTGGTGGGTAACATTATGTCTCAATGAAACCTTCATATAGCATGCCTCATTTCATCGAAAAATATCATGTATGATATTTTGAATAAAATAGGGATAGGCCTATTCAGAAACTTCTATTACTTTGTGAACTTTCCTTTCAATCAGCTCATCACCGAATTCCTGACTGACTATTACAGTCCTTCCAGTCTCACACACACAGCACTGTCAACAGCACTGGCCAGACTGTGTTGATAATTACATCTGAAAATGTATTAAGAAAATGGAATAGGAGGTCTGGATTCCTTCTGTCAGCAAATTTGAATGTTAATTAAACATTCCTGGCATAATGTACATGCACCATCTGCAGTGAGTGCCATATTTGATAACATGCAGAACATTCACAACAAGGGAAAGCTAATAGTAATCCACCTTCTTTATCTGTCTGTCTGTTTGTCTGTCTGTCTATACTCAGCCTTTAACCTCTCCCTCCATCTCCATATGTCTCGTCTCGCGAATGGAATCTCTCTCAGTCCCTCTCTAAATCTTAAGCTTACATTTGTGAGTGGACGCACTAAGCCATAATTACAGTCATTCCTATAACAAGTATATCTTCCTCCAGACACACTTGGCAACCACAATGCCGACCTTTCCTTTTTTTTGTTTTACTCGCCGTGGCAAATGTAAATGTCATCTTGGTACGGGGATCCATAATCCTGCCAAGTCATTGCATACCTAAACCTTTAAGACTGTCAACGCACTAAGACTGTCAGCGAGGAATTTCCAACACGGACACACTCGCGCTGCAGGTCCATGCTGCAAAGGCATGTATGCAAGACGCCCACGTGTGAAGTGTGCTGGAGTATACACTTCGTGGACACCCGGGTGGGGGGGAGAGAGAGTCTATACGTACATGGCAGGAGGAAGGAAGGTATTTGTGAGGGGAGGAATCAGAATTACATGCAATGGTTAGTGGTTACACTTTATGGTTCATAATATTTTCTTATTTTTTTCCCACCTCCCTTCATGTGGATACGTTCCTCTGTGTGAACTTTACTTTAACTGTGGACCTGCCATGTGGATCTATTAGCTGTGACGTTTCTGCCGTGTGTGTGTGTGTGTGTGTGTTTTGCACCTTATGTCTAATCATGCATACGCACCTGCATGCCGCTATGTGGACCTACCAATGTTTTTACCACTTTTGCACCTTATGCTTAACCTCACGTACATACTACATACTGGACATGCTGGTCTTATGCTATGTGTATATTTATATAAATAGGTACTTATCTTGATCTTTTTATGTTCTCTCTTCCCTGCATGGAAGCTAGCGTTCTGTCTCACTCACACACACACACACACACAGCACCATGTGATTGTGATGCGTTGTCACGTCTGACAATCTTGTCAACTCTCAACCCTGAAATCCCACATGTAATCTCAGACAAAATGCTAAGCCTCTGGCATTGGTTACAGTAGTTTGCATACGTAGCATATTGCTTCCTTGCTTGCACACATTGTTTCAGTTCAACTTTGTCATGTATAGCATATGCATAATGTATACATTGTTTTATGTTCTTTCATGACCCCTTAAATTGCAAGCTTGCTAGATATGCAAGCCAAAAGAAAATTGGAGTTGTTCCCAAATTATAGGAACACCTTACCTCAATAGATTAGAGAGGCAGGCTCTACTGAAATCTTTATGCGACACTTAAAACATCTTTTTAACCTACAGTAGCTATAAAAGGCTATATTTTTTTCATTTTTTTTTTACATTTCAAGGCATTTTATTTTCCATTTACCTTTCTTCTTCATTGAATATGTGCTTTAAGAAACCTACAGTAGCTGCTTTTTCTTTTTAAGTTTCCTTATTTTATTGCAAAGCACTTTGCTTTTCTTGTTTGCTTCCATTTAATCTATGTTTTCTGATGTTTTGATCTCTTCAGGCACTTTGAGCTGCCTGTGTTTTATATGAAAGGTGCTATGCAAATAAAGTCTTACATGTAAAGAACACCCGTGTGTGTGCATGTAAGGCTGCATGAAAGCCTATAGGATTATATTTTCTCACACGTGACGTGACCCCTACTTGCCTGCACCTCCATGCATGCCTGAATGTACTGTATATTGTGTAAAGTGTATTTAGGTGTGCGTGTGTGTGTGTGTGCGTGTGTGTGTGTTCGTGCGCATGTGTGCGCGTGTGTGCATGCGTGACAAGAAGACTGAAACCTGCATGAAGAAGCGTTCCTCTCTGATCCTTCTGGAGGACTAAGTGAACTACACACCCAGATTAATTCTCTGTCGCATTTACAACCACATCAGGCAAGAAAAGGCATACATAATCCAATATGATTTTAAATATTCTGACTGCTTAAAGGGGAGGATGCATATTTTAGCACATGCACTGCATCAGTAGCCTGTACTAGACATTTGGTTGTGCCTTCATTTCTACTGACAGACACCACAGAGGAGAATGAAGAACAGACACTGCACATGTTCTCCCAATACATCCCCTGCCTTAGAGCAGTGGTTTTCAAACTTGTTCATGTCAAGGACCCCCAAAATTATATGTATTTGGCCGCGGACACCCATCTCAAAATATTTAGTTCCAGGTACGAGGGGCAGCCATAGCTGAGTGGTTAGTGAGCCCGCCTAGGGAGCCAGAGGCCCTGGTTGCCACAGGTACGATTCCAGGCCACGCCAGCATATGTGTCGAAGAAATGAAATTTGTCCCTGAGCAAGACTCTTAACCCCTAATTGCTCACAGGCCCTCATTGGAAACAAGCCCGCAAGGACTTTCATGAACGTCCTGTTAAAAGGAATTATCCTAACCCCCGGAAGCAAAGATTTGAGTTACAAATGTTTGCTTTAAAAATATATATATTCAAAGATTTGCAAAAAGAAAAAAAAAATGCAAAAATAGCAGATCTACAAGCTCGTGAGTGCCGTGCAATGAGCTTGTATACCGTATATGCTATTTTTGAATAGCCAAAGTATAACACATGGATAAAGGGGTTAAAATGATTGCAACGCTTTATTAACTAATTTAGACCCCTGGGGGTCCCCGGACCCCACTTTGAAAACCAATGCCTTAGAGACCTAAAAGCAATTCACTAATGGCCAAATTTTACACAATTAAGAGGTCCTACCTTTGTTGAACATAGCAACATTTTGATAGAAGATGTAACCAGTACAAACACTGCATGTTGTTACCCAAGTTTAGGTCGAGCTGACATTTTTCTCCACAGTGACTAGAGAATTAGAGTAATCATTTTAGCCGTAATCCCCCTCAAAATGACAGAGGGACAAAAATAAAGAAAGCATAGAGTCAAATTTGTCCTTTGGCCCCATGCAATTGGTGCAGCAGCAGCCTAATACTATCATTATTATGGGAACATTATTCAGATAAAAGAAATCTGCTCACTGTGGTGGCCACACTGAGTAGTACTGTATGTACAAGTAACCAATTAGGGGGTTATTTATTTTTGAAGAATGGAGTAAGTACGGGTTATTTTCTTTCTGTATTGGAATTGGTGAGATATTCATGTGTGTGGTTTAGAAGCCAACGTGATATGCATCAATAATCACTGCAGTGCACACTACTAGCATAGCGTGGCTATGGAGGCAGTGAATGGCAATGTTCCTCATGAATACAGGTCTGCAAACACAGGAATAAGTGTGGGCGTGTGGGCGTGTGCGTGCATGCGTGCGTGCGTGTGCGTGTATCTGCATTCTGGGGTGCAGGCTGTGCAACAAACACCCGTGTCCACATTCGTGTCCATGTCCCTTCCTATGAATGTCTCCATTCTGCCATCGTGTCAGTATATCATGTACTGACACAAGGACTCAATGTTTTATGTATGTACTGTACTGTATAGCTTCTTATGTAAATCTGCACATCAATCTGTGGATGCCTTTTCCACAAGTAGCAATATGAGAGATCAGCAAACGTGTACAGTATGTATTCATGCTGCATATCCATACCTGTTCATTTATGCATTCATATACATAGAGATGCAACATATACACCAGGGGCGCCCACACTATTTGACTTGAGAGCTATTTAAAATGACCAGCTCGACAAGATCTACCCACCCAAAAATGTATTATCCCATTGCTGAAAAGATTTACCTGAGGGGGCTTTGGAATAGCGGCGCTGGCTTTACATATAAGACAAACGCACTTGGAATGGGAAATAGTAGGGGAAATAAAGCCTTCCTCCCATTCTGTATGGAAGTGGTAGGTTTTCGGTTCTATGCCTCGCACATTTTTATATATCTGTATAATACTATACTGACGCTTGCGTGCAACACTCTTGAAAACAAAGCATTGCATTGCCTACTTCAATAGAACCCATGAAGGGAGCTGACAGGCCCTTCCTTCTTGACGTCAATCAAGTCACCTTCATCCAAGTGGCTCGTGCCAAAAAGAGGAGGAGTTTTGTGATTTTTGGGCGGTGAAACCGCCCCTATAAGTGAGATTTGGAAAAATGTACAAATATCTTGGGCAGTGAAACCGCCCCTAAAAGTGAGGTTTGGAAATTTGTACAATTATCCTGCGCTGTGATTGGCCAATCACAATCTATTCAGGACTGTGATTGGCCAGTGTCACATGACACATGTGCATAGCCCTATATAAGCAACCATAACTTGAAAAAAACCATAAATTGGTTTTTTTCAAGTTATGGTTTCGTCCATCATAAAGAGTGTTTCAATAAATGTATTTATCTTTTGTACATGATTGATCGACTCCATTCAGTATTGTGATTAGCTAGCAAGACACCGCCCACTTCACACAGGGTGTGATTTTTTTTTTATATATATATAATTATAATTCTTTAGGGGAATGTCATGTGTTCTACCTGCACAGCCTTTGTGATCTACTGGTAGATCACTATCTACTTTTTGGGCACCCCTGATACACACAGTCAAACATGTGTTAATGTATCAGTATGTAACACAGTAACACTTGAGAGTATAACATTGTAACAAAATGGACCCGCACTCAGCCTCCCAGAGCTAAATTGCTATGATTCTACTGTGTGCGTGTACTGTATACATGTACAGTATATATACTGTATTCTGTGTGTTTACTTACTTTGCAGTGACTCTATGGCCACCTTGTAGGAGCTGGCGTGGCGATGGGGCACCCACTGGCCACACATGCTGTTCACCCTGATCTGGTACGGAGTGAGGTTGGTCACACCCAGGTATACTGGAGGGAGAGGTGGCAGAGGTGGCACAGAGAGAAAGAGAGAGAGAGTTTAAAAACTTTTTTTTTTAAATCAAAACATTATTTTAACAATCTCTCAACAATCGTTTTACATACCGTAATATCAAACCATCTTTAAAGGTTCTATGACATTCATTTTCACTTTATTATTTTTTTATGTTTTTTGGGGGGTTTTATGACCTCAATTACACCCAAAAAATCTGAACTTTGAACATTCAGTGGATTTTCTGTGGTCTGGGGTTTTCTGAATAATTAGGCTGAAAAGTAATCTGAGCTTGGCCCTTCGGCAGTGAGGTCACAGCCGATTAATCCCGCCCACTCTCCTCCTCGCCCCTCCCCTCCCCTATCCTTTCCTTTGGGGGGGGGGCACAGCAGAGGCGATGATTGACAGGCAAAATCCCTCACCAGCGACACCCGCAGGCAAAGATTAATTTTTTCATTGCAGTTGAAAAGGCTTTAGAAATGTGAGAGAAAAACACCTGCCATGGATCAATGGAGTGGAATTTTTTTTTTTAAACTTTCTATACACGTTTGAAGGACCATGACAAAGACTTTTAATGTGTGGTAAAACTGAACGTCATGAAACCTTTAAATCACAAATATATAAATAAATGCTCCAATAAATAACATTACACCACCTCCACAGAGATGCTTTATACTACCTCCTATATCAATCATTATTCTAGATTTCACCATCCTACTAAACAATAATTCTACATCAATGTCCACTGAGTCATCAATCTTACTCTTTCTACAAACATAGATACGGTAGCCATCTTTGCTTGTCCCAAGATAATATTCATGAGTTGAGACTTTTGTTTTGTGGACCTACAGTACAGCAGTGCAGTACAGTAAGGAATGGAAGAGTGCTCTAAGCTAGCATGTCACCCTACAAGTTATAAAATATTTCTCAAATTATACGCATATAGTTTGTTCAAAACATATTAAAGTCAAGACTTCATTTTCAGCGCAACCCCCCCCCCCCCCAATTACGATTTTAAGATCGTATTATCTAATTGAGAAACTGATTTGAGTCACATTTGTGTAACTGAGGGCTGTATAACGCAAAACATTCCTAACTTTGCCTGTCTCACTTCAAGTGCTCTAACGATTATGTATAGCACACCAGTAAACATCCTACTGCAATAAAGCTATATATTGAATCCTAATGAGCACACATCTAAAGGACTCTGTGAAACCACATCCCCTTTTGTCAACTTTTCAGAGATTGAGAGTAAAACTTGGTTACTTTGCAACTGTTAATAAAAAACTGTCGCTTAAAACACATTCATACGCCTCTCACACAACATAATTCATGCCATACACTCGCGTGCACACACACACACACACACACACACACGCACACGCACACGCACACGCACACGCACACGCACACGCACACACACACACACACACACGTTCAAATATGTGTGTATTTTGTTAGCTGAGTTGGCGAGATTTACTCGTTTGTGAGTTTTAATGCATTAGCATACATTTCACAGCGTGCGCTGGTAACAGCCTCATACATAACAGCTTGTTTTTCATTCTCTCTGCCAAAACGGAGTAACTTCATGTTGACTCGACAATCCAATCTGCATGCGCTGGACCTTGGGAGTTAATGCACAATGTGCATTTGAATAATGTTTATGTAAACTCTAACCCCTTGAGTTAATGGGCCGACTTGGGGAGACCTCTGAAGTCTAAATCAGAACACAAAGGAGGTAGAGTAGCAGAATACTCAAGAAGATTCAGCCCCTAAGAGGTTTGAATGTATACAGGAAGACTCGTAATGAGTGAACACGTAGGGGGACAATAACAGTACATTCAATTCCCTTCTCTCATATCTTCCCACTCTCCATTTCTATTCAAATCATTCATCTGTCTTCCCCCCCCCCACTTGTCATCTTTCTTCTATGTTTCTTTTCCTCTTTATCTTCCTTCTCCCTCATCCCCCGCCCCGAATAAGTGTGGGCGTGTGGGCGTGTGCGTGCATGCGTGCGTGCGTGTGCGTGTATCTGCATTCTGGGGTGCAGGCTGTGCAACAAACACCCATGTCCACATTCGTGTCCATGTCCCTTCCTATGAATGTCTCCATTCTGCCATCGTGTCAGTATATCATGTACTGACACAAGGACTCAATGTTTTATGTATGTACTGTACTGTATAGCTTCTTATGTAAATCTGCACATCAATCTGTGGATGCCTTTTCCACAAGTAGCAATATGAGAGATCAGCAAACGTGTACAGTATGTATTCATGCTGCATATCCATACCTGTTCATTTATGCATTCATATACATAGAGATGCAACATATACACCAGGGGCGCCCACACTATTTGACTTGAGAGCTATTTAAAATGACCAGCTCGACAAGATCTACCCACCCAAAAATGTAAAAGAAGATTCAGCCCCTAAGAGGTTTGAATGTATACAGGAAGACTCGTAATGAGTGAACACGTAGGGGGACAATAACAGTACATTCAATTCCCTTCTCTCATATCTTCCCACTCTCCATTTCTATTCAAATCATTCATCTGTCTTCCCCCCCCCCACTTGTCATCTTTCTTCTATGTTTCTTTTCCTCTTTATCTTCCTTCTCCCTCATCCCCCGCCCTAACCTCCTCCTCCCCCCCTTCCGACCATCTTTGTCCTTCAGATAAGTCAAGGAGTCCTGATTGTTATGCAGATAGATATGGGGAGCTCACCTCTATGCAAAACAAGGTACCAAAGATGCATTCAGTTCACATTTAAGACATTTAGCCGGTCCCTTTTTGCACATATTCTTATCTTACTCATTACTAATTGAAATTCAAATTAATTCAAATGAGTGAGTCACACACGGCTGGTGTCCTGCTCATGGACACCAGTTGACATTTTGATGATGGAGCGGTCCCGTTTTACCACTGTGCCGGCCGAGATGCGCTTAATTGACATGCAGATGGAGGAAACGGAAGGCTCCTGCGTGAACCGATGTACTTAAGATGCTCTTGGTTGATTGAACTGACACCGGCCCTCAGCAGAGAGCCTCATAGAAGTGTCCAAAAGATCGCCTGTGAGATAGGTTCAATCTGTTTATATGCATCCATCCATCTGAATGAATGTAATTAGCTGACGTTGATGTTAAGAGTGTCAGATGGGTAATCGAGGCATCGACATCTTAACCCATTAAGACCTGAGGCCGCTTCTAAACATTTTCAAAATCCTAAAAAAAAAATCGGAAAAAAATATTTTAAAAATAATTTTCACGATTTTTCAAAAATAGCAGATATACAAGCTCGTAGCGCGGCACTCGGTGCCGCGCTATGAGCTTGTATATCTGCTATTTTTGAATAGCCTAAAGAAATCTAAAAGTGACACAGATGCGTTCCAGGTATCAATGGGTTAAGGTGTCGGGCTGTGGTTGTGATCAAAGTGAAAGTGGCTCGATTAAAGTGGACCAGCGTCTTGTTGGTACCTGTTAGGTGTAAGGCTTGTACCACTCCCCCATGGTTCTTATTTCTCTGAATTAAGGCTTACTTACTGGATTAAGGCTACTGCATCACAAGAGCGACAAGCAGGTTCAATTGGAGGAATTACGACAGACTGTAGCTGCTGCATGCATAATAGCGTCCGCCAACAGAAGCTACAGAAGAGCAAACTGATTCGACTACACATTTTGCTATAGTCTGGGGGATGGCTCAGGGTAGAAGACAGGGTGAAGCAATGAAAAATGGGATTGGTTTTCAAGATAGTCAAAGGGGCAATGCCCTCAATGCGCTCATACCTGACTAACTACCTCACCAAAGGGAGTGACACCCACATCCACAATACTAGAGGGAGCGACAACAACGATCTGGTACCACCCACCTATAGAACAAACATGGGTAAATTCTCTTTCTACTGCACTGTCAACAAAGTGTAGAATGCCCTGACACCGTCCCTTAAAATATGTGGATCACTGGCTTCCTTCAAAACAGGCCTGAAAATCCATCTTTCAGGAGATCAAAAGGGGAGGTAAACTCACTTTTCCTATAGAAAGGTGATGGCATTCACTGTTGACAGTTATTTTTATTTTTTTCTACTTTGTACATAATAGTGTTTTATATTTCTTGAGGATATTGTATTTTGGTGTTATTTGTATGCTATGTTGATGAATTGAATACAAAGGACCACAATGGAAACAAGTCCCCAGGACTTTTCTGTGCTATCCTTTTAGCTCAAATGCCTGACTGTACCTCGTGCTGTTTACATTTCCGACTAATACGTTTTGTTCCGTTTTTTTAAAATGTTTTAGTGGTGTGATCATTCCTTTTATGCATTTGCTTATTGCAGCACTTTGAGATTTTCAGAAATGTAAAGTGCATTATTACATTTCCATTATTATTATTATTATGATTTATTATTATTAATAATAAATTAATCAATCAATCAATCAATGAATCAATCAAAAGCTCTACGTGAAATGCAAGTGGAAGGACAGCAGACTCACGCGTCTTGGCCTTGCCAGCGAGGGCGTCGCTGGTGCCGGTGGTGTAGGAGGCGATGACCTTCACGCTGTACTCCGTCCCACTCAGCAGGTTCACGATAAGCATGGTGCTGACGTCTTCACCCACAAACGTCTCAAGCGCTGGACCAGGAGCTGTGGACGATGGGACGTGGTTAATGGAGTAGATGGGGGTGGAGGTGTAATCAGAGTTGGGGGGGGGAGGGCTGCAGTGGCACATTGTGGTAATGAGTAAGTTATCCTGTGTGTGTGGATTTATACAGGTTTTCAAAAGTTGAATTAAAGTACATTTCAGCACCATGGGAACCAAAGGAATCTGCAGGATAGATTTGTATTTGATCTGGCATGTATGTAGGTCTGGCAGCTAGCCACCTCCCAAATCCTATATACTTATTGACCGGGCTCCCCCAGGGTTCTATACTTGGTCAGTTCATTTTTTCCCTTAATTTCTTTACTGAAAATAGCCGCTCTACACAAGCGTTTATCTAATATGACGCGGGTTTGATACAATGACTGTCTGCAGGTCAACCCAGTGCAACGCACCAGGCTCATGAAACTCAGAACAAAACTAGGCAGTGCTGATCAAATATTAATCAAGAATCTGTTATTGCTTTGTCTATTTCCCACCTCAAAAGTATTTAAATAATAATATTAACATTTGTGACTAGGCCACCATTTTATTCTGCTTGAAAACATACAGCCACCACCAAACTTGAATGTGTCGCTCAGTGCCAAGTCACACTTTTTTTTGCTCTGACTGGTTCTAAGTTTTATCCAATTACATCCAAAAGGCATATTGGTCTGCGCCTTTGATGGAAACTGAGAGGTGGCAGACCAATTTACATTTGGGAATTGGTCTAGTGATGCCAGGCTAGCACCATTATGCAGGTGCAGTCAGGGATTTGACCAATGTATTAATAATATTAGGATTAAAGGGATATTCCACCGCGTCTCAAGCCGAAACCAGGCTGGTCCGGTGCATAATATTAATAATATTAGCTTTGTGCCAAGCGAATGGGATATTCTGTGTGTGTGTGTGTGTGTGTGTGTGTGTGCGTGCGTGCGTGCGTGCGTGCGTGCGTGCGTGCGTGCGTGCGTGCGTGCGTGCGTGCGTGCGTGTGTTTATCTAGGTACACAACTGTGGTATCTGCATGTACCTTATACAGGTGAACGTATATACAGTAGGTGTATGGGGTGTTATTTACCAGTCACAGGCTGGTACACGACCCTGTAGCCCATAGTGGGAGACGGAGGAACATCCCAGCTGATCCTGAACCTGTTGTACCATTCATCTGACACGCGCAGGTTCCTTGGAGCCGACAGAGGCACTGCACGGATGGAGAGAGAGATTACAGACGGAGAGTATAGGGGAGGGTCAGGGAGATAAGGAAAGAGGAAAGTAAGAGTGAGAGCAGGCGGGAAATGTCAGGGAGATAGGGATGGGGGGGGGGTGGGTCAGACAGAGAGAGAGAAAGAGAGAGGGAGGGAGAGGAGAGAGAGTTAACAATTTAGGCATTTAGCAGACTTTTAGCAAGATCAGAGTAAGCATGAACCGTAGTCAAACAAATGTAGTGCCCCAAAGAAACTATATACCAGGTAAACATCAAACCTAGCATCTGAGATGGTGGAAAATTAGAGGGGGGAATAGGGAGATAGAGAGAGAAACAAGGGAGAGAACAAGATCAAGTAAAAAAAAGGTAGATGGAGGCATACAATATGAATCGCTGAGTCATTTCAGAGTTGACGAGCAGAGGAGCGAATGAAAGGAAGCGGAAAAAAAAGGAAAAAAGAAACCAAAGTAGAGGAGAACAGAGGGCAGGAGTGAACAGGAGAACACAAGAGAGACAACAAACAAGAGAAAAGCAGGTCAAAATCCACATGAGGAAAAGAAACAGTCATAACAGAGCAAAAGGGGGGGAAATATTATCTGTGAGGCAGATGATTGATGATACAGTACCTGTATATTTCACATACAATGGCTTATGAATCATTCTGCTGTTATACTGTAGTTGACAGGTCAACAAGTTGACAACGTTAACAAGTTAGTCACTCAAGTTGAGTGATCAACGTGCATTTTTATACTTTAACGACCCACGATAACCTGGGATGTTGGACTGCGGTACAGTATGGAAAGTTTGGGTCTTTGTGGTTTATCGAGATAGTCCACATAGAGCAAGATCCAGGGATTGATGCCATCAAGAAAATTTTGTTGTACACTTATGTTCAATGACAAAATAAAATCATCCATCCATCCAATGCATCCGGTCCATGAGTCAGATTCTAACCCTGGACGTCACATTTGATTGCGTTCCCATGGGGTGTGCGCAAAGACGGCTTGAGCCATTGGAGCATCCAAGCATTGTACACCGCCTGTCTGCATCTTTCTGCATCCCCCACCATAACATCGGTGTCAAATCCCCAGCTAATGATTGTGGATATTCTGTCACATTATCTGTCTATCTTTACTGCCCCTTTGTCATCCACTGTTGCAATGCTGTCATTCTCTTGACATTTTCTCCTATACTTCTCTGAATTATGTGATGAGTTCACATCCCAAGTTTATGTAGTCTGTCATATAATGCTGGCTATTCTGTCGTATACACCTCAAAATACCCCAGTAATACGTCAATATTGTCTGTCATTTCCGTCTGTCATGCCTCATCAACCATCAATTGAACCCTTCGTTATTTTTTAAGGCAATTCCATGAAGGGCTGCTTGGCATACCTAGTTGGCGTGGTCATGCGACAAAAATATCCGATATACAAGCTCACAACACGTTGCTCCATGGTGCGTTGCGTTTCGCTGAGCGACACCGGCACGCAACTGCATATAAATTCGGCTTAAGGTTCGGCTTCCCTATATTGCACTCCTCTCCCATCACATTATCTGTCATCACTTTCCTTTCTCATTCCTCTCTAAAACCCCAGCAATCCTACAGTATCTACACACTCTAGTCTACACCATCTCTGTGAGTGATGTCCTCACCCCCACGAGGTGTGAGATACCATCAATTTAATGTAACCCCATAGGCTCAAATCCCAAGAATATAGAGGCCGATCTGTCACATTATCTGTCTTCACTTCCCATTCTTATTCGCCTCTAAAAACCCAGCTCGCCCTCTCTACTTTCGTTGCTATTCTTCCCTCAGCGACCGCCTCATTACTCACTCGCTAACAACGACAGGGGGACCATCATCGTTCCCCCCATAATGTGACTCCATAGGTTCAAATCCCCTGATTGCGCTCACTGCTCTGTCGCATTATCCGTTTCTCAATTCCACGGCTAAAATTCACAATCATCCTCTCTACACTCGCTGTCATCCGTCCCTCAGTGATCAGCTCATCCCTCACTCGCTAACAGGCACCATCCATCACCACTGGGCTGCCTGTGGCCTGTCGTTGCAGAGCAGACAATGTCATTAGTGCCTGCTAATGTGTGTGTGATGCGTTGCACGGAGGGAGGCGAGACCGGCGAGGACAGAAAGATGAAGGAGAATGTAAATGTGACTTCCCTGCTGAAAATCTGATGTTTGTTTTGGGAATGCAGGATGAGGTGGAGGCGGAGGAATTCATTAGCATCTACAGTACGGGTGCATCATTCAATTTCCTCACACTTTTAACTTATCTCATTGTTGTTCTACGTCTGGTGCAGCTATCCAATCCTATATTAAAATTGCCTTGTGGGTGGACGCTGGGTGTCACAAACATAACATGCCCATATTTGGAGACTACTTTCATGCACTGGCAGTTTATATAAATCTTGCTGATGTCACTGATGATGTGACACAATGGCTTCGCTCAGTGATATCACAAGCTCACAGAGGTTACCTACCTTATATGGAACTATTCTGACACTCAGAGTGATGCGCAGAATGGAAAATCAGTTGGATCAGCGTATCTCAAAAAATATAAATAATTCCGAAAATTCCCCATATATTGAGTATCCTGATGTCATCAATATGTCATCATAGTCCTGAAGTCATTAAACTGGCCTGGACTTCATATGTCGACATGCCTCACATGGAATTCCATAGATGGGCATAAAAGACACACATACAGACATCTACATACTGTGTATGGGAATATAAGGGACACAGACAAATAGACGGGTACAATGGGTACTCTGACCATGGGTACAATGGGTATTAACGGTTGGATACATTTCCAACTTGCATCGACTTGCATGGTCCCCGAGGAGGCCAGAGCGAAGGGCAGTGGCGAAGTCTCAACAATGCTATATGAAATGTACTCTCTCACCCCTGCCGAAATGCTTGTGCCAAACAGTTGGCACAGGAAAATTCCATTACAACTTGCTAAACGTATTCAGTGCACCATTCATTTGCATTCGACAAAAGAGACGTGACTACGCGGTACCAATATCTTGCAGCTTCCCATTAAAACTATCCACTTTTTGTTAGATGTTAAAGGCACTATTAAAGGTGCGATTTGCAGCTATCCCTGTTTAATATACCCCCCTCCACACCCCCACACACACACACACACACACACACACACACACACACACACACACACACACACACACACACACACACACACACACACACACACACACACACACACACACACACACACACACACACACACACACACACACACACACACACACACACACATCAAATCAATAGTTCCCACTGGTAGATGGATTCTTTTGTTTTCCCAGAGAAAGCTAATTTAGAGCTTATTGAATGATGGGCTTTTTTTTTGTTGCATGGCCTGTCTTCAACTTGCACATACTCTCACTCTCTCTCTCTCTCTCTCTCTCTCACACACACTCACACACACACACAGAGTGTAAGAACACGTTGCACAGTGATCCGAGGCAGCTTGGACAATTGATAAATAATCAACAGCGTTTCTCGTATAACTGAAATTCTACCGTTAGCTTTTCTTTAATGAGGGGTTTGGTTTGTTAGACAGTTTGTAAAACCTGCGTGGGTGGGATCCTGTGCAGTTGGTTCTTTTCCCTTGTTTAACAAGACATGAGATCACGTTCATAATTTACCACAATGACCGGGGGGAAGTTGTAGAGCACGAGGACTGGAGGAAAGCTTGACTTTTACACACAAACACACATGCATGCATGCACAAATCAGTTCACTCTTTTCTCCCTCAGCAAGCCTTTATTTTACTTCCAATTTCCATTATTCATTAATTATTCATAAAATTCATTATTATTATTATTTTATTCTCTTTGTGATTTGAGTTTTACTTCACTTTTGAAAACATGTTGTCTTTATTTTGTGCTGCACTGTACTTCATTCTTCACCCTCCACTTTCTCCTTCTCTGCGGCACAGGAATGTCACTTAATACTTGCTTTCCTCTCTCTTCCTTCCCTGACATACAGTCCGACAGTAACCTGTGGGACCCATACAGCATTATCTGAGATCACCACAAGTAAATGTCAGTCCAGCAGACACAGGCCAAGCGGGTCAGCCTACACACTGCTTCTTTAACTGGGATTACTTTTTTTCTCCTCCTTTCTCAACAGCACATTCGCAGACAGAGGGGGGACTAGAATGGAGAGAGAGAGATAGATAGATATTTCAAGGTGAGGCTTCTGCAGAATAGCATTTAATAGTTCCTCACCTGAATCATAGTTTGATTTCTTGTACATATAACATGGTGGGTGGCAAGAATAGATAACCCCAGACATGTGTGCGATGGGGTCAGAGAAGGTTGTAACTGGAAGGTTGTAGGTTTCAAGTTTCACTGGACAGCGGAAGAGCTCTTTGCCACACACAAGGTAAAAGTAAAGGTATATTCCTGCTCGGTCAACATTCCCTGGATCGAGATATACTTTTTGTTAAGAAGGGGCAGGTCATCCCCTTGTTAAGTACCCTGACATCATGAATGAATAAATTCAAGTATGGATGACATAATGATAGAGTAAGTGAAATGAATAAATTAACTGCCCCAAAAAAATAGTGTCAAAAGGTTGTTCTTACGTGTGCGTCCCACTCGTGTGACACTGGGTCCATCCGTGTCTTGGTACACGGGTGTGACGGTCACTTTGTACTCTGTGTCTGAAAGGAGAGGCTGCAACAGCAGGCTGCTCTGGCCAGAAGGAACCGTCCTCTGGAATGGAAAAGACAGGTTCATGATAATAGTTGATTATCTGCTTTTCACCAACGTTTAACCACCCTATTCTTAGGAAATTAGTAGAGGGGGCCCGGACCGCTAGCCTAGCGGTCTGGGCACTAAGGCTCTAATGTTGCCTGACAGCGCATCGCGGGTTCGAGTCCCAAAAATAAGAAAGAAATAAGAAAGAAGTGTAAACAGCACAAGGTACTGTCAGACATTAAGGCTAAAAGGATAACACAAAAATGTCCTGGGGACTTGTTTCCATTGTGGTCCTCCTATGTATTCAATTCATCTGTTGCAACTGTACTACTATACTTGGACCGTTTTTTCCAACGACATTACATTTCTTCACCTGATCTGCAGCTTATAGATCTTCTATTTTTGGCAATGTCATGACGCTCATGATGATGCATACATGACGTGTACAATAATAGATTACAAAGGTGCCATTGCCCTGCAGGATGATGAGTCAGCCGGCAGAGGGCTCGTGTCAGAGGGCTCGGTGTCTCAGGCCATCAGACACTTTGAAGGGAGAAAACCCCCCTATTTTTGGGCCAGGGGGGTTGGCGTGAAGCATGCAGCGAAACGGTTGAATTGACAATTTCCGGAGGCGAAGTGGTGTGTTTGGTGTGTGTTTTCCCAGCCATTCTTTTGTTTGGTATTTTGGGGACTCGCCGTGCGCCGGTGTGGGAGGATAGGTGCAATAGTGGTGTTGGCAAATCAACACTACAATTTTGTAACAGGAGTACCGGTGCATTGCGAGGTGCGCGCTTTTCCATTACTCTTTTCGGCACACTAGTTTGTGGAGGCACACCCAGACAGATGTCTCCAAAAATCACACAACCCCGTTTTATGTGTGTCTGTTTCACGCTGGTATAATTCCTTCAAGCTGGAACACATATTTTAACATGTTTTTAATGCATTCTAACCCAGATGACAGTGATTACATGCTTGTATCCAACAAAACTGTTGGCATCTGGCATGATGCACTGAGAATATTGAAGGCATAATATCTATATCGGTTTAGGGCAGCCCTGGCGTAGCGGTTAAAGCGTTCATACAGAAGGTTGAGGGTTCGAACCCTACTTGGGGAGGTCAGCAAGGGCATGGGGCCAAATCAAATGGGTTCAGATGTGAGAAAAGTGTCCTGCAGGAGGCACGTCTGAAGCCTGTCCTGGACGGGAGTCTCCAGACGTAAAAACTGATATTGGTTTCTCCTAACAGTAGATGGATTATTACACATACTGCCATATTACACACACTGCCATGTTCTGTTTGAAATCATTGAACCCAAACCCTTTTTTAAGGTGCTTATGTAGTGTTTAAAACAGGGAGCAGGTAGGTACACAGATAGAGAATCCAGCAGATTGCCCACGGATTTGTGCCTTTCATAGTCCAGTGTACTGGAAGCATACTCAAAGCATACCAGCCTCATATTATAGACAATGTTTGTCTTAATTGGACAGGTCACACAGATAGCTACACACCAACACAAAACATAACTGCTGCACAGACCTCCTTGGCAGACATAATATGCTCAGGGACAAATATATGTCCACTTGGACATAAAAGCAGACCAAAATCGGACCCTGAGCTTTATATGGCTAGGTGTGTGCAGCAGTTGTGGACGTCCATGCACAAAATGTATTTGGTGATTAAGAATTGAGCTAATGAACTCTGATTGACAGAGTAACACTTCTCATAAAACTAGTGTCATTTGTATTTACTGAATATATTTACTCCCTATATCATATTACATCATCTGCTCTCTGCGGTCTGTTGTTGATGACTCTGCAACTCCCATACACAAGGACATCAGTTTCGTGGGGAGAAATTACATTTACATTAGCACTATGCTGTGGCACTGCAGCACTGCACTGCTCTAAAAGGTAATGCACAACGGAGCATTTCATTAGTCATGATTGAATCCACCTGCAACACACCCACTGATAACATATTCAGCCTAATCCAGCCCACCTCGTCACTTTGCTGTGCGTATTACTCAGAGCTTCTACAGTCCAGAAAATACTAAAAGTTCATACTGGTTCAGATGTTTCCCAAAATAGCATTAAGAGTCTCATTCAAAGGAGTGGTGACTAATTTGCCCTGTGATTATTTGTATTGACAAGATTTGACACAATTCATGCTTATGCATCCTGCCCTGTTCAACTTGTAGTTATGAATTGTACCCCCCCGCCCCCCCCTGAAAAGGTTAAATGGATAAATGCATTTGTAAATATCATAAAAGCAAGTCATAGCCATCCATGCACAGTAGAACGTATTCTAAGGCGCGGACATGATATTTCCTGCAATCACATTGTACAGTACTACCACTTTTGTGTCCTCCTGTGAGATAAGGAGGATGGACTCTGGCAACCGACCAAGTTCCCTTGGTAAGACATAAGTTCAACTGAGAGCGATAGTAACTGCACTGACGTGGCAGGAGGGCAGGAGATTAATTGTGCCTAAGTAGTTCCTCTGTCAGTCAATTAGCGTGCTAAAGGGAAGCGTTACTCAGCTACTCTGTCCCTGCTAACTCACTTAGATTTTTCTTAGGTCAAGTCCCAATTTGTGTTTTGCGAAACAGCATGAAACGAGGCCCCACACTGGAACTCCGTTATCTAATTAGCACAATATGAAAAATTATGTTTGGTATTATCGTTCTAAACCTACGTTCCTGCTGTCCCACATACAGCCAAGCAGTTGAATTTGTTTTTGCAGATTGAGCTTTAACCTTTGTTTTTATTACAAGACCATTATGGTTTCATGGGAGACGCTTCTGAACATGTATTCTATAGCTAGTTTGAACAATTCAAATACTCTTTCGTCTTAAAATAAAATATCTATTATTATTGTAGGGCTTGAGTTTACCAACTGCATGGTGCAAAGCAGCAGTGCTGAAGTTACAAGCCAAGAGAAATACAAGCTGCCGCTATGGAATCAAAATGACTGAAATTAGTCATGGTGACTGAGAACTTTAATCCATGCCTTCTGTTTTATGTGTCCTTGGTTTTGCTCTCCATTGTCTACGCTCCATTTCTCACTTTCTCTGTCCTCTGAAACCCTGTCTCCCTCTAACATTCCCCTCTATACCTCTCTCTCAACTACTTAGTACTCTACAGTGTTCTGAGTGTGATCTTTTTCTGTCTCGTTTTCACTCAGCCTCATCCCGTATCTTTCACCAGCTCTTGTCAGCTTCATCCCATATTTATTATTGCATTTCATTTTTGCATCTCTTTCTCTCTCCGACGTGCACTTTGTCTCTATCTCTGCCTGTCTCTCTTTTCTTTGGCTGACAGACAGAAAACATTCTCTGTTTTTCCTGCATTCACACTTCCATTTCACACTTTCCCTTTTTCCATCCTTTCCTCCCCCCCATGTACCTGTCTCTCCCCATCTTCCAGTTCCAGCATTCATCTGCCTATCTCTCATTTCAGTATGCATTCTGAAATGAAAAATAGGTAGGCAAAAAAAGAAGAAATAACCCCCCCGTGCCTTACAGACTTGTTATTCAGCCAGTCAAACACACTGGGTCGTGGCAAATCAATTTTGGCCTGCCCTGATGAAAATAGCAGCAATCCTTTAAAAACCAGCCCAGCTGGAACCTGCCAGGCCGAACAAGACCAACCATCTACTTTCTCAATGTGAACGCTGACTCATAAAGTATTTATGCGCTTCTGAAAGTCAATTTACTTTTGGACGGGGTACGCCTGTGGCCCCGGAATGTTAAGTTCGATCCCTGCGAGACAAGGAGGACAAGGCTGGAACTTGGGAGGATTCCAGAAGGATAAGTCAGGTACACACATATGTATTATTATTACACAAGACCTTTTTTATACCACATTGTGATATCAATTCAGTTATTACTATCATTATTATTATCATTATTATATATTTTGTTACAATGTACAGTTTGTCCGTATTTTTGGGCGGTGAAACCGCCCCTATAAGTGAGGTTCGGAAATTTGTACAATTATCTTGGGCAGTGAAACCGGCCCTATAAGTGAGGTTTGGAAATTTGTACAATTATCCTGCGCTGTGATTGGCCAATCACAATCTATTCAGGACTGTGATTGGCCAGTGTCACATGACACATGTGCATAGCCCTATATAAGAAACCATAACTTTTAAAAAAAATATAAATTGGTTTTTTTAAAGTTATGGTTTCGTCCATCATAAAGAGTGTTTCAATAAATGTATTTATCTTTTGTACATGATTGGTTGACTCCATTCAGTATTGTGATTAGCTAGCAAGACACCGCCCACTTCACACAGGGTGTGATTTTTGGGCGGTGAAACCGCCCCTATAAGTGAGGTTTGGAAAAATTTACAAACATCCTGCGCTGTGAAACCGGCCCTATAAGTGAGGTTTGGAAATTTGTACAATTATCCTGCACCGTGATTGGCCAATCACAATCTATTCAGGACTGTGATTGGCCAGTGTCACATGACACATGCGCATAGTCCTATATAAGAAACCATAACTTGAAAAAAACCATAAATTTGTTTTTTTCAAGTTATGGTTTCATCCATCATAAAGAGTGTTTCAATAAATGTATTTATCTTTTGTACATGATTGGTTGACTCCATTCAGTATTGTGATTAGCTAGCAAGACACCGCCCACTTCACACAGGGTGTGATTTTTTCTTTCTTTATGACACAGAGGAGTATTGTTTTGCTAGCCTAATATCAGACTGAAGTGGCAGAGAGACCAGGCAGTTGTCTTCAATGGAATTACTCTCTCTCTCTCTGAGTGTGAGTGTGAGTGTGTGTGTGTGTGTGTGTGTGTGTGTGTGTGTGTGTGTGTGTGTGTGTGTGTGTGTGTGTGTGTGTGTGCTGCTGACCCTCTAACAACCCCCCTAGGCAATCACCACCTTAAAAGTGCAAAATAAACCTACATTTTCCTTTTTTTGTCATACATAATTAATGAGGGAGAAGGCTCTGTAAGGGCACCCCCCTTTCCAGACAATGCCTAAGTATCACTACCCTTACACCCCCCATCCAGCCCTTCAAATTCATTTTTAATGGTCATAAAAACTATCCAACCCGACTATTATTATCGAGTTAAGTTGTTGCCGCGGGGCTCTGTATAGTAGGAAAAAGCCCTGTGTCTAAAGGAAAGTTGTCACTTTAAAGGATCTGGGACTGTTTTAACTCTCCAGTGATTCAGTTTTTCTTCTTTCTTTTTCCCCTTTTCACTTGCTGGAACTAGATTGTGCTGCCAAGCCATTATGGCCATAACCCAGTTAGCTGGACAGAACTATATTTGTTGCCAGGCAACATTGGTTTATCTGACCTTTTATCAGAATATATTGGGCAACTAATGGGACCTCTGTGAATTCGGTGGCACAGCCCTGTCTGAATATAGATGCTATACAGTAGATGCTTGAGTGCAAGGCCTGCTGGCTGCTGTAGGTGCAACAGCATTGTTACAGCATGTAATTAAGACTGCTGCTACTACTGCAGGTGTAATAGCAGTTACTTACAGTCAGTAAGTGTATTGTATATATGTACAGTATACATGTATGTATATATGTATGTATGTATGTACAGTATACATGTATGTATGTATGCATGCATGCATGTATGTATGTATGTATGTATGTATGTATGTATGTATGTATGTATGTATGTATGTATGTCTGAAAGCAGTGGCATCCTTCTTGCGCAAATGCTTGAGCTTATAATGATTCAAACATGACTGTTGCCAGCAGTCAAGCAATTGTCAATTAATCAGGACAACAATTCCCCAGAACTTTTTTGTGTTATATCCTTTTAGCCTAAATGTCTGACTGGACCTCGTGCTGTTTACATTTCTGACTAATAAAGTATTCAATCAATCAATCATCTTGAATAAATACTACACTGGGTCGGATTGTGAAGCATGGGTTAGTATTTCTGCGATGTTTTGTGCATCCTTGCTGTTGTTGTCCCAAGTAGAAGAACACAAAACATAGAAAAATAACTGTGTGACCCCTCTGTCCAATCTTTAGCTATTGATAGCTAGTCAGGTAAGTAATTAGGTATGCTGTTTGAGAAGGAAGCCGCTGGAGAGCGAAGCCACACCAGCTGTTGCCCAGCTGTTGTGACAACCAACTAGCAGTCGCGGCACAGTCCCTCCGGGTTGTGGGATATAAACAGCCGATAGGCCTGTCCCTCCCGGGTATGGGGACAGGAACGATAATGTGTGTGCACACAACATCTGACAGTATTTCCCCATAAGATATCAATGTGTTTTTCTTGTTTTGTTTTTTCTAAACGCTACATGGAAGAGTGTTGTGATGGGTTTTGAGACTTTGGAAAGGCGTCCTTGCGGTGTATGGGAATACAGTAATGCATGAGAAAAAGATAAACAGAGAGACATTTCCGTAGTGCCAGTGAATATTAAGCACTTGATAGTTACATATTGATATGAGGGACTGGATAATCAATACTCTGTATTTATTATCTGTATTGTATTGTTTTCATGCACAGATTATTATTATCATTTTATTTAGAGTAGCCAATAATTTTGTACCCCTTTTTCTCCCCGATTTAGTTGTTATGCCAATTATTTCCTCCCCACACACATTTCTGTGTTGTCACTGCTGTCGTATCCTACTGACTCACCTGCCAGTGAGGAGCCCCACCGGGAGGACGTAGAGCCTTCGCCCTACTCCTCCCGCCCAACACTCCCCGCTGACAGGTGCCGCCCCCAGCCCGTGGGAGTACGCGCAATGACCGATATCACCCTCCCCGCCCCGGCTTCCCTCCCCCGAACACGGGCCAATTGTGTTTGTGTAGACGCCCGACAAAGCCGGATGCGCCGCGGTGGATTCGAACCCACAACCTCCGTGGTGGTGGGCAGTGACTTCACCACTGCGCCACCCGAGCGCTTCATGCACACATTTCCAACTTTGCACTTACAAGATGCGTAGTTTGTCCAGCACTTCACTGTTTCAGTAAAGTACCCCCATTCGTAACTAGCTAATTTAAATTCAACATTTCTTCAGCTAAATTTCAATGGAGAGTCTATGGATGTGGAACAGCTGGTCACCACAAAGTGGTTAGTATTGTGTACAGTATGTTCACTATTATTACACCACTGTTACCGTTACGTTACTGTTACGCAAGCTGACAACAAAATGACAGTCCCCGCCTCAACTTTGATAAAGCAGGCAGCAGCAGAAACGCAACACATTATAATTCATAACCAAATGTGACTGCAGTCAATACCAAACTACACTCACTTTGGAAATAAAAAGGCAGTGAAGCAAGCTTGCCAGGTTTTTTCTTTCTTTCTTTCTTTCTTTCTTTCTTCTGAGACACCTAACTAGTTGCCTTTGTCTCTGCGGGTGCGCTCGGCAATTCATAAGCAAATCGCAATGCCAGACACAACCCACAGCTGTTCCCAATTAGATAAGGCATCTCATTTAACGAGCCAATAGTTTGAGCAGCAGGACACTTGATTCCATGAAGAAGCCCCCGTCCAGCCCTCTGGACACGGTGGGCTTATTGTTCTGAGATGTGCACCGCAAAAACACACACACACACACACACACACACACAGTACCTACACATACAGTACACGAATTCACACGTGCAAAAAAAAAACATTTCTGTCTCTGTGTGTGTCCATGCGCACATTTCAAAGAGCCGCATGCATAATGAAACACACATTTCAGACATTCTGCATCATTGTTTGAAATGTCTTGTTTGAATGCTCTGCCTGTCTGTCTGCTCTCCTCACCCCTCTCTTCCTCCCTCCATTCCATCCACTGAAGGACGTCCATTGTTTCCACCTATGCTCTCTCTCTCTCTCTCTCCCTGTCTGTCTCACCTCCTCTCTGTCTCACCTCCTCTCTGTCTAGTCTGCCCATCCACCCCTCCAAAGTCTGGACATTTGTTGTGGTGGTTTGTCATTCTCTCGCTCCCCCTCCTTCCTACTCTCTTTCTCCCACTTACCGTCTCTTCTAAGACTCTATAGTCTGGCCCTGCGCTCATTATCATTCTCTCTCTCCCTTTTTCTATCTCTCTCTCTCTCTCTCTCCCCCCCCATCTGCCTGCCTCAACTCCCTCGCTCTCTCTGTTGCTGATAGTCAGAAGGACAGCCATTGTTGTCATCGCTCTCTACAGCACCTCTCCCCTACCTCAATCCCTTGTTCCGCTCACTCTCCTCCTCACTCTTTCTCCATCCGTCCACCCCTCTCTCTGTCTGGAGAGACTTGCAGGCCAGGGTCTCTCTCATGTGCTGTCATCATTTCCCCTCTCCACCGCTTTCTGTCACTCTGCTAAGATTGCAGTCTGAAGGACCTTTCTTACTCATACACTCTCCTCTCTCTCTATACCTCCCTCCTTCTGTTCATTCCACGAGTCTGAAGGCCAGCCATTGTTTTCATCGGTCTCTCTCCAACTTCACCGCCCATTCATTTATTTCTGTCTCTCTCTTTCCTGTCTCTATACTTTCTTTGACTGAGACACTGTCATCCTTTCTGTGTCTCCTCTCCTCCCCTTCTCTCATCCGTTGCTCTGTGTCTGCTGAGGGCCCGACAATGTGTTCATGGCTCTTTCTCCATACCCCTCGCTCCTCTCTATTTCCACCTCCCTCCCTCTCTCAGTTTCTTTCTGTCTTTCCCGATGTCTGTTGAGATTGACAGTGGTGAAGGTCTACCGTTTTTGTCATTCTCTCTCTCCCTCTCTCTCTGTCTGGCTCTCTCTCCCTCTCTGTCTGTCTCTGTGTGCTGAGGCTGTGGTCTGAAGGTCTATTGTCTCTCTCTTCCTCTCCATGCTGTCCTCTCAACTCTCTCTCTCTTTCTCCACCTCCCATTTTTCAGATTCCTCCGCCTCTACATTTCTTTGTATTTAGCTGCACATGTAAGTTCACACATGGGTAACATACACAATCACCATCTTGCTATCTCACACACACACACACACACACACACACACACACACACACACACACACACACACACACACACACACACACACACACACACACACACACACACACACACACACACACACACACACACACACACACACACACACACAGTCTCTCTCACATGCAACACTACACAAACAAAACATATTTCAACAATAAACAAGCACGCACACACACACACGCACACTCTCTCCCTCTCTCTCTCTGTGTGTACCGTCTCCTCTGCACGGTCTCCCCTGGACGTGATGTAGGTCAGGCGGTAGTTTCGCACGTTCCTGGTGTCAGCCATCTGCCAGGACACCTGCAGGCTGAACGTGGTCTCGTCCCCAATCTGCATGTTCTTCACCCCGTACTTAGGAGCTGCAGTGGGGGGAGAGGAGGGGTTTTCCCGTAAGAAATATAAACAGAAACACAACGAAAAGCAAATAATCTATTCTTCGGGATGTCGGAAGAACGATGGCAGTCCGAAATCATCCCATTATTCAATGTTCATATTCAAGGGGAATTAACATATTCAAAAATTGCAAATCTATAGATCGGCTATTTTCGGTATTCATGTAGTATATAGGGCTTAAGTGGTTAATTACATTACAATAATAATAATAAAAAGTGTTTAACAGGAAGTGTGAGGATGTAAGAACTGAGGAACCGTAGACACAGAACAGAGTTGATGATAAAAAAGATGATGTAACATTATTAGCATTAGCAACACGCTGCTCCAGACTGCGAGCTCCTGTGTAATTAGTTGACACCAATGGTTCTCAAAGTGGGGTCCGGGGACCCCATGAGGTCCTTCGGGGGGTTATCAGGGGGTCCCCAGCTAAATTAGTTGAAAAGGTTTGGGAACCACTGGTTTACACATCAATGAACAGCCTTCATACAGCACATAAAGGCATGAAGGATTGACCTACCTCCTGTTGTCGTTGTGGTGGTTGCAACAGTAGTTGTTCTCGCAACTAAAAGTAAAGCGTAAAAGCAAACAAGTCATTGGAGTGACTGAATTAAGTTAAATAACTAAGAAAAAGTGTACATGAGCAAGAGCAGGAATTGGTGCAAAGCAATCATTGAACATTTGTATTTTTTTCATTTCATATGGAAATAGAGGATCCCAGCTACAAAGTGAGGCATCCATTGCTGAGATTGACTCAACATTTTTGGAACTATAGCTTAGTGACTGGTTTTCACAATTTGTCATCTCACAGTACATCTTTGGAAAAGTAATTCATACTTTGAATTATACAGTATATGCAGTTAATACTTTACATAACAAATGAATGATTGACACCTGCCTTCACCGGTGACACTGTTGTGACACCAATCATGCAATTAAATGCTTGATGTGTTGAAGTAATTAATGAGTGATTGATAATGAATTGACTGACTGACTGACTGACTGACTGACTGACTGAGTAACATTACATAATTGGCTGACTGACTGACTGACTGATTGACAGAGTAGCATTAATACACATGCACGTTTTACCAGTGGACTCTACGATGAAGACTTCGTCACTCTCCGACTCGTCACCGTAGATGGCGGTCAGGGTGACCTCGTACTCTGTAGACGGTCTGAGTCCTGATAGCGGGTAGCTGTTGAGGTTCCCATTCACTAAAGACTGGCAAGGAGGGACAGAAACAGACTGTTATCAGGTAGCTGTTGAGGTTCCCATTCACTAAAGACTGGCAAGGAGAGACAGAAACAGAATGTTATCAGGTAGCTGTTGAGGTTCCCATTCACTAAAGACTGGCAAGGAGAGACAGAAACAGACTGTTATCAGGTAGCTGTTGAGGTTCCCATTCACGAAAGACTGGTCAGGAGAGACAGAAACAGACTGTTATCATGTAGCTGTTGAGGTTCCCATTCACTAAAGACTGGTCAGGAGAGACAGAAACAGACTGTTATCAGGTAGATGTTGAGGTTCCCAGACAGATAGTCAGACTGCCACGCAGAAACAAGCCCCTGGGGCTTTTTGTGTTATCCTTTTAGCATTACGTTTGACTGTACTATCTGTACTGTTAATAATCAAACACACAGACAGACAGACAGACAGACAGACAGACAGACAGACAGACAGACAGACAGACAGACAGACAGACAGACAGACAGACAGACAGACAGACAGACAGACAGACCACTACACAGATAAGACAGACAGACAGACAGACAGACAGACAGACACCACTACACAGATAAGACAGACAGACAGACAGACAGACAGACAGACAGACAGACAGACAGACAGACAGACAGACAGACAGACAGACAGACACACCACTACACAGATAAGACAGACAGACAGACAGACAGACAGACAGACAGACAGACACACCACTACACAGATAAGACAGACAGACAGACAGACAGACAGACAGACAGACAGACAGACAGACAGACAGACCACTACACAGATAAGACAGACAGACAGACAGACAGACAGACAGACAGACAGACACACCACTACACAGATAAGACAGACAGACAGACAGACAGACAGACAGACAGACAGACAGACAGACAGACAGACAGACAGACAGACAGACAGACAGACAGACCACTACACAGATAAGACAGACAGACAGACAGACAGACAGACAGACAGACAGACAGACAGACAGACAGACAGACAGACAGACAGACAGGGTTGTTATCAGGTAACTCCAAAGCTGTGACATTATCTTTAAAAATCTGATCGGACAGCTTTGTAGCAACAATTAGCATTTGTGATTGGATAGCTTCCTAACAAGCTATTGGTCGATTGGACAGGTTTGTAACAGTGATTGTGATTGGATGGCTTTGTAACTACGATCCCTACCTCCTTGGGGTCACCTCCCTTGGTGGGCGTCCATGTAAGTTTGTACAACTCCACATCAGAGGCCGCATGTGTCCATGACACTCGGAAGCTCTCTGTGGAGATGTCACTGCTTCTCAGGTTCAATGGGTCTGGAACGTGCTCTACACACACACACACACACACACACAATTCATGTACAACATATAGGGACTCTCCAGAAACATACCTAAGTAAATTATTTAGGCCACCAAAGTAGGTTTAAGCAGAGGCCAGTGTGAGCACTTTCTTAAGATATCTCAATATATAATTACAGTATAATAACTATAATAATACATAACATTTATATAGCACTTTTCAAGACACCCAAAGTCGCTTTAAAAAACGAAACAAACAAAAACACAGAAAACGTAATGAAACCCGACAGTATTTCATGAAGTCCTACTTGTAGTGAAGCTCTCAGTCAGGGGCTCAGCCTGTCCCTCGTCGTACACAGCAAAGATGGCCACCGTGTACTCCGTCAGAGAGGTCAGGTTCCTTAGCATCCAGGTGGTCACTCGGCCAACATCCACCTGTGCGCAGACACGACGACAGGTGCTTAAAAACCACAGATAGTCATTATCATTCACACTCACAGTGTTGTTTTCAATGTTTTTTCCCCCCCCCATCTTCATAGTTTCTGTCACTGTGTGTAGGGCTGTCACGAAAGTTTAATTGACGAGTAATTGTCACACAATAATTAATTGAGTTTTGCCATTGAACATTGGAACATTATGAATACAAATGTAATTTCAGTTTGCCTTTTAGGCTTCGTAATCAGGCACAGGGCATTTATGACAAATACCTTAAGTATACAAACAAATTACTGACATATTCAATAATTATATACTTTTAGCAAAAATAGCTGCGTGACACATGGTAAGCTTGCACATCAGCTATTTCTGGAAAATGTTTTAAAATGTATGACAATACATTTTATGTTTCTGCATGGAAACCATTACACAAATACTTTTATCTCAAATATTTGCGTTTTGGCGATTATGTAGGCTAATAATTGTGACAGGCCTAACTGTGTGTGGCAGTGAAAATCAGAGGTTTTGCTTGGCATCCACTTCTTAACGTTCTCTTTGAAGTCATAAGCTAACATGCAGTATGACAACAATGTTCCGCTATGTAAGCATTTGGTAGTCTGTGGCCCACTGGTGGAGAAACACACATGGTCTACATAACCTTGGCTCTTATTGACTGAGGCCTGTGGTTTGTGCAGATCCTCTCTCCAGTGGTCCATAATGACTTTGTTCCACATTGGGTGAATCCTACTGTGTTTCTATACATTCGCAACTGCTGTTCTTTGCAGGCACCTGTCTAAACAAGCATATGTTTGACATTTTCATTTTAGGGATTTTTTGCTCTCTCTCTTGTCTATAGTGTCTTAGAAAATATGCAAGTAGGGGGGGGGGGGGGTATCGGTGCATTTTCTGAAAAACATCTGACAAGATGTATGGCATTTGATGGACACACTTTGTTTATATTTCATTATTTTCACCCATTTTCTCAATTTTGTCAATAATTCTCAATGTGCACTGCAGGCCCTGTCAATGCCAACCCACTAGTGTAGACTACCATGTGCCTCTCCCGATACACGTGAAGTCCCTTCTTTTCACCTGAAAAAGAGGACAGCGTAAATACGCACAGAGGTTCAAGTCATCTCCCCTAGATCTTCTCCCTGCTGAACAGACACCCCGACCAATCAGGGGACACGATCCCATGCTGGTTTCCCACCCGCGAACGCTGCCAATTGTGTTCCGGCAAAGCCAGAGGCACACCACTGCTGGGAATCGAACCGAGGCCTCGGGAGTGCTGAGCGAGTGTTTCTCTACGCAAACCTGGATGCCCCTGGATGTACTGGGATTAAAACTTTGTGTTAAGCCTAGTTCAGACCAAAAGATTTGCGATTAGATGAAACCGTTGCTTGTCACAAAGAGCTCTATTAAGCAACCACTTTGCAACCGAAAACTGTGATCCCAAAAGGCCAAAACTGTGGTTTGCAACATTCTAAAACTGAACATTCCGGATCAAGGAGCGGAGAACATTTACCATTTCCATATAGCATGTCAACCTATGTCAACACTCGCTTCCTTTCTCTATAGTTCACATGCTTTTTCTCTCTCCCTCTCTCTGCGTGGGTGCGAGAAAAAAAAGGACAGACCCACGCATCACTGTGTGTGAATTTGTGTGTGCGTATATTTGCCTTAACAAAGAGAGGGAGGAAAGATGAAAAGAGATGAAGATGAGAGAGAGAGGGGCCACAACCTTTCTTTTCGATTGTTTAATTACGTTGAAGGTTGTTCTAGAACATACCAAGCACACTGCTGGTGCGTGCGTGTCTGTAGAGAGATAGAGGGGCACATGTGTGTAACTTTATGATTGCACATTCATGTGAGCAACGTGTCTGCGTAATCAGAAATGTATTACAACTTGTTGCTTGCGATTCGACAAGTTGAATCTCTTGGAACGCAATCAAACGGCATTAAGCGTTAGTGATTCAGGCCGCTGCGATTTTCCTCTGCGACGTTCTAAACCCATTTTGTCGCATCACAAATCTTTTTCCCCCCTTCCTTTTTTGGATCAGGAACCACTTGCGTTTGCGGCCCGCCCATCTGACCGCTTAACCACATTAAGTGGATAGATGGGTGCTGGTGTCGTGTGCATTTTCAGAGCACGTTTACTTTAATGATTAGTCAATCGACTGTGTTCTGGCTTGGATCAATGGAACTAACATACAATACTTTCCTATTTATCTGTATCACAATGAAAACACATTTTTAAAGAAAACATAAATGTTTTTTATATTAATGTTATGCTATCAATCCAAGTATTTGCGTTTTGCCAATTATTTGGGGGCCCACTTGCAATATGCTTAGGGCCCACCAGCCCACATGTTGAGAATCGCGGGACTAGAGTCTCTAAGCACTGGACTTCCCAATGGTTGGTTAGAGATTATATTGGCTTCTTGTGTGTCCTCCCACCTCGTTGGTCTGTATTCTATTGGCCTCTTGTGTACTGTATGTGTCCCCTCACCTCGTTGGTCTGTATTCTATTGGCCTCTTGTGTACTGTATGTGTCCCCTCACCTCGTTGGTCTGTATTCTATTGGCCTCTTGTGTACTGTATGTGTCCCCTCACCTCGTTGGTCTGTATTCTATTGGCCTCTTGTGTACTGTATGTGTCCCCTCACCTCGTTGGTCTGTATTCTATTGGCTTCTTGTGTACTGTATGTGTCCCCTCACCTCGTTGGTCTGTATTCTATTGGCCTCTTGTGTACTGTACGTGTCCCCTCACCTCGTTGGTCTGTATTCCGTCAGTCTTGACGTACATGACGCGGTAGCTGTTGACCTTCCGGGAGGCGGAGTCCCAGTTCAGGCGGGCGGAGCTGTGGTCCACGTCAGCGAAGCGAAGGTTCCTCGCTGGACTCAACGGCACTAGATGAGGGGGGAGGGTGGCAGAGGACAGGTTAGCGCGCACACACACACACATACACACACAGAACCCAGGTCAGTGCAGTCCCCTGTTTTAATTATACATTGGACAGAATTTCATTACCTTCCTCACCCTCCCGAAGGGCAAACTTAAACTCCCTGGTTCACACCGAAGCCCCTTCTCTCTCCTTTGTATGTCTTTCTTGTTCACCCTGTCTCTCTCTTACTTCTCTCTCTACATGTATCTCTCTCTCAGTCTGTCGCTGTGTGTCTCTGTCCCTTACTCTCTCTTTTCAATTTTATCGTTCGATTTTTTTTTACCTCACTCTGTCTCCCATTATCTTTTAACCCCTTCTGCCTCATCCCCTCTATCTCTCTGTCTTCAGCCCCACTTCTGCCCCCCCCCCCTGTAAATTAGGTGCAAGTTAATTCAACCGAGGGTATCTGATATCTTTTTTTAAAAGCTTTAAGGAACTTTTTTGCTTAGAATTACAGATCTGTTTTCTCTTCTTTTTTTCTTCCTCCACCATGACTGTGTGCCCACACTGCATTCACCTCAATTATAAGTGGGGTCAGGGAGACAGACTGCAGACTCAGAGAGAGCAGGATGCGTGCGTCTAGGATTGCGTCGGGGTCAGGACAGGAGAGAGAATGGGGAAATGGAAAAGTTTAGAGATAGCAGAGAGGGGTGCTTTTTGCTGATTTTTTTATTTCTATAAGTTTGCCTGGGTTCATTCCAAGTGTATTTTAGAAGCCCCGGGACTGGAACAGAACTGGCTCAGATAAGAGTAAAGGTGTGAAAGTGAATCAGCGTATTTGGGTAGTCGACTTCCATCGTGAGATATGCATCTGATGCAGACTTTTATGGGAATTATTGGAAAGCACAGAAGGAGGCCAATTTCCAGAACCTTTCCCCGCTTGACAAAATGATTACTTTTACTTCAGAACTTCATATATTCTTTCCTTTCGCCTACAGTAACGAGAAATGAGCTCTTTATGTTACCGAGATGAGACTGGAGATAGACAAGTCCATTGCCTTTCGTGACTTCCACCTGAGGGAAGATGGACGTAATTTCATAGTAATATATCGACAGTGTGAATAAATTGGACACATGCTCCATTAATTTAAACCAATTACTGCCACTTGTTTAATCTCCAGCCTGACAAAATAACAGTTTACCTAATTGTTTCCAGACTGTGTTTGCTACAGTAGGTCTACAGATGTCAGATGGTGCAGTATTATCAGTAAGCCTCAGCTGCATCCTGATGTACTGCTTGGCAACTGAGACTCCCATAATTCCAGAATAGCTTACATTTCGAGGGCTTGGAGCGCAAAGGGCGTAAGTGAAATTTCCAGGAGAGCTTTTCATTTATTGTAATTATTAAAAACAACATAAAAAATAAATATAAAAAATATAGATTGCTTGTTAGATTGTTGCTTGATAGATATGTTGTTTTTAATTAAATAATAATCAATGAAAAGCTCTCCTGTAAAATTCAGAACATTTTACTTACGCCCTTTGCGCTGCAAGCCCTCGATTTATAGAGAGGTGTGTGTGTGTGTTTGTGTGTGTGTGTGTGTGTGTGTGTGTGTGTGTGTGGGGGTGTGTGTGTGTGTGTGTGGGGGGATGGATGGATGGATGGATGGATGAATGGCTGTTGCCATGCCCTGCTTGGCTGAACAAATGTATTGATTAATACAGACCTCTCAGGCATGCTGTCCCTCCCCTTGCCAGCGCACACTGCCAACCAAAACACGCTCTCTCCCTCTGTGCCCTATCTGACCTGGATTCCTAGGGCTCTACCCTAGATGTTCCATGAACACATAAACATGCCTGGACTTACGCCTGTACCAACCTCAGCTCTTAGAAGTATCCTGCACAGATGGATGAATACAGGAATGAATGAACGAGTGAAGCATAGATAAGTATAGACGCTCCGGCTCAAAGCGCCTATGTCATACCAAGTTACAAAACAAGTCTAAACTTACAGATTCAACCCCCTCTAGCTCTTCAAAAGAGGTCTCATAAAACCTTAATTAGCGAGCTAGGTGGGGGCTGCCCAGCCAGGGCATCAAAAAAGAGAGAGAGAGAGAATAAAAAAAACATCCTCAGTGAAACATAATTAGAAATGTTGAACCGCGCGAGTTGGCAGCCGGCGCCGTGCAATGTGCTTGGTGAAAGGCGCGTGCCAGGTCGCTTTTATTGGGGCTCAAAAGAACAGCGTGCCATGGCTTGAGAAAACACAACCTCATGCAGTTAACAAGCACCGTCAATGCAAGTTTGGTTAAAAGTTTCATCTCCTTTTTTCCCCAGATTTTTTTTGGGGACAATGTGCATGTGCATGCATTTTCATGAACGTTGGCAATATGTGGGACGGACAGATGGACAGATAGACAGACCGTAGACGGAGCCAGAAACAGAATCAAAAGCGTACATTGTTAGATATAGGCGATGATTGCTATTGGGCTTTTATCTCCATAATTCAACTTTTCATGTTTCTAGCTATTTGCTATACCTGGACACATGCTTTTTACACTAATTTGGAAAGATTTTTCTGCAGGTTCCATAAATATTCAACCAATGAAAAGTATTAACAAGAGCGTGTGACTAAATAATAACTACAGTGCATCCATTGGAAAACAAGTATTTTTTTTTCATTTTGTGACCTATTTCGACATACAAGGTTTCCACACGACAGCATCAATATGGTAATTGTTTCATGACTTGAATTGAGAACGATTTAACCGGAAACATTTTTTAAATTATTTTGCAAATAGCCGATCTACAAGCTCACAATGCTTCGCCCCGCGACACGCTCTGAGGGTGTAGATCTGCTATTTTTAGAAAAATGCAGTGTATCAGCGCTGTCCCGTCATTCCAGACGTGTCAGCCCAGCGCTGATACATACCGACAGCACGGGGAGCGCCAGTCAGCCGCAGAGTATATCGTCTCTGTCGGGTGGAAACCTCATTATGCCCAAAACTGTTACTTTTCAGGATTCAAATTCAAAAATGGGAAAAGCAGCAGATCTACAAGTTGAAAACGTGTCGCTTCGTGCCGCGTTTCGAGCTTGCAGATCTGCTTTTGATGCTTTCGCGTGACACTGTAGTATAATCAAGTAGGGCGCTAATTTACGAAAAAAACACAAAATGTTAGAATATGGAGATAAGAGGTTTCCACCAGTCAGCCGCAGAGTATATGGAAACATGCCTGGCGGCTGGAGCGTTATCTTCAGAGAGCTCAACCCAACAGCCATGCTGGGTTTCCTGGAGCGCTGGCTCCAGTTCAGAGGGTCATAAAACCTCTGTGGCGAATTTGATGGAATTGAATTTTTATGAATGTTGTGGGGAATATATTTAAGTTTATACAACGCCACATTAGAGCTCACGCCGGAGGTGGGACTCTCGGGTGTGTGTGTGTGTGTGTGTGTGTGTGTGTGTGTGTGTGTGTGTGTGTGTGTGTGTGTGTGTGTGTGTGTGTGTGTGTGTGTGTGTGTGTGTGTGTGTGTGTGTGTGTGTGTGTGTGTGTGTGTGTGTGTGTGTGTGTACTAATTGTGTGTACTAATTGTGTGTACTAATTGTGAGGACCAAATGTCCCCACAAGTATGGTAGAATTTAAGAAATAGACACTGGCACTCATTTATCAATCGAGTGTACAAACCAGCTTAAATTCCAGCCCAGGAATTAGCTTACGCCCACGTGAGATTTATCAAGCAATTTGGTCTGTCCTTTGATAAATCTGACGGCTGAAAACGACCGTCATTCAAATAACACGCCCTTAAATATTCTCGAAATGCCCCGATTTCACACACATGCACCTACTTGCAAGCATTTTGGCACACTGTGGAAACGGCAGTCTTTCATGTATTCCACGATGGTACAATCTTTGTCAAGTAGGCTAGCAGCCTACATCAATGACACCAATCACATTGTCATGAATGGAATACGTTTGTATATTAATTTAACCCATTACTGACGTGCGCAGTGCGCGTTCGAGTTACACTAAAATAGAGCAATCATGTATTCCCCGTGATTCACGGGCTGCCGTGCCGCCACGGCTACAGTATTTTCAGCAATTGTTAATGCTGTCCTAAAATGTTGATGTCCTCACAAGTATAGTAATACACACATGTGTGTGTGTGTGTGTGTGTGTGTGTGTGTGTGTGTGTGTGTGTGTGTGTGTGTGTGTGTGTGTGTGTGTGTGTGTGTGTGTGTGTGCAGGCACGCATGCAGCAGTTGTTCTCAAAGTGGGTGTCCAGGGACCCCCCAGAGGTCCAGGGGGTCCCCAGCAAAAGTAGTTAATGTAGCATCACAATCATTTTAACCACTTTATCTATTTATATGTGGCATCTGCTTTTTTTTAGGGGGAAAAAATATATATTGAAAATGTTTGGAAGCTTTTGAATAATTTAGTTTTTTTAAAACACAAATCTTCTCTTCTGGGTGTCCCTGGCACAAAACATTTTCAGAAGGGGGGGGGGGGGGTTCAGGTACATATACATTTGGGGGTCCTTGACTTACAGGTAGTCTCCTGACTGGTCATGGGGTCGCTGGCCTCCTCTCCGTACATGGCGTAGACGGTCACTGTGTACTCCGTGTCTGGAGTCAAGCCCTCCAGCTCCACCTCGTTCACTGTGTCTGCAACCTTCACCTGCACACACATTAACACACACACATGCACTTAAAGTATCTGTAAGTGTACACTATCTATGTATCTATTTTACAGTGTCTACGTATCTATGCATGTATGTACAGTATGTATGTAGGTATCTATCTATTGTAGAGGGGCGAGGGACATGGGGCATGGTGATAATAACTACATTCCATCTCATTGGCTCCAATCACTGCCACTAACCACTATACTGTAGGCAGCCAAGAGGCTTCACACACCTGGACCCAGTCTCGAATCAAGGCTCAAGGCAGCAGAGTGTCTGTAGACTGCAGGCAGGGTCAGTGTGAAGAGAGACCCGAATTCGTCAGAGAAGGAGCACGCTATAGACTGTGAAAGTTTAGTTTGGTTTCCCAGAGAGGGACAGAGACTTTTAGTTGTTTTTTTCTGACATGTACTTTTGGTTAAATAAATGCCCTGGCCACTTGCCAGTGGGGACTGCAGCAACCTGTGTTTGTGTCTCTCACTCCACCTACAGTACAAGCTCTCTCATATAGCCCTAGCCCGTTACACCATGTATCCATGTATCTATACAGCTATCTATGTAACTATCTACATTATGTATCATCAGAGTAATCAGATACTGTACTGTAGCTATCTGATTGTGTCTAACCACATACAAAACAAGTGTAAACATAGCGGAGGTACAATAATAGATGTATCCAAATGAATTAATAACAAGTGACTGACTTTAATCCAAAGTTTAGAAAGGGTCTATTATCAACAACAGTATCTATGCACATCATATACTGTATATTGGTATACGTATATATGTATATACTGTATGTATCTATCTATCTATCCAAGTCTAGTCAGGCAGTGAAGACTGCTAGTAATGATGTGGATTCACCCTGAGAAATATAGACAGGCTGATTATTTATGAGTAATATTGCTATAAAATTTTCAGTGATGAATTGTTGTTCCATATTTCAGCCAGCAGGGATGTCGGCTTCATCAGAGTGATGAAGTGCTTTTTGATGCAGTGCAAAAATAATAAATATGTTGATCAAAGCCCTGTGTTGCTGTGCCGAGCACACGCACACGCACACACACACACGCGCACACACACATGCACACACACACACACACACACACACACGTTAATCAAACTTAGAATGTTGACTCTCTGGGGTAAAATTTGCCTTTGAATCCCAAGGTTCTGCGTTTGATCCTGGGTAACTGATACTGGCCGCTTGGCGGTAGGTTTCGCGCTCCACCTCAACAATCCATCTCCCAGGGATTTACGACCTGCTTACTTACACAAAATGTATACTCTCGATGGTCCATTTTTACACTACTATTAAGACTCTATATTTATATATAGGGAGTATCTTTTATATACTTTGTTGTCTGATGAATAGCAAAAACACATTGTGAGCTTATACTAATAGATTGCCTATTTTAGCTATTTCTGAAAATGTATTAATTTATTATTGTATTTTTTTTTTGTGCCTAGAATGACATGGCCAAAATAGGGACGCCAGGGTGAAAGTGGTTAACACGAGTCCTCTACCTCACCTACCAATTGTATGTTAGTTCTCTTGTTTGCGTCTATTTTTGTTACACTGTCACCGACTCTGTGACATTTCGTTAAGGTTGACTTGACTCGACTCGTCCCTGGCAGGCTCCCCCATGGCCCCTGTGGCGGCGAGGCATGACAGCGAGCTAGCGAGGTTCTGCCGACTGAGAGTGAGTTGTTGACTGTGGAGTCGCTGCCTCGCAGCCAGTTTTATCCTCGGAAGCTGGAACGCCGCCACCTTAATTCCGAGTGGAACTGGAACGCTTCCAAGCACACTCTGGGTTCCTTTCCAAACAGTTTCTTTTCCTGCTGCTCCTGTGCCTCGGTGGGAGTGACAGCCCGGGTAATAATGAGGCGTAATGCGATGGGGGACGCGGGAGTTTGGCTGTGCCATCCTGCGCCCGCTCTTCCTCGGCCTCGTCTTCCCCCCCACTCTCACTGATTTTCAGTGTTTATCAGTCAGGGAAACGGTCCACGGTGGCTCGCGTTTTGGATTTTGATGGACAGCTGACTGCTGGAGGCCGTCGTTTTTTTTCTCCTACTTTCATCTGATCTCAGCGTGACACTACAATCGTCTCCCTCCCTCACTCACTTAGTCCTCCTCCTCTCTTGCAGTGGTAGAAGAAATATTTTTTACTTTACCACAATATGGAAATACTCCTGTATTCAAAATTTTACTAAGCACAAAACCGACACTCTCGGTTTTGTTCTCTCGCTCTCTCTCTGCTCCATCAGTCTCATCGTCTGTTTTTTATGCTTCTCACTCTCCTTCCGTCCCTCCCTCTCTATTTACACGCTCGCACACATGTGTACGTGCGGAGGATTACAGAGTTTATTTCTCTTCATCGCCCGTTCCTTCCTTATCTATCTTCCTCTCCTCCTCCTCTCATATTCCTCTCTCACGCTGAGTTCAGAGGACAGTGAGCCGCTGAGTGTATAATGGACTAAGTACTGAATACATCACCACCATCTCTCCCTCTCACTTTCTCAACCCCCCTGAACAAACACCTCTGCATCCTTTCACCTTCCCCTTCACTCTCATCTTCTCACCTTCTGCTAATAATGGTAATGAAATGTACTTTAAGTAGTGGAAAAAGTACTCAAATTCTTTACTTAAGTAAAAGTATCAATACTGCAATATAGAAATACTCTGTTACAATTAAAAGTCCAGAATTCTAAATATACTTGAGTAAAAGTACAAAAGTATTGGCATCAAAATGTACTTAAAGTACCAAAAGTAAAAGTACTAAAACGTTTGAAAATAGCTGATCTACAAGCTCACAACGCGTCGCGATGCGACGCGTTGTGAGCTTGTAGATCGGCTATTTTCAAATAGCCTATGTATGAAATAGGGCTAAAGTAGCCTGGTAAACCCTCCCTCCGGAAATCTCATTTCTATTTGATTCCTGGAGTGAGTCTGGCCTGTTCCGCCTTTCTGCAATATTGGCTGTGTATGCCAAACGGCCAAGCCTATCAGCGTCGTCGCTCATTGTTCTGTGATTGACAGCTTACGTTGGCCAATCAGGTGGCGAGTTCGAGTGAGCCCAAAACACGAACGGCAGCCATCTTTTTCTTGTGCGGCCAATTCTCCGCTATTTTTTTACTTCAAAAAGCTCTCTAACTTCTATTTTGAGGCACGGAATTTACTTATAAGATATCGTTTGGATAGAATTTAGTTGTTTAACTTCATATATGTGGTCAATTAATCATGACAAAGCCTATTTAAAAATAAAAATTTAGAGAACCGGTAGGGGCGGGCAGTGACACCATTGTATCCGAAAAAGGCAACCCATTTTGGGTATGGCTGTCTCAAAAGTCTCGTTGCGTCACATTAAGACTGGTGAACTGCTGATTGGCTGAAGGGGAAAAATTATCATTGGCTGAAGGGGTTGTCAGTCAACGGTATTACTCCCGCCCAACTCCAGCACAGCCAATATTGCAGAAAGGCGGATCAGGCCAGACTCACTCCTGAAATCAAATGGAAATGAGATTTCCGGAGGGAGGGTTTACCAGGCTAGGGCTAAAGTGGTTAATGGATGTTTCATAATATCATAATTTATATCTGAAAAGTAACTAGTAACGTAGTTTTCAAATAATTGTAGTGGAGTAAAAGTACAATATTTTCCTCTGAGATGTAGTGGAGTAGAAGTAAAAGTATTGGAAATTGGAAATACTCAAGTAAAGTACAAATACCTCAAAATTGTACTTAACACCTTTACCGCCGGGCCCGTAGTTCTACGGGCCGTTAAATCCAACGGTTAAGCGCCGAGCCCGTAGTCCTACGGGCTGCGGTCTTTTCGCGCATGCGCGGTCCGGGTGCACTTTCGGAATTTTTTTGATCCACTTCCGTTTCCGGTTTGATGACAGGAAATAGAATTATTTGGGATCCGGTTTCGACGATCACGTCCGCTCCCATTCTACAGACGAAACTGAAACTCAATTCTCTTCCTGTAGTTTTTTCTCCTCGCATTTCACTGTTTAACGTAATCCGCTCTAACTCAAACATGGATGCCCCGTTTGACACGCGATCTTCACTGGGAGATACAGGGAGATCTCGCGGATGTAAACAGACCGTTCACGGCTCAATCTTAAGGATTTTAACAAGATCTATGGCGACATGAAAAAAACAAAAAAACAACAAAATGTCATGAACTGGCTCACATCATGACAAAAAGGGAGACGACACACAGGATTAAACTTAACGTTCTTTTATTTATAGCTAAAAAAGGTGCATAAAGTATGAGATGTGAATAATCAGTGATATCAGTAGTGTAAAAGGTGTATGGATGTATGAGCATGTATGAGCATGTATTGTATGTGCGGATGCAAAAGCAACTGAAACCAAACCAAACAAATCCAAGCACTGCTGCCTGTGTGGAAGAGAGAGAGAGAATGATCTCAGCCAGCCTGCTTTTATACCCAAGGGAATGATTGGGACCAGGTGTGTCTCATTCCCAGGACACACCCCAGCAGGCTGGCCCTCTCCTCCTACACAGGGATAGAGAATAGGGCTGTAGTCGAGACCACCTAAAGCGAGTCCAAGTCAGTACCAAGTCCGAGGGGGGGCGAGTCCGAGTCAAGACCGAGTCCGGGAGGCCAGGGAGGGGGTCGAGTCCGAGTCAAGACCGAGACCGACGGGGGGCGAGACCAAGTCAAGACCGAGACCGACGGGGGGCGAGACCGAGTCAAGACCGAGACCAGATTTTTTTTTTTTTTTTTTTTTTTTTTATAGGTACAGAAAACAATCTTGATCTGAAACACTGCAATTATATGTTTCTGACTTTGGAAAAGCTCAAAATTAGGTATGCCTGGCCTACTACAATGAGCTCTATTCAATAAGTATGCATAATGTGTGAAAATGTGTATTGTCACTATGTGTAAATAAATGTACATGGCACTTTTATGTAAAAATATTACAAAATGTTTGATTCATTCAAATATTTATTTGAAATAACAAGTAAGTAACATAGCCAGAACACAATGCTTTTTGCTAAACACAACTGTGCTGTACAAGCTCATTTTAACCACAAAAAAGAAACAAAAACAAATCACCTTTAACCCGTTAAAACCGGGAAAGCATCTGTGTCATTTTAGATTGTTGCTATACAGTATATAGCACCTTAAGTTTTTCAGAAAATTCTTAGGATTTAGAACATTGGTTTAGAACAGTGGTTCTCAAAAATAGCAGATCAAATACAAGCTTGTACATCTTCTATTTGAAAAATCTTGAAAGTGTTCTTCAACAAAAATATTTCTTCTGGGGGTCCCTGGCACAAAACATTTTCAGATGAGGGGGGTCCGCAGCCAAATATCATTTTGGGGGTCCTTGACTCCTTGGCACAAAAAAGTTTGATAACTACTGATTTTGGAAGGCATTTGTAGGGCCTCAGGTCTTAAACGGTTAACACGACTGCCTGACTGGAATGTGTAGCCATAAAATTAAATCAAAGTGTGGTTGCATTTCAAAAACACAAGAGAATGCAGCATGGTGTGACCTAAACTAGCACGATGGGGTCTCATAATAAGTCCTCCTGCACTAAAAATCCTCTCCACCGGTGCTGAGGAGGCAGGGACTGACAGAACCTTCATCGCTAAAATGCCAAGTTGTGGGAATCTGTCTTGGTTTTCAACCCAGAAGACAAGTGCATCAGCATCATTGTTCTCAATTGCATCAAAGTACTTGGTGACTTGTGATGCAATACTTGCATCCTGGGTTGTTGAGCTACGTTTCTTGTGCGCTTTGTAGCGGGACAGGAGACGAGGACATTTCGCTGCTGGTGGTGAGTCACCGTCCACTTCCTCAGCAGTATAATAATAAAGTAATTAAGTACATTTACTCAAGTACTGTACAACTTAAGTACAATGTTGAGGTATTTTTTTTTACTACTGGATTATTTCCAATTTTCAATACTTTTACTTCTACTCATATCAGAGGCAAATATTGTACTTTTACTCGACTACAATTATTTGAAAACGTAGTTTGCAGCAGATATAAATTATTACATAATAAAAATATATTAACCACTTTAGCCATATTTTATACCATAGAGTAGACTATTTGAAAATAGCAGATCTACAAGCTCACAATTGTGAGCTTGTAGATCGGCTATTTTCAAATATTTTAGTACTTTCACTTTTGGTACTTTAAGTATATTTTGAAGCCAATACTTTTACTCAAGTAACAGTTTGAACACAGCTCAATTACTTTTACAGAGTATTTGCCTCATGCATACAGGTTGATGCTTTTATATTCATGGTGAAAATGTTTCTGGATGTAGGCCTACTTATTGTTTTGTTTTATTGTATGAAATAAATAATAGGATTGATAGAATTATAGAAATAGAATTGATCTTAATATGAAAAGCAGAAAGAGGTCAGTCTCCCTGTGCGCAATTACGCACAATGTGGTACAACTTACAAGAGAATAGATAATTTAAGTGATTTGTACATTACATGTAGGTATATCTCCAGACAAGCCGACGACAGCATCGGTCAGGATCTAATGTTAATTAATGTTTTTAGTTTTGCTGCTTGGACTGATATATTTACTGCAGTGAGTGACACAGTATAATGTGCGCAAGGAAACCTTACTGAAAGCAGTCTCTATTCATCTTTAGATGATTAGAGACTGATGATTAAAACAACCACAGGCTACACAGTGAACACACAATAAATAAATAAACACCTGTTCGTGGATATAATTTTAAAAGAATATAAACTAGAGGGACAGGACTGCTGGTGTTCTGCTGCTGCTGCGCTGTCAACTGCTGCAAGATGATGTGCTCCAAGAAAGCTGTCCATAAGCGCCAGACAGCTCTCTTATAATGTTAATGTGAATGGGCTCCTCATAATATGGGTATAATAAAATTATTTCATTGCATTGTAGTGACTTGGTCTTGGACTCGAGTGGACTCGGTGGGGGTAGAGTCCCGAGTCCCTTAGTCCGAGTCCGAGTCAAGACCGAGTCAAATTATGGGCGAGACCGAGTCAAGACCGAGTCAAACTATGGGTGAGACCGAGACAAGACCGAGTAAATCAAAAAGCGGTCTCGAGACCGGTCTCGAGACCGAGACCGGTCTCGAGTACTACAGCCCTAATAGAGAATACCATTAGAATCACAGCCACCACTACACACATATTAGGATGGGTCATCACACCCCCCCCCATAAGACAGGAGACCAACCAGGTACTCCGTAACATTTAATTCAACTTTACAGTTCTCCTCAATCATACTAATACCTGACCCATCCATCCAACCACCCACTCACCCCCTCAGTCACCTGTAGAAACAGTATTAAGAGTGATAAGTGACAGTGTAATTAGATGGATACTGGCACAAAAATATAGGTTAACTGTATTTGGCAGTTTTACATTTTCAACAGCACAGCCTTATCTGACCAAATAACTTTACCTTGACTTCAGAATATCAGTAAAAGGTACCACAACAGCACAACCTACTTGGTCTACGGCAATCTTCCATGCGTGGTAAAGGGAACGACTCAGGTTTTGTAACACTGTTGACTTTTAAGTCTGTGTAAGGTCGAAAAGTGGGCTTTTTAACCAAAAGACACACAGAGTCCCAACTGCAATTTGAAGGTTCTGCCAAATTGGTATCTAGCATGTACCTAACCTCCTTATCCAGTTGAGCTCGTGTTTCATCTCCAATATCAATATCGTGCTCTATCAGATGTGTCTGTGATGGTGTGTTTGAAAATAGCAAAGGACAGCTATTAACCATAGAAACCAACTCCTTCCTTTTTGTCTCCTCCAAATTTCCAAGTACTTTGGGTAAAGCTTTTAGTGCCTCAGAGCTGTTTACCCGTACTTGTAACACATTCTCATCTGCCGGCCAATCTCCCCCTCCATTAACCTCCCCCGCCGAAGAACCGCCCACCGTGCCTGTGCACAATGAAGGCTCAACGTAAGGGACGTCACCGGAGCTTTGGGACGCCGACACACGAGAACCGTATGGTTTCACCAGATTCACATGACACAGCCTAGACTTTCCTTTAGGCCACACTTTATCCCCTGCCAAATCATTACCAAGGATTATGTCAACCCCTTCTACTGGTAACTCAGGACGCACTCCTACCACCACCTCCCCACTAACCAACCCACAGACTATGGTCATTCTATGGAGGGGTACGGGAATGATCTGCATACCCATACCTCGCATTAAAATGCAATCGCCCGTCTCTGAAACTGAGGACAATGGAATTACACCCTGACGGATAAACGTATGTAATGCACCTGTATCTCTCAAGATGTTAACTCTAACTGCCTTTTTACCAGGCAGTGCTACATAACCCTCTGAAAGAAATGCTGAATACTCAGCCTTAGAGTCACACCCAGTGGGACACCTGATGTCCGAAACACCTTCTGTTTTAACAATTAGCTGCGGTGAGGGAATTTGTGCAGCCAAAGCGGCCGGTTTGATTGGTGCCCCACTTAACATCTTCTCTCTAGCTTTGAGAGCAAAACACTCCTTTTTCCAATGCCCACTTTGATGGCAAAAATGACAATTAGGGTCATCCTGTTTCCCTGAACTATGTTCAACTTTGGAAAAACTTGAATCCCCCTGCCCCCCAAACCGTTTTTCCGTACGCACTGGACCACCGGTCTGATGCGTGTAATCACCACCAACTACCTTTTTGTGTGTTAAACAGTATTCATCCGCCAAGATGGCTGCTTCTTGGGGTGTTTTAACTTTTCTCTCAGTTATATAGGTAGCGATATTAGCGGGTACACAGTTTTTTAATTGTTCCAGCGTTAGCAAATCACAAAGCTCTTTGAAACTTTTAACCTCTGACGCTACACACCATCGGTTAAACTGGACCAACATCTCTCTCACAAATTCCACATACGTTTGATCTTCATTTCTCCTCCAATTCCTAAAACGTTGTCGATAAGCTTCTGGTACCAATTCAAATGCCCGCAACACTGTACTTTTAACCACTTCATATTTTTGACTGTCTGTTACTGTTAAAGAAGCATAGGCCTCCTGGGCCTTACCTGTGAGAACACATTGGAGTAGTAGAGTGCGCTCACTATCAGACCAGCCCCTGGCGTCTGCCACACGCTCAAACAGGGAAAAGAACAAATCCGGATCACTCTCTGCAAACTTGGGAAGTAATTTCAAGTTAGACCCAACATTAAATTGCTTCGTTTCATGAACACTCAATTTGAATTTCTCCTGCTCCAATTCCAACTTTAGCAATTCAGTCTTTTGTTTCATCCTTTCAATTTCTTTCTCGTGTTCAAGTTTAATTTCAAGCAATTCCTTTTGCTGTTCAAAGCTTAACTGCATAGAAGAAAATGAAAACGTTTTACCAACTTCTACCTCATCGTCCGATAGGACCTCCTCCTCTGGTAACACGGCCTGTGACACCAAGCTGTCCATCAGAAATATCTTGACCCTATACTTTAACCGCTTGTCACGGATCTCAATTTTGTAGTGTTCTGCTATTTTTAACAGTTGCTCTTTTGTGCATTTATCCAGTACATCCACAGAGGGAGCCTGAATAAACTCCTCGACCAAACTCATTTTGTCCTTAAAAAAAAACTAAACATGCAAAGGTTTCAACCAAAAAGTGGAAAAATACCCCGGAGCCCAACTCCCCTATCTAACCTGCCTACCACAAACTGACTCACTCGCTCAACCCTAGTCTTCAGTGGCCCTCCCGAGTCCCCCATTCCGACAAGGCATCTCAGTGGTACCACCCCATCCCATCTTTTGTGGAACACAGTCTAAACCTTAAAAAAAAAACAGTGATTCCCATATGGAGAACCACTGTTGAAATCTACCGGGAGTTGGAACCCCAAAGACTAAACCACTCACAAAATCCAAAAACATGCACGTAAAAAAAAAAAAAGTGTTCCTACTGCTCTCTCCCCCCCAACCAAAATACAAAACCTATGTGTCTCTCCCAAAACAATGTTCAAACTAAGAACAAAAGCGAACAAGCAAAGCCTAAGTTTACCAAATGAATTGTGTGATATCAAACATAAGTTGTATATTATCACTAATTTAGGCTAAAAAGTGACGAGCCCCCATCTTGTCATGAACTGGCTCACATCATGACAAAAAGGGAGACGACACACAGGATTAAACTTAACGTTCTTTTATTTATAGCTAAAAAAGGTGCATAAAGTATGAGATGTGAATAATCAGTGATATCAGTAGTGTAAAAGGTGTATGGATGTATGAGCATGTATGAGCATGTATTGTATGTGCGGATGCAAAAGCAACTGAAACCAAACCAAACAAATCCAAGCACTGCTGCCTGTGTGGAAGAGAGAGAGAGAATGATCTCAGCCAGCCTGCTTTTATACCCAAGGGAATGATTGGGACCAGGTGTGTCTCATTCCCAGGACACACCCCAGCAGGCTGGCCCTCTCCTCCTACACAGGGATAGAGAATACCATTAGAATCACAGCCACCACTACACACATATTAGGATGGGTCATCACAAAAAACACCTTGGCACTGGTGAGTACATTATGAGATTAACCTCTGGCGGTGGATGTGTTAAGTACAGTACTTGAGTGTGGAAGCCAAACCACAGAGATAACAGTTCATTTTGATATTTCATAATTCATGTGCATTGAGTAAAAATGGTAAAACCTAAATACTTGAAGAAGATACATAATTGCTAAATTCATATGTTTAATTCATGGTATATGTATGTACAAGTATTGACTTAAGAGGACTTTTGCTTTAAGAGAACTTCAGAGAGTACCTTTGTTAATTAAGGCCTGTGATAATTAAGGTTGAGTAAGGACAGGTGTGTATTGTGTCACTGTGACATTTTGATGATTAGACTCAGCTGCTGTCTTCAGTGGGACTGAGAGTCAATCAGTGCTAGTCAGAGTCAGACAGTTTGGAGTTTGGAAGCATACAGTTTTCTTACCGTCTTCATCTCACACAATTGTAACCTGTGGAATATTATTTTTTGTCTTTTGAGAAGTAAAACTTCAAGTACATTTTTACAACTGTCTGGAGTGAATTATTTTAAGACAATCTTTTGGGAAATACAATAAGTGAGCAAACGAGTAAGCCACATGCTTCCAGTGGACAATTTAAACCTCTACATTTAGTAAGAAAACTTGCTTGACAGTGGATAAGAAGCCCTTGAAGAGGTTTTTGGAACAAAAAGGAGCTTTTATTCGACAACTCATGTAAGTGACCTAACAACTTTCTCAAGAAGTCAACTAAAGAAGACAATTGCTGTTAATTGTTTGTGAACAGTTGAAACACAGCTAAGATGTGGAGTTGGATAATTTGCAAGTGAATTACAGTCTTGTCTGTGGTGCTTTGTGACTGTTGGTTAACAAGTGGAAAAGACTAAGACTGTCTGAATATTGGAACAACTAACAGTTGAAGCAAATAATCATGGAGGAGAGTGTAACAGAAAAGCGAGTGGTTAAGCCAACACTCAAAGCAATGGAAGATAATGTGACAAAACAAATGGCCTCAAGAAGAGCTAAATTGTGTCATCTTACAGGGAAAAAGAACGAAATTCAAGCATTAATGGATGATGATTCAAATGTGAAAACTGTAAGTGAAATATTGCTGTGTACATATAGACAGCTGTTATGGCAATTCAGTGAACTGAATGACTTTGTCAAAGAAGCATTTTGCCAAGTGGGACGTGACGATGAGATGAGCAAAGACCAAAAGGATTGGTTTGCTCCAAAAGCTACTTGTTACACAGACTTTGTACAAACTGTCGAGCAGTGGGTACATGTTGCCAATCTACGCCAGGAGGAGGCTAGTAAGGCTAACGATGCTGTCCGCCCTGAAGACAGTGTGTCAGTCACATCCAAGAAGTCCAGTAAATCTAAGTGTACCTCATTTAGTTCTGCTTCATCATCTTCAACTATACGTGCACGGTTGGAAATGGAAAAAGCTGGACTGGTAGCAAAAGCAGCTACTTTGAAGCACAAACAGGCTCTAGAGGAGCAGGAATTGAAGCTCAAGGAGCAGGAAAGGAAGCTCAAAGCAGAAAGAGAGGAATTAGAGCTACAAACCGGGCTTGCTGTTGCTAACGCACAATTGGATGTTTTGCTAAAATATGAAAGCTCAGTGGTGTCAAGCAAAACCAAACGCAACAGGTTGAATGTGCCAACGTCTACTCCAGTGAAATCCAATGGCAACCACACTGATGGTGGTGTAGCCAGTGGCGGGAGTCAGCACAGCACTAGTGGAAGAGATGCAGGTAACAATGTGGCACAGGTTCCTGTCATTTCAATTAATGATTCTGTGACAACAGATACTCTGGTTACTGTCATGCAAAGACAAAATGACATTACCGAATGCCTAATGAAACAGCAAAAACATTCAACACTGCCACCACAGACCATTCCTATCTTTAAGGGAGACCCAATGGAGTATCATTCTTTCATGAAAGCGTTTGAACATGGTGTAGAGACCAAGACTGAAAACAGCAAAGATCGGCTCTATTTTATGGAGCAACACACAAGTGGAAAGCCTAGAGATTTAGTCCACAGCTGTTTTCACATGGACCCAGATGAGGGTTACCAGGAAGCCAAGAGACTTCTGAAAGAGCGCTTTGGTGACAAATACAAAATCTCAGTGGCATATATTGATAAGGCATTGTCTTGGCCTAGCATTAAAGCAGAGGACACCAATGCACTTGAATCATTTGCTATCTTCTTAACAAGTTGCGGTAATGCAATGGCAGATCTGGATTATTTGGACGAAATGGAAAGTGCTGCCAGCATGCGCACGATCATCACAAAACTGCCATACAGGTTGAGAGAGAGATTCAGAAGTGTTGCTTTGGACATTCAGAAAAAGCAAGATCGCAGGACAAGATTCAAAGATATTGTGGCGTTCATCAACAGGCAGGCTGAACTTGCTTCGCACCCTGTGTTTGGTGAACTGAAGGATAAACCCCAAGGGCAGCTGCCAGACAAAAAGGCAGAAAAGCCAAGTGGCAAGAAAAGTTTCACTACTACAGCTACAGAAGTAAACACACAGAAAAGTGTTGCTGTTGGTACAAGTGAGAAGAAGAAACCACAAGGTAAAGCGGACAAAGCATTCAGCAAACCTTGTATCTTTTGTCAAGGAGACCATACAATGGAACAGTGCAAGAAACTGCAGAAACTGCTGCATAAAGAAAAACTGGAGTTCCTGAAAAGCAAAGGACTTTGCTTCAGTTGTCTCCTATTTGGACACATGAGTAAGGCTTGTGGAGAAAAGTTGAGCTGTCAGATTTGTTCAGCAACACACCCTTCACTCCTACACATAAAGCAGAAAATTAAAGACCCTCCAAAGGAGGAGGCTCCGTCGGAGGCTCCAACGGAGAAGCAATCTGTTATCAGCGGATTTGTAGGCATGGAGGACACATGCTCCCAAACTGGGGCCGGGTGCACTGATAGTATTCTCGCTATTGTTCCTGTGCAAGTAAAAGCGAAGAAAGGCAACAAAGTGCTGACTTGCTATGCATTCCTGGATCCCGGGAGCAATGCTTCCTTCTGCACTAACAAGCTCATGAATGACCTCAATCTGCAAGGAAGAAAGGTGAACATCCTTCTCACCACTATGGGAGAACAAAAGACAATCTCCTGCAATGCTGTAACGGATCTGGAAGTGAGTAATCTAGATGGAGATGACTACATGGAGCTCACTGAAGTGTTTACACAACACGCTATCCCTGTGGGTAAGGAGAATATCCCAACCCAGGAAGAAGTGGATAAATGGCCTCATCTACGTGATGTGCAAATCCCATCAATTGAGGCAGACATAGGTCTATTGATTGGGACGGATGTTGCAAAGGCTTTGGAACCAGAGGAGGTAATCCGCAGTGTTAAGGATGGACCTTATGCAGTACGCACAGCTTTGGGATGGACCATAAATGGACCACTGCGCGAGAACACCCGAAGTCGGACAAAGACTGGATATCCACAGATCCTGACCAATCGGATCTCTGTCGCTAGACTGGAAGAATTGTGGACTCAACAATTTAAGTATGATTTTCCTGAGACTGCTCAAGGAGAGCAGCTGGAAATGTCTAAGGAAGATAAGTTGTTTATGGACAGAGTCTCTCAATCAACAAAACTTGAGAATGGCCACTATTCTATTGGCTTACCATTGAAGAATACTGCCGTTAAAATGCCCAACAACAGAGCATTAGCAGAACAGCGTGTGCTTAACATAAAGAAGAAGCTTATGAGGGATCAGTCATTCCAAGAAGACTATGTCAGATTCATGGCAGATATGATCAACAAGGGCTACGCTGTGAAAGTCCCAGATGAAGAGTCAAGCCGCTGTGATGGAAAGGTGTGGTTTATCCCACATCATGGCGTATATCACCCCAAAAAACACAAAATACGGGTGGTATTCGACTGTGGTGCTTCGTACCAGGGAACCACGCTTAACGAAGAACTGCTGCAAGGGCCAGACTTGACAAGCAGTCTGATCGGGGTCCTAACAAGGTTCCGCCAAGAACAGGTGGCTATCATGGCTGATGTGGAAGCTATGTTCCACCAGGTTAAAGTCCCACCAGAAGATGCTGACCTTCTTAGGTTCTTGTGGTGGCCAGAAGGTGACGTCTCACAGGCGCTGCAGGAGTACAGGATGGAGGTACACTTGTTTGGTGCCACTTCCTCACCAAGCTGTGCTAACTATGCCTTGAGAAAATGTGCTGTAGACAACAGACACCTTTTTGATGCAGCTGTGGTGGATACAGTCTTGCATAATTTTTACGTTGATGACTGTCTAAGATCAGTCACCTCTGAACAAGACGCAGTCAAGTTATATCATGACCTGAAGGCCACTTGTCAGAAAGGAGGCTTCAGGCTGACAAAGTGGATGAGTAACAACGTGGGAGTGTTAGCAAACATTCCACAAGAGGATCGAGCAAAAGAAGTCAAAGACCTCGACCTTGACCAGGATTCGCTTCCTGTTGAGAGAGTTCTAGGGGTACAATGGTGTATCCAGTCAGATCAGTTCAAGTTCCGAGTGAACATACAACAGAAGCCCCTCACGAGGAGAGGAATCTTGTCAATGATGAGTTCTGTATATGACCCACTAGGGATGTTGTCACCAATCATACTGCCTGCCAGATGCATTCTGCAAGAATTGTGTAGACTGAGAACCAGCTGGGATGACGCGGTGCCAGAACATCTTGCACAACAATGGTGCACGTGGGTGGAAGAGCTTCAGCAACTCAGCGACTTTGGAGTGGATCGATGCTTCAAGCCACCAGAGTATGGAGAAGTAGTGAAGGCTCAGCTGCATCATTTTTGCGATGCGAGCGAAACAGGCTATGGTACCGTCACATACTTAGTCCAACAGAACAAGAGAAATCAAATACATTGCGCATTCGTCTTGGGGAAGGCGAGGGTTACCCCACTCAAGCCTACAACTATCCCAAGGTTGGAGCTGACAGCAGCAACGCTGGCTGTTAAAGTGGATCTCATGCTGAAGAAGGAGCTGCAGCTCTCGCTGTCAGATTCTATGTTTTGGACAGACAGCACTGCTGTGCTTAAGTACATAGCCAATGAGAATACCAGATTCAAGACATTCGTGGCAAACAGGGTTGCCACAATCCTGCAAGCATCAAAAGTGCAGCAATGGAACTACATAAACACTCAACTGAATCCTGCTGATTATGCTTCTAGGGGTCAAAAGGTGAGCACCTTCATGCAGAACAAAGTCTGGATTGCAGGGCCTGATTTTCTCAGTAAACCAGGAGAAGAATGGCCAGAGAAATGTGATCATCTGGAGTGCCTTACAGCAGCTGATCCTGAGGTGAAGAAAAGTGTTTTGGTAAATGCTGTTACAGCGGAAGAAAGCACTGATGTGATGCAACAGTTGATTGGATACTTCTCTTCATGGACACGTCTAAAAAAGGCAGTGGCATGGCTCAGCCGAGTCAGAAGTACCCTGAGAATCCTGTCACAGAAGAGAAAGGAATTGGATGGAATACACCAAGATCAACAATCAGTGAACAAGGAAATGTTGAGCTACAAAAAGAGCCTCAAACCGACCTACCTTACTGTGGATGAAATGCGACAAGCTGAACTGATCATCATCAGTCACTGTCAGCAGAAGAAGTTTCAGGAGGAAATAACTGCTCTTCAGCGGCATGAGCTCATCAAAAGAAGTAGTCAGATCTTTAGACTAAATCCTATTCTACAAGATGGCATCCTTCGTGTAGGAGGGAGACTTAGTCGAGCAGCAATGCCTGCTGAAGCCAAGCACCCAGCAATCCTGCCTAAAGACCATCGTGTGGCTGTTCTGATTCTTCGAGATGTTCATGAGCGGCTGGGACACAGTGGGCGTAATCACATCTTGTCTCATTTACGCCAAAGATACTGGATTCCCAGCGCCTACTCATTGATCAGGAAAATACTGTCTCAATGTACAACCTGTCGTAGACAACATGGTGCATTGGGCACACAGATGATGGCAGATCTGCCAAAAAACAGAGTCATGCCAGACGACCCACCCTTTACCAGAACTGGAGTGGATCTGTTTGGGCCTTTTGATGTTAAACGCGGAAGATCATCTGTTAAAAGGTATGGTGTTATCTTTACCTGCCTTGCCTGTCGTGCAGTCCATATAGAGATGGCTACATCACTGGAAACAGATTCATTTATCAATGCTCTCCGTCGATTTATCGCAAGAAGAGGTCAGGTGAAGGAGATGCGATCCGACAATGGTACCAACCTGGTTGGAGCTGATCGTGAGCTCAGAAAAGCTATGCAGGAGTGGAATACTGCACAAATAGAGAACAGCATGCTCCAACATGACATCAAATGGATGTTCAATCCACCAACAGGGTCCCACCATGGTGGAGTGTGGGAGAGGATCATCCGCTCCATCAGGAAAATCATGAATGTTACTCTGAGGGAACAAAGCCTAGCTGATGAGGAAAGCCTACAAACATTCTTCTGTGAATGTGAAGCCATTCTGAACAGTAGGCCCATTACTACACCTTCAAATGACATGAATGATCTGGAAGCTCTCACCCCGCAGCACTTGCTGTTGCTGAAGAACAATCCCTCATTGCCCCCAGGATTATTCCAAAGAGATGACCTGTATGCTCGTAAGCGATGGAGGCAAGTGCAGTACATGAGTGATCTTTTTTGGAAACGCTGGACCAAGGAGTACTTGCCTGAACTCCAGAAACGTCAGAAGTGGTTCAATCCTTCACGTAATTTTGTCCCAGGGGACATAGTCCTGATTGCAGACGACTCAGCCCCTAGGGGTTCATGGCTAATGGGAAGGATTGTCAAGACAGTAGAAGATGAGAATGGACTGGTCCGAAAGGTTCGGGTCAAGACGAAGACTAGTGAACTTGAGAGGCCTATAACTAAAGTCTGCCTACTTCAAGAAGCTGTGTGAAGCCCCCACACACACGCACAGACACACACAAGAAGCTGTGTGAAGCCCCCCCCCCCCCCCACTACCACCACCACCCCCCCCCCACTCTCTTTCTCTATCTCTCTTTACCTACCCATGGAAGAAGAAGATGATCGGCTGAATTCTCTATTTTTTTTGATAAGTTGTAATTGTTTCCATACTAGAAAGCAATTAGGGCCGGGTATGTGGAAGCCAAACCACAGAGATAACAGTTCATTTTGATATTTCATAATTCATGTGCATTGAGTAAAAATGGTAAAACCTAAATACTTGAAGAAGATACATAATTGCTAAATTCATATGTTTAATTCATGGTATATGTATGTACAAGTATTGACTTAAGAGGACTTTTGCTTTAAGAGAACTTCAGAGAGTACCTTTGTTAATTAAGGCCTGTGATAATTAAGGTTGAGTAAGGACAGGTGTGTATTGTGTCACTGTGACATTTTGATGATTAGACTCAGCTGCTGTCTTCAGTGGGACTGAGAGTCAATCAGTGCTAGTCAGAGTCAGACAGTTTGGAGTTTGGAAGCATACAGTTTTCTTACCGTCTTCATCTCACACAATTGTAACCTGTGGAATATTATTTTTTGTCTTTTGAGAAGTAAAACTTCAAGTACATTTTTACAACTGTCTGGAGTGAATTATTTTAAGACAATCTTTTGGAAATACAATAAGTGAGCAAACGAGTAAGCCACATGCTTCCAGTGGACAATTTAAACCTCTACATTGAGTAAATGTACTTAGTTATTTTCCACCACTGTGTACTTATAAAGCGCTTATCGAAACAGGGCTACTACAAAGCACTATCAAGCAAGATAAAAAATACAGCCATAAGAAAAAACAACAACAACAACATACTGTAAGTAAGAAATCTAAGAATAAAACCAACAGTGAGCATAGCACAGGCGATCGTAGAGCCACACCCCTCCTCCTCCCTCCCTCCCTCCCTCCCTCCTCTCACCTCCTTCTCGTCGGCGGGGTCTCCCTCAGTGAGCGGGGCGTAGAGGATCATGTACCCAGAAGCCCCGGCGGCTGCCTTCCAGCGCACCCGCATGGTGCTGTGGGTGATGTCAAACAGCTGCAGGTCATTCACCATGGGAAGGGCCACTGGAAACACACACACACACACACATTAAAGTAAAGTCAAACATGAGTAGAATAATATTCAGCATTGGCAGAGGCACGGACACAGATTAAGATCGAAGTAAATAAAATATAGTAAAGCAACTTATTTCTAGATATAGCAAGTGTGCATTTGTGCGCACACACACACACACACACACACACCCCCACACACACACACACACACACACACACACACACACACACACACACACACACACACACACACACAGTGTTCAGGTAGGTTACAGCTGCACAGGAGTTGAAAGTCAATCAGGCGGGTAATCTGTGTGACAGATGCTATTAGTCGCGTACGGCAAAGATGAGCCGAGCAAGGTAGAACAAACCAAAACAAATGCAGATGTGGACGCAATCTGCTTGACATAACCTACATGCGCATTCTCTTCCCAAAATAGACACACTCACCTATAACCCCACACACACACACACACACACTCTGTTGTTTACATTAGCCCTAGCGTAGCGTCAGCCAGACCCATTAACTTTGGCACAAGGTCGACGGGCTGCTTAGCATTCAGCCGTACCCGCCGTCATTCATCAGCTGACGGCGGGGGCTAAATGAGGTAAGTTATTCTCCCAGGCCGTACTGTAGGTTCACCCCTTCAGAGTTCAGGACGAAGCCCCAAGCGACGCCATCACATTTAGAACCGCTAACCACAGGTGGGGACGGTCACGGCAAAAAAAGAAAGGAGGAGAAAAAAAAGAAAGAAAAACAACATCAGGCCAGGGCTGATCGATGCTTTGTCTTTCAATGCCAAAAGCCAGGATTTTGTGATCCATTAGTCTCGGTATCTAGGGCCTTCACGGCGATATATTATTTGGGAGTAGTATTAGACCCTTGAAATTACGGGTCCAACTACAACTGACCACAGGTCTACCATACAGCTGACTGGAGACCTGTTTGGTCCAAAAATCTCTGTGTGATACAAATCCTTTTTTTAAAAAACCACATTAACATTAACCACTTGAACCGTAGCATCCCTATTCTGTGGAACATTACCTGAAAATAGCAGATCTACAAGCTCACAAATAGCTTAGCTGAAACAACGTAAACATGGACTTCTCATGGTCGTGGTAATGATTCAACGTCGGATCGTAATCTACCGGGTTGTTGTCAGACACAATCAGGAAGGATCAAATGCCCGGCGCTGCTCCTCTCCAAAAGTTTAACTATTGTCTGCTTGAAGCGCCCAGAGCAACGCCGGGCGCCAAGAGCGCAGACAGTGCCGAGAGCGCTGAAGCACAATCAATGCCTCGGGCGCTGGAAAGAGCAGCGCACCGACTCGGCTTTACCATAGAAATACATGGTCAGACAGATGCTGTCAGCTAAAACTAAAAACACTTTCTGTGGCCCCTTATGTGTTCAGCAAGTTTCAGGACAATCTGCCCATTAGATTTTGAGGTGGCGGTAGAGGAAAGGCCATTGAGTCACCCTAATCCGTAGAGTTCATCCTCTGGGGAGCATAAGGGTCAAATTAAATGCCAATCCAGCCAATCATTTTCTAAATATCTTGTTTGGGAGTATAGGGTTGGACAGACTCCTCTCCTCTCCCAATGGCGGATGCTTATACTTCGTGAGCTTGAAGGTCGACTAGTTTCGGCAAGCGGCTCGGTCATGCGACGACATATCAGGCCTGGGTGTGTGTTTGGTCCACGGTCGGCCTCCAGCATTCAGTGGTCATATATATGCTGCTATACCCCACTCCAGTGAGAACCGGGGACAGGGGGCAGTGTGACAGTCCACCCCCCAGCCCCGTCTCCTCTCCCCCGGGAGAGTTGGGGTGGAGGCAGGGGCCTGTCACGGAACACAACCGGTTTTCACCGCTTCCACGACTTGGTGGTTATATATCCTTTTATTTAAGTCCATATATATGCCATGTTCTTGCCAAATCATCATTATATAATAATATTACATATACAGCCGTAATAAAAAATTATAATAAAAAAAATGATTTGCTACTTCTCCATCTCTGTGTCTGCTATACGAGATATAAGTTGACATTTCTTTGGCTGAATGAGCTAATCCCCGCCTACTCTCTGATTGGCTAGCCTTTAGAAACCGGTTTAAAAAGCTGCTTCAAGAATGAGGTCTAGGGAGAAAAAAAAAGCAAGCTTTTATAAGCCAATATAAACATTAACACGCTGATTTGCATAGAGATTACATTGAAATAAAAGCTGATTAATTTATTAGCTTTTCTTTTTGGGGCTTTTTTTTAATGCCTTTATTTGACAGGACAGTAGGCTGACAGGAAACGGGGAGAGAGAGATGGGGGGGGGGTGACACACAGCAAAGGTCATCGGGATCGGGAGTCGAACCCGCGACGTGCTGTCAAGCTAGATTACCAGCGTATGTGGTATGCGCCTGGACCACTAGGCCAGCGGGCACCCTTCTTGGCTTTTCTTAGTGTGTAAGGGGGCTTAATACTTACGCGTGGTAGCGCTCCCTCTCAGGGCTTCGCTGGCAGAGCTGCGGTAGACGGCGAACACGGCCACCTGGTACTCCGTCAGGGAGTTGAGGTAAGTCAGCATCACGGTGCTCACTGTGCCTTGAACCACCTGAAATCACAGATTCATGTTAGATTCAGGTCAGAGCACTGTTTCCCGAACAGTGGGTCAGGACCCCTGTTTGGGTAAATATTCCCTTTAATTTTTCGTTTCCTGCATTAGAAACAACAATAAGTAGTGAAAATAGCAGATCTACAAGCTCACGTGTTGTGAGCTTGTGGATCTGCTATTTTCACTAGTTTGGGGTCCCGGGCAAACGCCTAATTTCTCTTTTGGGTCTTGAGCTAAAAAGTTTTGGGAAGTCAGACGACTTTACTTTTAATTCACTTGATAGGACTTGGTCGTAAGTAATTTAGATACGTTTTTACAAAGTGGCACATTATGAATTTATTATATTATCTTACCCAGAGCAACATTGAGTGCAACAGTGGATTGGGTGAAATTAGGTCACCAACACGCAAACAGTGGTGGGTACAGAGAGCGAATAGGCAGGTACAGTAGACTAGAGTCAATATTATTGACCGCAGGGTAATCTTATATAATAGCAAAGTGCTGTATGACACACTTTAGTTACTTATTTTCTTGCCGTGTACGGTAAATGCATTTAAAGTTACATAACTACAGAAAAATACAATTTAGCGTGTGTGTGCGCGTGTGTGTGTGTGTGTGTGTGTGTGTGTGTGTGTGTGTGTGTGTGTGTGTTGTGTGATGTATGAATCATCAGCATCCGTCAACCACAGTCGAGATAAAAGACAACCGGTCACGCCTCTCTGGTTTTCGACTGCATTAGTCAGATCTTGTCTATACATATTTATGTGTATCTCTATGCCTCCTCCTACAGTACTCTCTCACAACTCAGCCCAGTGGTGCAGGCATGAGTCATATGATCTCTAACCTTCTCCTCCGGCTGTCCTCCGCTGCTGGCAGGGTAGTAGACCACGCGGTACTTCTCCACCGCGCCTGGCGCGTGGCTCCACGTCACCCGAAAACTGCGGGCCGTGATCTCAGAGGTCACCAGGTCGCGAGGAGGAGCCATGGCGCTCGCCGGCGGGGCGGTGTCACCTGTGGGAAGGAGAGAGAGACACACAGAGACAGAGAGAGAGAGAGAGAGAGAGAGAGAGAGAGAGAGAGAGAGAGGCAGGGAAGTAGAGGGAGAGAAAGAAATTAAGACAGAGGGAAAGAAATGGGGGAGTTTGGGGAAGGAAGGAGGGACAAAAGTATTGTGAGGTGGCGATGAGAGGGTAAAAAAAGGGGAAAGTCACTTTTTTCCCCCTCACAATTGCTGTGCTACTGCTGTACCACTGTTGCTCTGCCCCAAAAGGAGAATTATTTGGAAAACATAATAAACAACAGGGGTTGCTGATAATAACGTGAGGGATATTTTTTACGCCGTGGCTCTGAAAGAGGTCTGTGTGTCTGGACTAATCAATGCCAAAGTTCTTGTGCACACTGTCACTGGTCTAACGTAGAATCCCACTAATTATTGTTCTATACTTTTTAAAATATCTAACTTATTTTTTTAACTTCTTGAACACCAGAATCCATATTCTGGGCGAATAGCTATGCGAGTGCTGTTTGAAAGCCCAGGAGGCCGACCAAGTAAGTAAACACAGTTAAAGGGATATTTCACTTTAAAAAAAACTTTGGGTCATTTTATCATCTACTCAGGCTTTTGTGAGCCCCCCAGACCGTTTTTAAGTTGCTTGATTCAGTATTTAGATATTTGATATTCATTTTATCAGACACGCCTCCTTCCTATACAACCCATTATAACTTCAAACCGTGTTTTTTTATAACTTTTTTCATTTATTTTTGATATTTTTTTTGAAAAAAAAAAGAAATAATAATGAAAAAAATAATCGAAAAAACACGGCCCCCTCACGTATTAGGAGGGCAGGATGAGTCACCAGAACCAAGGACGGGTGAATTCGATGAATCTAACATGTTAAAAATTGAGTTTGAAGTTATAATGGGTTTGTATAGGAAGGGGGCATGTCTGATAAAATGAATATCAAATATCTAAATACTGAATCAAGCAACTTAAAAACGGTCTGGGGGCTCACAAAAGCCTCAGTAGACGATAAAATGACCCAACGTTTTTTTGAAAGTATATCCCTTTAAGTACAGTAGCACACACACCTTTGAGGTCCTTGTCCAACTTCTCCACACGTTCACAGATGGTCTTGGTGAGACCCTCCACGATGTCGCCCATCACGCTGAAGTCGGCCACGTTGTACACGTGATCCTCCCGGGGAGCCGACGCTATGGCCTTCAACTCGTTCTCATCCGCGTTCTTCACACCTGGACGAGGAGGGGAGGGGATGGAGGGGAGTGAGAGAGAGGGGGGGGGGGGTGAGAAAGGAGTATATTACATTTATCGTCGTTGTCGGCCAGAAACCTCCCATCTCCATATCATAACTTTTTGTGTTTTTTTTCGTAAATTAATGCCCTACTTGATCACACTACAGCCTCACACAAAGGCATCAAAAGTAGCAGATCCACAAGCTCGAAACGCGCCTCGAAGCGACGGGTTTTGAGCTTGTAGATCTGCAACTTTGCAATTTTTTTATTTGAATCCTACAGTTTTGGACATATGAGGTTTCCACCCGACAGACAGACGATATATAAGAAAGGGGGCGGGGGAGAGAGATGTTGTTTAGCAGGAAGAAAGTAATGAAATGGGAGAGATTAGTAAAATGCTCTTTAAATTCTACTGTAAAAAAATAAGGCATCTTAGGCAAATGCATTTGCAGTAATACTAATTAAATGCTAGACAGGACTTCACGTCGATGTCTTTGAAAACTGGATGATGTAATGGGTGTATGTATTGAGTGGGTGAGTCTATTTGTTGTATCACATCTGTATTATGATTATGAAGTCATCTATAATGCTTCCTGTGACAATGCAATTTCCTTGAGTGGGAGGGAGGGAGAGAGAGAGAGAAGGGGGGGGGTGGAGGAAGAAAGGGTGGGAGATTCTCATGAGAGGACATGGGGAGAGAGAGAGAAGAGCGAGAGAGAGAGAGAGGGGAAGAACGGAGAGAAGAAAACAATAACGATTGCTCAGCAGAGAGAGCTGGGGAACGGGATGAAACTGAAGGAAACAGGATGGCCTTAGGGAGAGAGAGAGAGAGTGATGAAAACAATGCACAGAGAGAGAGAGAGAGAGAGAGAGAGAGAGAGAGAGAGAGAGACAGACAGATGTATTGATGAGTTGAGTCTAATACCAATAGCGAACAGTTCAATCCCAGCCTCCCTCAGACTCTGGGCAGGAGGGATGACATCATCCTGGGACTTCCCGTCCGTGATGAGGATTCCGATCTTGGGAACGCCGGGCCTGGAGCCCGACCCTGGTTTGAAGCTGTTCTCCAGGATGTAGGTCAGAGCCAGACCTGGAAATGAGAGGAGGGGAGAGGAGAGGTCTCTGAACCTGTACCTGGACACTGAATCAGTGGTTCTCAAACATTTTCATGTCAAGGTCCCCCAAACTGATACGCATTAACCCATTAAGACCGGGAACGCAATCTGTGTCATTTTAAGATTTATTTGGCTATTCAAAAAAGCAGACCTACAAGCTCATACTATAGGCATAGCGCTATGAGCTTGTAGATCTGCTATTTTTTTTTAAATCGTGGAAAATGTGAGCAAATCTTTGAAAATATATATTTTTTAGAGAATGTATATCTGCTATTTTTGAATAGCCAAATAAATCTAAAATGACACAGATGTGTTCCACTTCCCCGTCTTGATGGGTTAAGGTAGCTCTGCACCGCACCGAGATCGGCAGCGGTAAGTGTTGGAAAGCGTTGGTTGCCGAAAACCTGCTGTTGAATGGGCGGTGGGTACACTGTCGCGTCGGGTCGCAAGTTGTAAAGCCGCTTCGTTGAAAGGGAAGCGTTGAAAGACGCTTCGACCGTCAGATAGAACTTGTTCAAAAAGACATCAAGCCATAGGCTATTTTTAGCACCATAGTAGCCTAGCCGTCTGTCGGTGTCGCCTCTCAGGTGCATTCAGCAACTTTTTTTCACACCTTCCAACCGACCGACCGATCTCCTGACTTCATTCGACTGTCAGTCTGCAGTAACTTGTAGTAGTCTGTTTGGTGGAGAGCTACTGACTTACACTGTGATTCTACATTCTAACGTTCTCTAATGACTAACTGTAATTAAAACACCCTTCAGACATTAGTGATAATTTGGTTTCACTACAATATTCTTTGTACTCTAACAGAAGCATGTCCTGCACTAATGCAGGACAGGTGCATGCGTTTCTCTTTGTTGGCCCTGGGGGACTGGAAATACTGACTTAATGAACATAACGCCTTAGCTGTAATCCTAATGAGTTTTAAATCTATGTAATTAGATAATTATCGTTGTGCGCTGAGGGTAACAGCAAAGCAGATGATTTTCCATTTGTGAAACCTGTCATTTAGCACTTAGAAGAATCATTCAAACGAGTGGTTCTCAACCTCTAGAGCCCTGGGGACCAGGACTAATGCTACACAGTGAAATGTATCCACTTGTAACTCTGAAAGTGAACAAATGTAACCAGATGGACCTTTACGGGTCTGTTTAGTTACATTTGGAACTAACTGCTATGCTATTCTTTACCAATAAAACCTTATTATCACTTATTGCTCTATATGTCTTTGTGGGGCTCCGCTGGCGCTGCCAATAGAACCGCAAATGAAAAAGTCTAATTTGAAGTTTTGCTGAGCTTGGATCCCATGGTGAATACATTCCTCATTTGGATCCAATGAGAGTGGACTTCACTTTGCTGCTGCATTGTACACAGTAAAACACCAGGTCTTCTTTTAACTGAGAGTGCAAAAAACGTGGTCCACTCGGCTCCATTCTTACACTCAGAGTTAAATGAACACTGAATTTTTTTACTGTGTACCGTTGTGTGAGATCGTTACAATTGATTGTTCTCTCCTCCAATGCCCTCTGGTTTTATTTATTATTTTGTTCATTTATTAGTTTATTGATGTTGTCACTAAAAGCACTTGCTCAGTAAAACCCTCAATGTTCATTTAACTACTTGTAACTACAAATGTACGATACATTTGTACACACTCAGAGTTAAATTTGGACAGTCAGAGTTAAATTAACTAGTCTGTACCCGGCGATGTACGCAGCCAAACTCTAAGCAGACTCTGGGGTTATGCACTCGCCGCTCGGTATGCATAGTTTACGATCTGCGTACTAGTGCTATGGAGATGATATCCAAACCGCCCTGTTGCTCATAAAACAGTCCTTTATAAGTTTGCAGGCAGCGTCTATCTGTCCTCCTGCCGTTCTCTGGCTGTGTGTGTGTGTGTGTGGGGGTGTGTGTGTGTGTGTGTGTGTGTGTGTGTGTGTGTGTGTGTGTGTGTGTGTGTGTGTGTGTGTGTGTAAAAGCCAAGTCTAGGCAGAGGCTAGAGATCCCATTGCCTGCGGGGCTGTAACCATGACGACAGATCCCACAGCCCAAACTCGGAATCTCCAGTGTTTACACAAAAACGCTAATTAACAGCTTAACATTTCGTGAAAGTGAAAAACGGGCTTCCTCCCGGTCTGCATATGCTAATAGTCAATGCCCGTGTGCAAGTTGAGATTAATTGCTCAACCCACTGAGGAGAACCAGGCGGTACAGACTGACAGATAGAGGTTTACTTAATATATAATTTCAAATATGATAGGATAGTTAAATTAACACTTAACAGTGTGGTAAACCTGTGTGTGTTATATTTCTTAGTAAATCCTTGTTCAAACACAGGAGTGTGTGCTGTACCTGTGAGTGTGTTTCCTCCTTTGTAAGGCAGGTTCTTAACGGCGTCCAGCACAGCAGCTTTGGTGCTGTAGGCGTTCAGGTGCCACTCGATCCTGGGGTCTCCACTGTACTGGGCCAGGCCTGAATGCACGCACACACACACACGTACGCGAGTAGGCAAAAACAGACATTCTTTGAGGCGTGCACGCACACACACACACACACACACACACACACACACACACACACACACACACACACACACACACACACACACACACACACACACACACACACACACACACACACACACACACACACACACACACACACACACACACACCACAAGCTCAACGACAACGCAGGCAAATCCCAGAACCCTGCTCTCTCTCTCTCCTCACCTATCCTGGTTCTGTCCAACTCCACGTTGAAGGCTTTGACCAGGTTCTCCAGGAACATGCGGACCAGTCTGAAGTTGATCCTGCCGATACTCCACGAGCCGTCCACCAGGATCACTATGTCGGCGATGGCCGGGGTCTTGCACAAGAACCCCTCCTCAGCTAGAAGAGCAAACACACACACGGCGCACAATAATCGTCTCTTGCCTGTGAAAATGTTGGGCGGTGAGTGGTGGTGTGGTACTGACACTGCCATTGAGAGATACATTTGGAATGTAAGAGCCATTCACACTCAGCACTATAGCTATAACTATAAAAATATCGTTTTAAAACATAGTATAATATAGTTCTAACTCAATGGGATGTTACACCACAACTATAACAAATGCAATGGTACAATACAGTTATCGTTATAGTTATAGTGCTCAGTGTGAACGGCCCTTAAGTAAAATAGGCTTCCCTACAACAAATGTAAAAGCTCACAACGCGTTGCAACGTGTTGTGAGCTTGTAAATCGGCTTTATATTGGTTATATATTGTACAGTAAGACTATCTGTAAAACCATACTTTAGGAACCAAAACCTGTGTGTTTGCAGCAACACAGTGAATCCAGCACAGCTGTGAAAGTAGGACAATTTGATGTGCAGCTTCTGTCCCAAAGCATTACAGTACAAAGAGCTTCATTAGTCGTAATTCAATTCAACACGATATAATTAAACCCTGGAGGAGGAGGAGACTGGCACTTAGTTTTTTAGAGGATGAAAAATAACAAGCCACTCTGTTGTTTGTCTGAGCAGTTTTTACTGGGTAATAAAACAGAGCATGCTCTAATGAGCTAACAGCAGTTCATTTGTAAAAGGGAAATGGTGTGGGGTTCGGCGTAGACTTGCACGCCGCAGCACAGGAAACACATTCGTCTTTTCGTCTTCCGATCTAGTCATTTTCCAATTCTCATGTTTACCACTGTCCCTAATCACTCACAACCTCTATCGTTAGCCTGCAGAGGAAATAGATGCACATGGAGTCACCAGACACTTCCTTTTCAGGATCACAATCAGAATTAATTTTATTGTCACGTCACACGATTACAGGTGTAAAAGAGTCGGTGAAATTATTTATTTATAAATGTTTTGGCGCGAGCCCTCAACATTGCAGTTCCAGGAAGAGTTTGAATATGGAAAGATTGAACAGAGGAGAAAGAAACACAGCACAAGTCAAATAACAGGAAGGCAGTGTCAAATCAAATATACAAAGTACATACATACACAGTGCATCATTAAAAATGAAAGCAATGGACAAAGATACGGAAGGCAGAAACGCTGTGTAGATGGAAAACCTAGCCAGCATATAAAAATAGCAGAAGCTACATAAAATCACAGTTTCATGTGCATGGCTGAAGGGACATGGTTAAAGAAATGAAGAACAAAGCATCAGGTATAAAAACACATCAAATAGCAGCAGGTATAAAATCACGGTTTCATTTTCGTAGAAAAATGTAGCAAGATAAAGCAGCGGGTATTGAGTCAATAGTCTCTTATTATATCAGCTGTATAACTGATAGTGTGCCGAAGCCGCAGAGAGTGCAGACATAGTCTTATGTACTAAAGTGATATGCCTGAGTGGCAGAGGGCTAAGTGTTTGTTCAGCGGTCTGATGGTTGCCAGGTGAAAACTGTTGAGACGTCTGGCTTCACAACAAGTTACTGGGGAGAGCATGCTATCTTCCCCATTTCCTCTATACTTTGTTGCTGTCAGGTGGAAACCTTGTATGTTCAAAGCCGTTACTTTTCAGGAAATGGGAAAATGTATCTGTGTTCCAATGGATACAATGTAGCTATTTGGTCACAACTCTTGTTAATACTTTTCATTGGTCACATTTTTTGGGCATGTCATTAGAGGTGAACGTTTTTAATAAAAAATATATACACCCTCAAACAATAAATTAAATAGGGCATTCATTTCTATAAACAAAAAACATGAAAAGACTGCCTGTCAAGTGGTTGTTGTTTTTGAGCGGTGCAACCGCTCCTATAAGAGGGTTTAGGACCCATCCGTGGTGAAAGTTTTTCTTTCCGTCGTGAAAATGTGTCTTTCGCTGTGACGCCATGCTGTGGAAAACACGCCCATAGGCTAAGCTTTGCAGGACGTGCTGTGATTGGCTAGCGAGACACATGATGAAATTAACTTAAAACTTCGCAGACGCGCTGTGATGGGCTAGCGAGACGCATGATGAAATTAATAATAATGTAAAAAATGTAAGCACGTCACTTCGCAGGACGTGCTGTGCTGTGATCGAGATGCATGATGAAATTAATAACTCATAAATAGCACCGCTCACTTCACACTGGGTGTGATTTTTAGTGCTCTTGTTGTGTTTTGTCCGGTGTACCATGTTTTGTTTAGTTTTTTTGTCAGGGCTTTTGTTTTGTGGATGCTGCGAACGTTAATTAATACCATTTTGTACACTGCTGAAGGGCCTGTATGTATGGGTATGTGAAAAAATCTATTGAAAAAATTGAATGATAAAAAAAAAGAAAATATGAAATACGGGGGTACAAGGTTATTGCCCGACAGCGAAGACTTGGCCAACAGGAGTTGCTGGTGCAATGACAAAGACACATTCCCCTGTCATCCTCCCACCTGCAAACACTGTGTTCACTGGAGCACCTGGCCAAGCCAGACGCACCACTGCTGAGAAACCCAAAGGCCAAACCCATCACAAGTTCATTTTACCTGAAGTAATTTACAACTGTGCGACACTAATTGTATCCTCCATGTTCCCACATACAACATAATAATGTAGCAAAGATGCCATATAATATAGAATTAGATGAGAATGAAAACAACGCATACAAATGATTCTATTAAACTTTGCTTCGTCTCATAAACTCGACACTTTCATTTCCAAATACTCTCTTCGTTTACGCATGTATTTGTTGGTACTTCACTTTTGTACTTTACTTTTTGATTTGTTTTGATGAGCCTCTTTTTGCTCGTTTTCGTCGCCATCATCATGTAAGCAATTAGTTTCCAGCCTTGCTTTGATTTTTGTTTTGTTTTTCCACAGAAATTAAACTTCAGCAAAACAAGAACAGTGTAACCTAAACCTTGAAGCATAGAGTTACATTTAATTAACTTGGGCAAAGTTTACTTTAAATTAGCACATGTACTGATGAAGAAGAAGAAGAACAAAAAAACTGGAGAAGAAAACAGCAACCTAGACGCACGAGTTGGGAGTTATTAGTGTAGCTCAACTGAGTCTTTATCCAATCGGACTGCAAGGCCAAAACTGCTCATTATATAAATTGTGGTAGAGTGCGGCTGATGCTTGAGTTTTATAACGACCCTTGATGAGTGGTGCTGCATAAGTGTTCCTTCTGAAAAGTGCTTCATCACTCTCAGAAGAGAATCTTGGTCTTTAATGATGAACCCTGGCATCCCTATTCTGGGCACATTATAAATAACACACAAATATTCTGCGAAAAGAGACGAACATTCTACTACTACTACTTGATCAAATGTGTTGTTCTCTCTGCTTCGAGTCGCTAAATAAAAAGGTATTTTAATTCCGGTGTGTATTCATTTATCAACATACAGTAGTTCATAATTCTTGCATCAGTTAGCACTCAGGACGAGTACAGCATGTTGCTGTGAAGTCTTCATCTCAGTTCAGTAGCTAATGTAAGTAAAACATCAAAATACGTTCAGCTGACAGATCTGGCACAAACCTGGCCATACGACTAAGCCCTATAAGTGCTATACATCCAAACACGATGGCATTCGATTTCTCATCCCAGACAGATGTATAAAAGAATGCACAGAATCAGGCCACGGCATGTCTTAAAATCCAGCAGGGAATGAAGAAGGAATGGCATTTTCTTTCTGTGTGTGTGTGTGTGTGTGTGTGTGTGTGTGTGTGTGTGGGTGTGTGTGTGTGTGTGTGTGTGTTTTCTTCCACCACCAGTCGTTTCATTCATCATTGACAAGAAGCCTGAAGTCTATCACTTCTTACAAGTCCATACAGTGTCGGAATGTCAAGCTAGCCAGACCAGATCAGAAGAGCCTGCTGGTGTCACCATCTAATAGCAGCTCACTGAGAGGAAGACAGGTGGGAATGGATACCTACTGTACAGTATAGGAGATTAACCCATTCAAACCGGGAAAGCGTCTGTGTCATTTTAGATTTTAACCACTTTAACCATTATTTTATACTTTGGCTATTCAAAAATAGCAGATATACAAGCTTGTAGATCTGCTATTTTTGAAAAATATTGTGCAAATCTTTGAACATTATTCTAAAGCGAACATTTTTAACTCAAATCTTTGCTTCTGGGAGTCCCTGAAACTAAATGTTTTGAGATGAGGGGGTCAGCGCCCAAATGTTGTGGTTTGAGATCCACTGATATTATAGCAACCTAACAGTTCTTTCAGAAAACTGTTAGGATTTTTTGAATCGGCCTCAGGTCTTAATGGGTTAAAGGGGAAATCCACCCATTTTCAATATTTAACTATGTCATTAATATAGCATAAAGGAGTTGTGTGGAAATAAGAAAAAATTAAAAAAAAAATTAACATTGCAAAAAAAATTAACATTGCAAAAAAATTAACATTGCAAATTACACCATGATGAGTCATCACAGTGTAATTTGCAATGTTAATTTTTTTGCAATGTTAATTTTTTTTGCAATGTTAATTTTTTTTTTAATTTTTTCTTATTTCCACACAACTCCTTTATGCTATATTAATGACATAGTTAAATATTGAAAATGGGTGGATTTCCCCTTTAAGTACAGTATATTGTCGCTGTCGGATGGAAACCTGGAAATGTATCTCCGCATTTCATCTATTTTACTTTACTTCGTGTCACAAGTGGCAAAAATCTACGAGCTCACAATACGTCAAGCTTGTAGATCTGCCATTTCGCAGTAAAAAAGTAATGTTCCTTGGACATACAGCACAAGGTTTCCGCCCACAGTGATGATATACTGTATGATTGTGTACATCCTGTAAGTGTGTTGTATTTGTTTCTCTGTGCTTCTACCCTAACAGGTGTGAGAGAACTGTAACACCTGGACATATAGTAAAGAGCACACACACACACACACACACACACACACACACACACACACACACACACACACACACACACACACACACACACACACACACACACACACACACACACACACACACACACACACACACACACACACACACACACACACACACACACACACACACACACACACAGTCTGAGAGATGCAGACGGAGAAAGAGATAGAGGAAGAGCAATATAATGAAAAATAGCTATGAGTCTATTGGTTTCACTGTAAGCCTATTGGTTCCCTGCATGGGTTAACTCTTCAAACAAAACATTCTCTTTCATGTGGTGAGAGACGTTCGCTGACACAGGAGAGAAAGACAGACAGAAAGAAAGAAGCAAATAATCTGGTAGACAAAGGGTTGTAACTCCTGTGAGTGTACGCACGCTTGCGCACCCACGCGCGTGCTCGTGCACGCACACAGACAGACATACTTTTTAAAAATTGCCATGCAGAGGTGACAGACATAAAAGGGAGGGTAAATGATGGAGGGAGGAAAAGAAAAAGAGAGGGAAGACAGAGACTGACAAAGGAGTGGCTGTTGACAGATATTTACTATTACAGGGTGACTATTAGTGGGTTGTCTCCTCAGGTGAAACGACTCTCCATGGAGTTCAAAGGTCACCGCACTGAAGGGGGAGCAAGCTATCTATCCTCCTCTACTTGAACCCAACTTGAACTTGAACCTAACTCATATACCTGCTGGTGACATAAAACCGCTGACATGTACAGCGCATGATAGACTAGCTGCTCTTTGGCCGATAAACACATTGGTGAAATAAATAAATAACAAGCACGTAATCTGTGATAAGCTGTGACCAGCTCTCAACGCAATTTGAAGCTTTGAAAGACCGACCGAACGACTGACAGACCGAAGGACCAACCGACAGACTATCTACCTAAGCCCTATTTTATGCTGTGTCGTACAACGGTGTTGTGAAAACAGCTGATCTACAAGTTTACAACGCACTGTGATTTTTAAAAAGAAATGAATATTTTTTAGACATTCTTGAAAAGGTTTGCCTATAATGACATGACCAAAATAGGGATGTCAGACTCAGGGGTGAAAAGAATTCCTGCCTCTCATCTCCCCCGTCTGTCTTACATAACACACAGTTCACTGTAACTGTTTATATAATTAATAGCAAAGTGTGTGACACCGTGTTGGAGGCGAGACAACTAAAGTACAACAAAACACTGTAACATTATCACCTCTTAGGAAGTGCCTCATGTCTGTGCATCGAACGGCGGTCGACATCCAGATTCATGAGGAAGAGGTGATACCGTTTCATACATTCCGTGGTAAGTCCCGGATATAAACGGCATTTGCAACTATAGCCTGAAGATTTTAAATTTGGTTGACAGGCATATGTTGGTACCTGCAAGACATCTCTGTAATATATCAATGGCATTCGTGTGGCAGCTTTCTCCTTGCTAGAGATATCTGGCAATCTGTCATCCCTTAGTGCCATTGAACTCTCATTTCCTTGCTCGTGAAAGGTAGAGGTTATGAGGTTATGAGGGCGCACAGTGAAATAACGTTTTTAACCCTGGCTTCCCAATTTTCTAAATGTGTCATTATGTCAAAACTTTTCAATAGCGAAGATAGCCGATCTACAAGCTTGCATATCAGCTACCGTATTTTCGCTATGTGTCGTACAAATAAGTATATACTGGTTAAGTGGTTAAGAAAATGTCCTCTCTTATTACATACTTGCTGGTTGTTCACTTTTGCCAAAACAGTAACTTCACCGGAAAAGCATAGGCTTTGTGGAGGAAACCAAACATACTTCATAAGAAAACAAGTTCATGATTTTTTAGGCTTACAATGTTCCTAACACAACACTTAACTCATTCACTGCCAGAATTATTGCTGGCCGCGTTTGCCCACTGCCAGAGATTTTTCATTGAAAAAAAAAAAGTACTCAGGAGCCGAGATACAGAATTTTTAAGTTTTAAGTTAACAAGGAAGTGGATGGGAGTCTAGATCTTCGAAAAATCATATCTCCTTGGTCTTTGGGTCAAATTAAAATAAATAAAAAATAATAATTACGTTTTTTACGTCAGTGGCAGTATTGGTTCATTACGTCAATTACGTCAGAGGCAGTGAATGAGTTAAGGTGCCCTTCAACATCTCTGTTCTACTAACTGTCCAATGGTCAAGGTGGGGGTCAGGTTTTAGGTTAATGCTACAGTAACAGCCTGAGGCCGATGAGGGTCATTCAGCTGGAGGCCAATAGTTGTCATACCTGCTTCTCATAACCTGGTCAAAGGTGAGACGCTACACACCGCAGGGTTCAGGTACTGTAGATAGATTTATCTATCCTCAACTTATTTACATGCCGAGAGGTGACAGGTCATGTCTCCTCTGCCTCCTCCACCTCCTCAGGGTACAGCAAGCACTGGTGAACTTCACTGGAGCCCCATGTGGAAACCACGTGATCGCTCACGTGGAGAATTCAACATAGTGGGAACCATTATCGAAGTCCAACGGTCTGCTGTAAATTCCTGTGTCCTGAGTGTTAATTTAGAGCAAAATGATGAGTAGTTCTCTTGCCATGGTGTAACACCAAATAGATATCTTTAATGGTTGTTCTGTTGATTAGAGATTGATCATCCAAAAAATATTCTCCACGTTGATTTACACTGCACAGGGAAACAGGTCACGAAGTCTCTCTTTTTTTACTTATGTAGTTTAGAATATGCGTCTACATCTAGAGAGTACTGCATTCTGCAATGTGACATCTGCGTCTGCTACATGAGCAATTGGCCAGATTTACACGAATGAGGTACAAATGATTCACAGTACAAGGCTACAAGCTCCATAATTATGATATGTTTTGTATTTGAGGCTAAATTCGTAAGAAAAAAAAGTCTCTTTTGTTCGCACAAGGGGTTAAAACCAGAAAACCAAAAAATGATATTTGTTTGAGGTGAGTCTTTGTGTCAGGTATGTCCATTCATCAAGATAGAGTGATGGACGTCAGCCCTTTGCTTTGACAGAGCTGTAAGTCACGGCCACGGCTAACATTCCCACCAAAAGAACTGTCATATTTAACTGGTTGAGGTACAAGGAAGAGAGACATCCATCCCATTACTTACATGACTCAATAGCAGAGATGTGAGACATTAAAGTGACTCAACAATGAAATCAACAGTCTTGCTGCAATGATAATGACAGTGACTGGTGGATTGTCAAGGTTTTTCTAATTTTTTTTACTGCTGGAAGGAAGCATTGATTTCAGAATAATTCATCTGAGGAGCATTTATGTAGCGGTGGAGTCAACGATAGCCTCAAGGCTAGGTTAGGTTAGGTTATATTCTCCAGATAATGACCAGCTTGTTTTACGTCAAGAATTCAGTACAAATATGGACACAGCTGGGCAAAAAACTGAATGAGTAATGACCCGCTCCCCATCTCATTTAACCACTTAAAGGAGAAGTTCACCCAAAAAAGGACACATTTTCTATCAATTACACACCCCATGAAGCCTTGAATTCATGTATATTTTTTAGTTTTTGTCGCATTCCTAAGCCAATAATAATTTGATGACCGGCGGAGTCTCCTACCGGAGACATTAGCATCTTTCCACCGGTCATCAAATTATTATAGCAATTATTATCTGCAAGCTCGCAACGCGGCGCAAAGCGACGTGTTGTGAGCTTGTAGATTTGCTAATTTCACTAGTTTGGGTCCCGGGCAAACGTCTAATTTCTCTTTTGGGTCTCGAGCTAAAAAACATGTTTGGGAACCACTGTCATTATACAGTCCTGCAGTCTGGATGTTGTTGTTCATCCGTATAGTATGAATATGAAGAAGGAAGCATGCTGAACAACAATATGCATGTTCAGCACAACACTTCTCTTGATAAAGGCTAAAATGTTGACATTTTAAAAAGTACATGGAACTTCTATGATCATCATCCCACCTGTTGGAGCTTTGCTTTGCTGCAAGTGCATAACAAAATGTTTTCTAAATGTAGACATAATGAGGCCAGTTGATTAAGTGTTCTTCTAGTTAAAAGCTCCCCAAGGACAGTAGCCAGTCCCTTGTGGAAGCTGTCAGTCTCTCTCAGTACAGTCAGTACAGTCTCAGTACACGAAAAGTACTGTATCTTCATCTCTACAATCATAAAAACATGTACCTCCAGCTCTGAAATCATAAAAACATGTACCTCCACCTCTAAAATCATAACGCCATGGATTTTTTCGAAGAAAAAAGAATTCTGAATTCTGTACTTCAATATCCATCCATCAGTGTCTGCCCAGCAGTTGCTAGCCAACTACAATGTGCCTGTCACCTTCAGGCCATGGGATCTAAACAGGTTAGTATGTTCCTCCTGGGCATGGGAATGGTGTTGCTTGGAAACCCGCCACCATCCCTTTGGATTATGGGAATAATATCGCTTGGAAACACACGACAGGGTCCCTTGTCCAGCTCAGTACTTACTCATTACTCATTTACACAGTGATGGAGGAGGTACTACTCACATGTTTTACTTAAAGTTGTACAATGCAGAATCACAAATAACGATTTTTAGCAACCTCTGCTGGTCACTACCGTCACTGCATACAATTTCCATAGTCCTCGATTACCCAGAATTCCATTCGTTTTCACCGGAAGCCGGAAGCGTTTCAAAAAGCGATCTTTTAATTGTTTTATACTATCTACGGATCGTTTCTCTTAGCCAGTGGAGCATTAGTTACCATGAGCTGTGCTTTCTTTTTCTGTTCTTTTTCGATCTTCCAATCCTACATTCTCTTAAAATCAGCGTGAGGTTCCTTTTTGTTATTAGCGCGTAGTTCCTGGCCAAACAGGAAACCGTTGCGTTAGTTCCTGGCCAAACAGGAAACCAGTGCATTTCCGCCTCCGTTTTCCGGCCAGATGACGTCATTTCCCCGGGAAAGTCCCCCCCTTCACCGTTCAATAGTAAATATATAAATAAAAGGCTTCCGGGGGTGAAATTCATGGAGTGGGTGTTGTGAAACTTTTGCCACTCACAAAAGATATACAATTTAACTTTAGTTTTGTTGAAAACGTTACCTAGTATGCCTTTAAGTAAAAGTATCAATACTGCAATGTAGATATACTCTGTTACAAGTAGAAGTCCCGTGTTCAAAATGTACTTGAGTAAGGTAAAAAAGTATCGGCATCAAAATATACTTAAAGTGCCACAAGTATATGTACTCATTGTGCAGAGTGTTCCATTTCACAAGCTCAAAATGTATAAAAAATCTGTTGAAAATAGCCAATCTACAAGCTCACAATGTGTCGCATCGCGACGCATTGTGAGCTTTTAGATCTGTGATTTTCAAATGGCCAAAATATGTGTAGGGCTGAAGTGATTAGTGTGTTTTGTAATAATAATCAAATTCTACAAGATAACTAGTAACTAAAGATTTTCATATAATTGTAGAGGAGTAAAACTACAATATTTTCCTCTGAGATGTAGTGTGGTAGAAGTAAAAGTATTGAAAATTGTAAATACCGTTACTGAAGAAATTAAAAATACCTCAAAATTGTACTTAAGTACAGCACTTGAGTACATGTACTTAATGACTTTACACCACTGCATTTACGGTACCCCCTGCAGTGTGGCTTCATAAAGCAATTTGCACAGAAACTATCAGAGACAGGTCCCTTTGTCACGCATACAGCATGTCGTTTAGAGCAGACTGAACAAAGGAACAGGTCTGAACATTATAAAAGTGTCAATTCTAATTCATTCCACTGAATATACACGGCGCATTGTGAGCTTGTCAATCGGCTATTTTTGCCGAAAGCTTTCACCACAATAACAGAAAACGGAGTACACACCAGTATAGAGCCCTGAGGAACTCTGCTTCACCATATAGGGTTTGATATGCCCAGAAAAGGAATATCTACTGGCAAACTACCATGGACTTTACTATCAAGGAGAAACAAACTGAGATCTTTCTAAAAAAGGACTGAAGTTGCTTTAGATTAGGATCCCTCTCTTCTGGACTGAATAGCCCACAACATAATGAGTGTTAAATATACTTGAAATTTACTAATTTAATGTAATGTGATGCCCAAAATGACCTGCTTGTTCTAAAAACAAAAAAGAATAAAAAGAAAGTAAAAATCTAAATGCAATTGGAGACTGATTTTACTGTAAATGTCTGATTGATCTTAAGTGTCATATTTCTTTCTTTACGAGTGGAAAATGGAAGAAAAAATAAAAAGACTCAGCTGTCATGTTCACATCAGAGAGGAATTTAACAAAGAAAACCATGTGACATTTTCAAGGTTGCTGATGAAATACCAAGAATGGACCCATGCTGTGTCAACTATACCCCGTTGCACGTTTCAAAAATAACAATGCAATTCAAGTTCACATTACAGGCTGTACTTTGAGATATTTCAAAGCAGAAAGTGGTGTTAATTGGTTCTGTTCAAAAGAATCTCAAGGCGAAACATCTAAAAGCCAACCAGGCAGAACCACGTAACTGCTAAAGTTGCAACTCGTATCTTCATGTCCAAATACAGTACTGTAGCCGTTCCTCTATGCCAGTGGTTCTCAAAGTGGGGCACGGGGACCCCCAGGGGTCCTTGAAGGGTCTTCCAGGGGGTCCCAAGCGAAATTAGTTAAAGCATCAAAATGTGTTTAACCACTTTAACCCTACAGTATATACATCAGCTATTTGAAAATAGCTGATAAAACAAACAAAAAAACATTTCAACAATAAAAATCTTGTATGGGGGTCCCTGCACAAACTATTTTCAGATGGGGGTCCGTGGCCAAATACATATTAATTTGGGGGTCCTTGATATGAGAAAATGTAAGAAAAAAAACACTTCTCTAGCTGCAGATTCAGTGCCACTGGTGACAGTGAAAGTGGCACAGCGAGTGCAAAAACACCTACATGTGATAATTATCTGCTTGGATGATTCCCATTTACCACAAACAGAGAACATGATAAAACGCCCAAAGATCACCCCTCACTCCCTGCCTGCCTTTTCGGACGGAGATCACATTTGAACACTAAAAGACTGAAATTAGTAGTATTAGCTGCTGTGTGCGTGTGTGCGTGTGTGTGTGAGAGAGAGAGTGCGTGCGTGCGTGTGTGTGTGTGTGTGCGTCTGTATGTGATACAGCAGCAGGGATCTTGGGGGGAAAAGTGCATGTGGGCAAACAGTATGTGCACAGTATGTGTGCCATAAGGAAGGAGGGAGAGAGGGGGAGAGAGAGAGAGAATTACACCTGAGCATGCAATCTCCACTACACAGTAAACTCCTGCGTTCATTTATTATTTATGGATAATAAATAATAAGATACATAAATAATACTTTATCCATAACGCAGGGAATGTACAAATGTGATCAAATGAACCTGCCACGTTTGTACACTGTCTGAGTTAAATTAACACTCAGGATTATACAGTGCATACGCTGCATGCAGGATCAATAGAAAACAATGTCCTTTGTACAGCAAGGACACAGGATATAGACAACACAACGGGACATAGAAGAACAGAAGGCTACCGAAATATAATGCTCGGAGAGACCTACTTTTCACTGGCAAGGCCAAGAGGAGTAGCTTACGATGGTGAGGACAAACTCAATGGCTTTCTTCACTATGAAAAGGAACTGGCTGTCATCTGGTCATGGTATTTTCTTTACCGAGATGAGAAATGGGCCATGTTGAGAGAAAGGTATGGGAACGGCAGGGGGGATATGGGACCAGTGGATGTTGTTTTAAATGCCACATGTCTCTCTTGACACAATGAAATGCATTGTAATCACATAAACTTTAGTGTCCCCCCCCCGGATCGGCTATTTCGGGCGAAGAGATTTGGTGTAGTGGGACAAAAGGATCGGACCTAGTAGAGAGCCCTGGGGGACCCCAGTCAACAAAGTGGTTAAAAGCTGATCTTCATAAAGGAAGTAAAAAAGCATCAAGTATGTGCAGTATATCGTTCTATTGTGTTCTGTCTAAACCATATGATGTCACAGCACTCACCTGTCAACTTTCTGTCGTATTTCTTTTGCATTTGCTGTCAACAGAATATGACAGCGGAAATAGCTTATAATGGTAGCTTTTTAATACTGCATTTTAAATCAATGTCTTAAATGTTAATATGGCATAATAATCGTTGTACTGGCTGGGTGCTGCATGTTGCGCAGAGAGAGACAGAGAGATTGAGGTCATGCAGGTTATAATAATTGTGATAATGAAATATCCTCTTCCCACATAGCGTCGCTGTCAGGCGGAAACCTTGTGTCCAAATATTTCAACGGTTTATGTTTTTTCGTCACTTAATGCCCTACTTTGCCGATCTACAAGCTCACAACGTGTCACATCGCGATGCGTTGGGAGATTGTAGATCAATTATTTTCACCATTTCTGAACGTTTCTGTTCCATTTCCTGAAAAGTAACGGTTTTGGACGTACAAGGTTTCCATTTGTTCCTGTGTTCAGGCACCTTCTACAAGCATGTATCCTGTCGAAATTGAATTTGAATAAAGATTAAACACTGAACCAGCACCCCTCACCCACCCACCCTACTACCTGCAAGGATTAACCCATTAAGACCTGATGCCGATTCTACAAATGTCTTCTAAATCCTAACAGTTTTCGGAACAACTTATGTTCCTATATCAGTGGTGCTCAAACCTTTTCATGTCAAGAACCCCCAAAATCATATTTATTTGGCCGCTGACCCCCAAAAATATTTTGATCCAGGGACTCGATCCAGGGACACAAGATTTGAGTTAAAAATGTTTGCTTTAAAAGAAAGATTTGCACACATTTTCATGATTTTTCAAAAATAGCAGATCTACCAGATCATAGCGCAGCACGAAGTGACGCGCTATGAGCTTGTATATGTGCTATTTTTGATTTTTACCTAAAGTATAAAATGACACAGATGCTTTCCCGGTTTTAATGGGCTAAAGGCAACGGCTAAATGTCTACAAATGTCAATCAAATAAATTCAGGTGAAACCTGAGGGAATGAGCAGGCGGCGATTCCTCGACTTTGTGAGAGGAAAAGCATCAAGGGATCATTTCATGTTTATTTTACTCTGAAATTCGGGTGGCAATTTGGTGTGAGCCAGGAGGAAACTCTATGAATAATGTTACGGTTCTTTGAAGACAATTAACTACATTGGGGGGCAACAGAAGTCTAGGATCAACCGTCTCTGAAACACTGCACGCCAAATCCATTTAACCCATTCAGACCGGGAACACGTCTGTGTGTCCTTTGTAGATTTGAGCTAAAAAGCATTATTTTTACACTTTGGCTATTCAAAAATAGCAGATATACAAGCTCGCGCTATGAGCTTGTAGATCTGCTATTTTTTGAAAATTCTTTAACATTTTGTTCAAATATATTTTTAATAACATTTTTAACTCAAATCTTTGCTTCTGGGGGGTCCCTGGAACAACATATTTTGAGACGGGGGTCCGCGGCCACATACATATCATTTTGGGGGTCCTTGACATGAAAAAGTTTGAGCACCACTGATTTTAGAAACAGTTTTTTCAAAAAACTGTAGGATTTAGAAGACATTTGTAGAATCCCCAGAAGCAAAGATTTGAGTTAAAAAGTTAAAAAAAAATAGCAGATCTACAAGCTCATAGCGCGGCACTCGGCGCCGCGCTATGAGCTTGTATATCTGCTATTTTTGAATAGCCAAAGTATGAGATAATGGTTCAAGTGGTTAAAATCTAAAATGACAGATCTTAAAGGGTTAACTCCACACCTTCTCTTTCTGCCAAGTGGGACTGATAAAAAAAAAGGAGAATAATGAGACCTGGCAATGTAATTTCACAAAGCTGCAAATGACACACTGCACTGCGCTGCACGGCAGCCGTTGTACACGGCGAGACACAACACATGTCAGAGAGCCACGTCACGGTGGGCTTCTTTGCACTGAATGCCACACATGATGTTCCCCGAATCCCCTGGTACATTTCTCTAACTCTGACTTTATAATGTTGGGGGGGGGGGGGGGCGGCAGTGGTGGCAGTGGTGGAAAAAGTACTCAAATGTTTTACTTAAGTAAAAGTATCAATACTGCAATGTAGAAGTACTCTGTTACAAGTAAAAGTCCGGAATTCTAAGTTTACTTGAGTAAAAGTACTAAAGTATTGGTATCAAAATGTACTTAAAGTACCAAAAGTAAAAGTATTTAAATGTTTGAAAATAGCAGATCTACAAGCTCACAACGCGTCGCGATGGAGTAGAAGTAAAAGTATAGACAATTGGAAATACTCCAGTAAAGTAAAAGTACCTCAAAATTTTACTTAAGTACAGTACTTGAGTAAATGTACTTAGTTACTTTACACCACTGGGGGGGGGGGGACATACAGACAAACAGAGAAGGAGTGTGGGATAGGTAGTAAAGGGAGAGAGAGGTAAGTCTGAGAGAGGCAGAGAGTATAGGAGA